>NC_052078.1:11282537-11585037 GCF_015852505.1 Tachyglossus aculeatus | reverse complement strand
ATCTTAAAGGTTTTAGATGAAATCAAACGGTGGCCGGTGAAGAATCCGTTGACTATTCCAGATCGAGAAGCAGCGTGGCTCAGTGGAAAGAGCCCAGGCTTGGGAGTCAGAGGTCATGGGTTCTAATCCCGGCTCCGCCACTTGTCAGCTATGTGAGTTTAGGCAAGTCACTTCGCTTCTTCTAGACTGTGAGCCCACTGTTGGGTAGGGACCGTCTCTATATGTTGCCAACTTGTACTTCCCAAGCGCTTAGTACAGTTCTCTGCACACAGTAAGCACTCAATAAATACGATTGATTGATTGATTCTCTGAGCCTCGGTTCCCTCATCTTAAAATGGGGATTAAGACTGTGAGCCCCACGTGGGACAACCTGATCACCTTGTATCCCCCCCCAGTGCTTAGAACAGTGCTTCACACGTAGTAAGCACTTAACAAATGCCATTATTATTATTATTATTAACTGCTTCTGTGACCCCACAATTGCCCAGGCAGTTGTTTTTCCAGTTAAAGGGAAAGGTCAATTTTGTGAAATGGGCAACTCTGTAGGAAAGGTCTCATCCTCTGAGATGTGACAGAGGAGAGACCTAATGTAAGGTTGAAGGAATCTTTAGGATGGTCATGGAAGTTCTTTGGCCAGAAGCATATATAACTTCAGTCATTCAGCCAGAGCCGAACAGCCACGTGTTATACGAGAAATGGCAATTACACAGGTTTAGAGAATGAATCTTGGGTTTCCTTTCTGTAGAGTCTCTGTGCTCTTGGTTTCTACAGTGCATTCTTTCATTAAGGTATAAAGCTTCAGGTCTGAGTAACAAAGCCCTCTATCTAGCACAGCATATATATGTTGTGTGAAATATTTGAAATATCAATTATTTTATGCCATTACTCAAATAGAGAATTTACCAATCCTAAAACAGAATTTGAAGTCATAACTATAGACTAGTTTAAAAAAAATGAAGTGCACTGATGTGTTCCCATTGGAATAGCTTCAAATGTAGTAATCGATGATTAGTATTCAGTTGAAATTATTTTAGATTTTTAGATGGTAAATCCAGTGCTAAAAAACACTGGTTTCATTAGAAGTTCCTTGAGAAAAATCACGAGTTTGGACTCCTGTGGAGGTTATTACTGCAAATCAGAAACTAAATGCAAAACTAAATGTATGCGCCCCAATGAATGTTCAGCAGCCCACAGACTGTCTTAAAATTCAGACTTGAAATGCTACTATGTTACATTTGTAATGCTTCAATAAAAGATTTTACACAAATTCAATAGCTACAGTTTAGCCATTAGTTGCGCTATGTTTAGATAATTAAATAAAAATATCCCGAGGTTTGGTCCAGATGTAAAGACACTTCCTAAACCACCTTTATTTTTCATACTTGCAGTGATGTAGAGGGGTGTAATCCAAACGAGGAATCTTTTTAGTTGATCTGTCTCCCTTCCATTTGCAAAGGAGACATGCACTAATTTGTAACGTTGTGGTATTTGAGGTATACAATTTTTAAACCACTTAATGAGCTTTCAACTATTAAAAAAAGCCATCGTATTAACCTGGAACAGAAATATTAGCTTAGTATTGCATCTGTGCCTGGAGAGAATGACCCTAGAGCATGATCCAAAGATGGCAAGAGGAGAGAGTATAAAGATGTCCTGAAGGCCATCCACGGTGTGTTCCACTGAGACTAGGGCTTGGGAATGTGTGACTTGATGGGTCCTCTTGGCATCAATTCAAGCTATTGAATATTTTGAGGGGGAGCAGATTGCCTGAGTGTAAATAACTGTGGTATTTGTTAAGCATTTACAGTTTGCTAAGCACTGGAATAGATACAAGATAATCAGGGCAGACCCAGTCCCTACCCAAGGAAGAGCTCACAGTCTAAGTAGGAGGGAGAACAGATATTGAATCCTCACTCTACTGATGAGGAAACCGAGGCAGAGAAGGCAAGTGACTTGCCCAGGGCCACACAGCAGGCGAGAGGCAGAGCGGGGATTAGAACCTAGGTCAGTCAGTCATATTTATTGAGCTCTTAATCATCATCATCAATCGTATTTATTGAGCGCTACTATGTGCAGAGCACTGTACCAAGCACTTAATGTGTGCAGATCACTGCACTAAGCCTTTGGATGAGTGGAATATAACTGACACATTCCCTGCCCACAAAGAGTTTAGTTTAGAGGGGGGAAACAGGGTCCATGTTTGCTCCACGCTGCTTCTAAAGAGAGACTTTCATAACAACCATTCCTAATTTTTACAGACACAATCCTCAGTCTGCTCTGTCCCTCCCTCTTTGGCCTCCACACCTTATCTCAGACACCGTGGAAGTGATAGGACCGAAGTATGCCCATTGTTTTTGACAGACTCCATCACCATGGGCAACTCTGCACCCTTTTTTCTTATCTCTCCCAACACCTTTATCCTCAAAACCCTCTTCCTCCTATAACTAACAAAACTCAGTACCAGGACAAGCCAGCCTGAGAGCCAACAAATCTGGGTTTGTCCAAACACTGGATTTTTTGAAGGTGATTTGACAAAGGGATGATATTAGGGTCTATTTAAGGAGGCAGAAGCAGGATAAGACACCATTAAGGGGCAAACTCCCCTAGAAAAACTAAGAGGTGAACCCCTCTCTCCTGGAGAACGATGCAATTTTGTAAAGGTGGACTTTAGAACCACAATAACACTGTCAGTGATGATCCATCCATCTCAGGACTCTATCCCTCCAAGAAATCATACAGGTTGCTTGGATCAATTGCGTGATGGCTGTCCTTAGCATACAAAGAAAACAGGGAAATGACTACTATAAGCAGGGTGTTGCCACAAGCACACAATAAGTAAATCCAATCAATCAATCAATTGTATTTATTGAGTGCTTACTGTGTGCAGAGCACTGTACTAAGCGCTTGGGAAGTACAAGTTGGCAACATATAGAGACAGTCCCTACCTAATAGTGGGCTCACAGTCTAGGGGGGGGAGACAGAGAACAAAACCAAACATACTAACAAAATAAAATAAATAGAATAGATATGTACAGAGAAGCAGCGTGGCTCAGTGGAAAGAGCTCGGGCTTTGGAGTCAGAGGTCCTGGGTTCAAATCCCGGCTCCTCCACTTGTCAGCTGTGTGACTTTGGGCAAGTCACTTCACTTCTCTGGGCCTCAGTTCCCTCATCTGGAAAATGGGGATTAAGTCTGTGAGCCCCACGTGGGACAACTTGATTACCTTGTATCTACCCCAGCGCTTAGAACAGTGCTTTGCACATAGTAAGCGCTTAATAAATGCCATTATTATTATTATTATTATTATTATTACAAGTAAAATAAATAAATAAATAGAGTGATAAATATGTACAAGTTTTACAAACTGCAATGCATCAAGAAGCAGGGAAAGGATTATGCCACCGTTAAAAATATAAGCACAGGCAACAACCAAATATGCATGTGTCTTTCTTCCCTGCTCCTTTCCCTCTATTTCTTTTTCCTTCATTTCCAGCTAGAGAGAGCTATGAGAAAGAGGATAGAGCTGCCATCTGGCTTGCCACAAAGAACCCTGATTGGCTTAATGGTGATCCCAGACAGAATTTGGCTAGAAGAGTTGGGTGCCCCTCCTCTTTGCCACAGCACTGTGCCACAGTCTACATATATTTCTGTGCACTTTCATGATCCAGAAACAAAGTTCCCCCCAGACTAATCGTTTGCAGAAAGGTCTGAAAGAAGGAGTGGCGACTCGTCAGGAGGACTATTTCCCAAGGACAGAAAGTGGCATGGAGAACTTCTCCATTAAAAGGGGTAGAAAAGCAGTAGGTGGGGCCAACAGTAAGGAAGCAGCATGGCCTAGTGGAAAGAACTCGAGCCTAGGAGTCAGAGGACCTGGGTTCTAATCCTGGCTCTGCCGCTTATCTGCTGTGTGACCTTGGATGAGTCACTTAACTTCTCTGTGCTTTAGCTCCTCCATCTATGAAATGGGGATTAAATCCTCTGCCCTCCCTCTTAAACTGTGAGCCCTGTGGGACATGGACTGTGTCCAACCTGGTTAGCTTGTATCTACCCCAGTGCTTAATGTAGTGCTTGGCACGTAACGTTTAGCAAGTACAATAATAAACAGCAAAGCTTAATTTTGCCAGTTTAAAATTCAATACCTTAAAAATAGCACTCCGTAAGAGGTAGATGAAGTAAGTTAACCTCATCAGCTCTCATTCAGTCTATTGCTTTTTACCTTCCTAGTCTTCCCTTTTTGAAATGAGTCTATCCTGTATCTAACATCTAGTACTCAGAGAGAAGGGCCCCTCCTCACACAGGCCTGGCTGAAATCGAGCCATTGCTACAGACAGCATTGCTTGTTTCTAGTCAGAACTAATGACTTTCTCCACTGTGACATTATTCTCCCTCTTTAAAGATGAAATTATTAACCCCAAATTGACTATTTAAGGGAGAGAAGACATTGTTTAGTTCCAAATGGATAACTAATGCTAATCTGATTTGGTTATTTTTAAATGATTTGAATATGATTAAAGCTTCTTCCTAATCAGTTTTTAATTCATTCAATCGAGTTAATCATTTTAACCTTTGTATCCCTGCCAGATTTTACAAATTCAAGTAATAACTCTGTTTAAAATGACCGGCCGTAATATCTAAATCATTCCTATACATCTGTTTGACTTGGACAGAAATGGTCAACGAATCTTTGTTTAACAAAAAAAGTGTTTGAGGAACTGAAAATATTCAATGTGTTGAACTCCGCATACCCAATTAATAGATTTCTATCCTTTAATCTCCTCCTCTATTTGCCCTGCCACCAGCTTTATTTATATGAATTGTATTTGCAGAGAAGTTAGCTTAGAAAGAATTATACAGAGGACATGTTCTCATTTCAAATTAGTTCTCAGTCCTGAAATCCAAATTGAGAATATTAAAATAACACCTTGAATTGATATAACGCTTTCCGTTCAGGAAGCTTAAAGTGCTTCTTTCAGAATCTCATTTGTCTCCCCACGGGCCAAGTGCGTGCCAGGAGACTAGAGAAAAGCCAAAAGGGACGTGCCCAAGGTCATAAGCCCATTTATCTGGACTCAGTTCCTCCAAACCCGTCTGCCTTTAAAGAACTCGTTCTCCTTTGGGAGGTAGCATAATGGACGATAAAACTTGAAACAAGCTGAATGATAATGCAGTAGAAATATACCTGCTCTGTGGGGAGTAGAAGTAGTACTAGCACCACCGCTGGGAAAGAATTCACGGTGGAGAATTAGACATGATCCCTGTTCTTCATTGAGCTTACAACCTAAAAGTCACAAGTAATAAAATTATGGATGGTAACAATTGGAAGAATTGATCTGCTAGCTCGCCAAAATTCCTGTGGTAAGTTGGTTGGAGTTTCGCATGGTTTTGAGCAAGTTGGTCCACAGGGTACTTTCCCAAGCACTTAGCACAGTGCTTTGCACAAAGTACGCACTCAGTAATTACGACTGAATGAATGAACAGTAGGGAACGATGGAAAAGATGGCAGACCTTGTTCAGATTGGGGCAGGAAAGAGCAGGTTTGATGGAGCAAGGAAATACAGACAGGAAGAAACATAACCCCGGACCATCTCCTCATCTCTAGTCTCCACGTTAGTCATTAAAAGTGACAGTGTGGAAAGATGCCTTAAGAGACCCTGTGCTGTGTGAGATACAAGAGATACCAGGTAGCTTTTGGTGCAAATAAAAACAATTGAAACCGTGAGACTTCCTGATAAGAATTGCTAAGATAGAGGTATAGAATTAAATAACCTCTGCCTAGCTACTGGGTAGTCCTAGTCCACTGGGTACCAAGCCTCTGAGAACATAAATTCTAGGCTTAGTAGCATTTGGTGTAATGGCAGTAGGAACTAAGGCATAGGTCAGGCTTGGCAACTGGCTATTGCTTGCCAAATGTCCAAATCTCTGCCTGGTAATCCAATTATGTCTGGCAGTCAAACATATTCTAGAAGATTCTTTCAAGGATCAGAGGGCATATTCTCTGTTCTACGTAACTATAGGAAAGAGCTGATTTTAGTCATGCAAAGTAGTTGGGACTCAAAGTCCAGAACTTGAAATTGTCTTCCGTGCAAATAAGGTGGATGGCATTTTCCATTGAGCTTCTTCCCACTGCCCCCAGTCACTGATATTGGACGTGTCAGTACTGAAACAGATTGGTGATTGAAAGTTGGGCTGAGGATGAAAGTGGATACCCAGAATCCTCAGTTTAAGAAACTCAAAAGGCCCAGTGTACTTACAGTTTCCGAATTTGCCTCCTATTTTGGCTTTACAGCACATCAGAGAAGGAGACTGGCCTAGGGGAAAGAGCTTGGACCTGGGAATCATGAAGACTAGGTCCTATTTCCAGCTCCACTAGTTTCCAGGAACCATCTGTGCCCTAGGCCAGAGTCCGAGGACCACCTGAATTACTGTATTGGACTTCATTTTCTTTTACGTTGGCTCCTTCAGACATTCTGCCATACTGCTACTGCTGCAAATGATGTCATAGCTCTATGTATAAGTGTTGGATCACACTTGGATTTAGAGCAGATTAGACATAAGGAAATGTATAGCCCAAACACCCAACACTCAAGTTCAGTGAATTGATAAACGGTATTTATTGAGCACAAGCTATGTTGTTGGGAAACTGTCAAAAGACCATCTGAACCCCTTACGCTTCACATAGATCATCAGGATCAGAGGTCTCTCGTGCATCTTGAAACTAGGGGCAGAATTTCTTTCCAGGAGTCAAGTGAGTGTCTGTTCCCTTTTAATCTTTCCTGTGCTCCTCTTGTTGAGTATATCTTCCGTTAGGATGCCAGCTTGGAAGGGCTTGATTCCTACTTCAGGACAGGACAAAGACTCTGCAAGAAGCATCTATTCATCTACCGACAAGCAGTATTCTCCTCCTCTGTGATTCTTGAATGAAAATGCAGTTTATGATTTCTCCTATTGTTAACTGCAATCAGAAATGGAAGTCCGTAGTGGGTGTTTGGAAAAATACTCCTACTCCTGTTTTTAAGGCTTTAACTACATTAGCAAAATGTGGGATAGAGATGCTTTTCGAGCATTGCAGTAAGTTTTAAGTGATCTATTATGGGAGAGGGGGAGTCGGGGGAAAATGTTTTACACTTAACTTCTCTTCCGAAGATAGATGATCAGAAAAGAAAATAGTGATTTTTTTCTTTTTGAATTTTCTACTGGGATGACAGTTTTTTTTTTAAAGGAAATTCAACTTCATGGGAAGCTCACTTTGGGCAGGAGCATGTCTATCAACTCTGTTATATTGTACTCTCCCAAGCATTTAGGGAAGCAGCGTGGCTCAGCGTTGCATTTTGTACCATGGGACCAAAGGCCTCTTCTACTGCCGACACTGTACATCTTAGAAAATCAGGTACTTAACACTTCCTCTCTGCTGTAGGGTACTTCACAAATTCAAATCAAATACTGAAGTATCTGGTTTCTGGGTAATACACTTACTGATTTAATTTTCCTTGAGTACGGATGTGTTGTACCTTCTGTAATTTACAAGAAAGGTGTCCTGTCTTGAGAAGTGAATGTACTCAACCTGCCAACTTCTCCATTAAAGAGACTGTCTAGTGGGGTGGAAAGACAACGGGCTTTGGAGTGAGAGATCATCGGTTCAAATCCCGGCTCTGCCACTTGTCATCTGTGTGACCTTGGGTGAGTCACTCAACTTCTCTGTGCCTCAGTTACCTCATCTGTAAAATGGGGATTAAAACTGTGAGCCCCACGTGGGACAACCTGATCACCTTGTAAACTCCACAGCGCTTAGAGCAGTGCTTTGCACATAGTATGCACTTAATAAATGCCATTATTATTATTATCGATGGTGTAATGGCACCAGGAGCTAAGGCACAGGTCAGGGTTGGCCAACTGACTATTGCTTGCCAAATGTCCAAATCCCTGTCTGGTAGTCCCATTATGTCTGGCAGTCAAACATATTCTAGAATATTCTTTCAAGGACCAGAGGGCATAGTCTCTGTTCTACGTAACTATAGGAAAGAGCTGATTTTAGTCAAGGAAAGTAGTTGGGTCTCAAAGTCCAGAACTTGAAACGAAAAAAAAAATTGTCTTCCGTACAAGTAAGGTGGATGGCACAGCAAACTCAATAAATAAATGAGAGATTTAGAAATGTCAGACATCTCATGCAGGATTTTACTTTTATAAACAGGCTGAAACATTTGTCCCAGATCTAGAAAGACTTTAAACTGAGGCAATCTTGCCATTTCCAGTTAAGTTGTCGGTAGGTTGTACCTGTTGCATTCACAAACAGAGAATCTGATAAAATGTAGCCTTGCCATGTTTTAGGACCTGGGGAAAGACCTCATCAACCTACGAAGGAGAAGAGAGTGAAAATAACTGTGGATATCGGAATCTGCGCCTTCACTTACTGTGGAAGGCTGTATCTGTGTCATTGCCTCCAGACACAGAGCCTCGCAAGAGCGGTCTGGGAAGGGAACAGGGTTAAAAGTCAAAATGAGGAGTGGGTTGATGAAGCATGTTGACTTTTTCTGGAGTACATTTTCTGGCTCCCAGAATCTGTGCATAAATTTTTCACAGACATATATGTGGGAAAAATCCACCTGCTGACTCTCTCCGTACATCCCTATGTCGCATCTCTAAGGAAGATCAGTAGATTTTTTTCCCTCTTTCCCCAGATAGAAATGGAAGTAGTATTAGTAGCACTTATTGACACCTCTGTGCTAGGCACTTGAGAAGTACAAGATTACCCACTGATGCATTCCCTGCCCACACAGAGCTTACATTCTAATGGGGGGAAGACCAGTGTAAAACCATTTACAACCAAAGTGGTCAAAATGAATAAATTGAGAAGACATATGTAGAGGAATGCTAAGGAGGGAGTAAATAAGTTCCTAAGTGATCGCGTTAGCTAAGTGGATCCTATGAATGAAGGTGATGGGAAATTATTCAGGGAAAGCTTGGGGTTGGGGACAGGGGTTGATTCCCTCTCAAGGAGACTAAAAAAATCAGGTCCATCCGATTTCCTCTTTTTCCACTGGGTTGAAATTGGAGGAATTCATAGGGGTTTCACTTGTATACCACCCCCGAAAAACAGTAAGGGCCTGAGCCTCAAGATGCCAGATTCTAGTTCCAAACTCACCCCACTAGTCTGTGTCTTTAATGGGGAAGTTGGCAGCTTGAGTACACTCACTTCTCAAGACAGGACACCTTTCTTGTAAATTACAGAGGGTACAACACATCCGTACTCAAGAAAAATTAAATCAGTAAGTGTATTACCCAGAAACCAGACACTTCGGTATTTGATTTGAATTTGTGAAGTACCCTACAGCAGAGAGGAAGTGTTAAGTACTCGCTTTCCTAAGATGTACAGTGTCGGCAGTAGAAGAGGCCTCTGGTCCCATGGTACAAAATGCAATCAAATTTCAGTTAAGAACTTATGTCAACAACATGCCAAACTTTTGGATTTCTTAGTGGCTTTTAAATCTTATTTTTCTCTTTTTAATGTGAATTGGAGGATCTGTCCCCTTCTTCCAGAAAGAAGGTAAAATGGGTGTGTTATGGCAGCAGGGTGTGGAAGACAATTATAGCAGATAAGCCATTCCAGTGTATGGCAGTTAGGAAATGAATTCTTCTCCCTGAGTAAAAGATTTAGGAAGATTAGGAGATGAACAAGTGGATTAGGAAACAGAGGGAGACACTGCAAGTGCATCAACCCAGGAGAGACAAACCTTTCCTGCACATGAAGTCGAATCTATTATCAAGAGTTGCATTTTTCCCTTCAGCCACACATGCAATCGTGGATCAGATCCCTTGGTCAGTAGCGTTATTCTTGAGTAAAAAGGAGGAGCACTGTCCTTTGGATTCAGAAGTGACCCTACTGGCTTTAAGATTTTTTTTGACTGCGTAAGTGAACTGATAAGACCAATATGGGACTAGTTTATCCCCCTAACGCACACACACACATTTGACTGGGGAAATTACCCAGCTTCCAGGGTTAGAGAATTGTGAAAGGGTCATAGTGGGGATGATGGGGCACCTGCAAAGAAACTGGGCCAAATGTGGTAGGACTGGCATAGTCTTCCCCATTCCTTTCATTCATTCATTCAGTCGTATTTATTGAGCGCTTACTGTGGGCAGAGCACTGTACTAAGCACTTGGAAAGTACAATTTGGCAACAGATAGAGACAATCCCTACCTAACGGGCTCACAGTCTAGAAGCGGGAGACAGACAACAAAACAGAACATTCCCCCAAAAGCCCTTGTGGTTTTGCATCAAGCAAAAATTTCTGGTCATTGATTTTAAAGTACTTCATTAGCCTTCTCCTTTTAGTCACTCTTTTCTTCCACAGCACCCCACCACCAAACTTCATTACCTTAAGCTAACCCACCCACTGTACCTAGTTCTCAATTCTCCTAACTCTGACTTGCTGAAATCCTTCCCACTGGCTAGAATGCCTTCCCCTTTCAAATCTGCTCAATCACAGCCTTCCCCATCAAGCTTTTTTGAAATGCCACCTCCTCCGGGAAGCCTTCCTCTAGTACTTTTTTCTTCTCCTGAAGTTGTATCCTCCTCAATCCTCCTGCGCCACCTCCAGAATTATGCACTCACAACCAACAATAGTACTTTTGCACATGTAGATATATGCACACTATGCTATAAACAACTCCTTGTTTATGTCCGTCCCCTCTCTTCCAAGCTAAAACCTCATCTTTGTTTCCTCCGCTAGATCGAAAGCTCCTTGAAGGCAGAGATTGCATCCTTTGTCCGTATTATACTTTCCCAGTTGCTGATTGATAACATACCAAACAAAATCTTCTCAAATTGGAAAGCAGTAGGTAGGAATAGAAACTGCTACAATCCTTGGGGTTACTGATTACCGAGGTCGAAATCTGCATCGGTTTTTATTCTTGGAAATTCCTGCTGTTCTGCACTTACTGGGCTCCGCAGGGAAACCAGCTTAGTAAATAGCAGCCAGAATCAATGAGAGCAGAAGCCCCAGTCCCTTTTTCAGTGGGTCATTGTCAATCAGTCATTCATATTTATTGAGCATTTACTGTGGTCAGAGCACTTGGAAGAGTACACTATAACAGAGTTGATAAACACCCATGCACCCACCCACGCAGATTTTCAGCTCTCACTTCCTACCAACAAGTTCTTTATTCACTTTCTGTGTCCTCCCAGCTCTGGTGGCCAGACTTCACTGGTCAAAGAAGGAAGAGGCTCAGATAGTCGCAAGTCCACTGAACATGAAATGGGAATGCTTAAGCGATCTCATTTTAACTCTTAATCCACTGGGTTCGGAACCTGGGGGGCAGATTAAGCAGGTGATTCTGAGCCCTAGGACTTTTTTTTTTTTAAGGGGCAGCCAAACTTGTGATAACACTCACTCAAAACTTGTAATGCATCCAGTCCTGAACGGAGTGAGTGCCCGATTGATAGGTAGCTTTCCCCAACTTCTACCCACCTGCCCTGTATCCCACTGCACCCATAGAAAGGCTTCAGGCAATCTCGAGATCCAGACAGGCCACTGGCAGCAGGAGGAGAGTGCAACACTTTAAGCAACCCTTGAAGATCAGCTGTCAGTCATGCATGCCTCGTGGCCAGTCATGATTAAGAAACCCCTCCTGCATTCCAGGTTCAGAGACTATCACTTTCCACCCTGCCATGCTGAAGTGAGTCATACCTGTCGTCTGCATTTTGTGTAAACTAGTGTCAGAACAATTTATGAAGCGGCAGAATTCTTGAATTTTATTTTTATCATTTTTCAGTCTCTCTGACTCATCCTGGCCCAACCTGGGAAATATTAGCAGCTTAGGTTAATCATTTAACTTATTTATTACTAATATTGTGGGGAAAAATAAGAGAGGCTCTAGTCCAATCTTCTCTTACATTCTCCCTCAAAGACCTCGTGTTGTAAAGTCACCTGGAATACCACACACAGGGGTTTCAGACACAAGCCAAACTACCATCGACCTGCTTTACCAGGGGATTTGTTCATTCATTTCATTCATTCAGTTGTATTTATTGAGCGCTTACTGTGTGCAGAGCACTGTAGTAAGCGCTTGGGAAGTCCAAGTTGGCAACATATAGAGACGGTCCCTACCCAACAGCGGGCTCACAGTCTAGAAAGGGGAGATGAACGACAAAACAAAACATATTAACAAAATAAAATAAATAGAACAGTAAATATGTACAAGTAAAATAAATAGAGTAATAAATATGTACAAACATATAAATAGGTGCTGTGGGGAGGGGATGAAAAATGAAGGGCATTCTGTCCAACTTTTGGCCTCTCTCTGCCAAAGAAAGGCCACATAATAGCTGTGCTGCCACTCTCTTAGGAGACCAATCTCCAATTCCCGCGTTATTCAGAATGCTGGCCCATTCACCGCTCTGCCTCTGTTTCTTGAACATTGCCCTTTCTTGGGAGCTTAACGGGGGCCCTGGCCCCAGTCTGTTTAACTTTTGTCTGCCTCATTCCCAAGTGGTCAGCTGGGATGGGCAAGCCAAGGACTGAGCAACCTTCAATCCCTCCAGCGTGGCTCAGTGGAAAGAGCATGGGCTTGGGAGTCCGAGGTCATGGGTTCGCATCCCAGCTCCGCCACTTGTCAGTTGGGTGACCTTGGGCAAGCCAGTTAACTTCTCTGTGCCTCAGTTACCTCATCTGTAAAATGGGGATTAAGACTGTGAATCCCATGTGGGACAATCTGATCACCTTGTATCCCCCAGTGCTTAGAACAGTGCTTTGCACATAGTAAGCGCTTAACAAATACCGTTATTATTATTATTGCATTTATTATGTTCCTGATCCTAATCATTTAACTTATTTATTACTAATATTGTGGGGAAAAATAAGAAGAGAGGCTCTAGTCCAATCTTCTCTTACATTCTCCCTCAAAGACCTTGCGTTGTAAAGTCACCTGGAATACTGTGATCGTGGTGATGGTGTTATTTGCTAAGCACTTTCTATGCACCAAGTAATAATAAAGTGATGATGATGCTTTTGTTAAGCGCTTACTATGTGCCAAGCACTGTTCTAAGCACTGGGATAGATACAAGGTGATCAGGTTGTCCCACGTGGGGCTCTCAGTTTTCATCCCCAGTTTACAGGTGAGGTACAGATGAGATGAGATGAAGTACTGTTTTGAACACTGGGTAGATGCAAGAAGATCAGGTTGGACACAGTTCTTGCCCCATATGGGAGTCCCAGTCTAAATGGGAAGGAGAACAGATGAGGAAACTGAGGCACAGAGCAGTTAAATGCCTTGACCAAGGTCACACAGCAGCCAAGTGGTGGTGTGGGAATTAGAACTCAGGTCTTCTGACTCTTAGGCCCATTCTGTCCCCACTGGGCCACACGTCCCGGTTTTGCATCCGTATCTTAGTAAGCCAACAAATTCACTCCCATCAGTATAGAACCTAGGCCCACCAGTGAATAGAAAACCTCTTTTTTCTTTTATAAAACTATTATGAGTACTTTGTGTTTTTTCTATCATAAAGTAGACAGAAAAAAAGTACAAGGATGCTTTGATTTCCTAAGTTGAGAAGACTTCTCAGAAACAACTTGAATTAAAGAGGAAACTTATGCAGAAAGTGCTTCCTATGTCACTCAGGATGGTAGGTCAGCCAATCCACAGGGAATCACAAGGGGGGTGTGGGTGCACACACACACACACCACATCCTCCTTTTTGACCTCAACCAGAATACTTTCACATACAATTCTTCTGCAAGTTCCCCTTCTGAGCGACTAGATTAATGAATACAGGAATAATAGGTCTCCAAGATGACTTACGTATATCGATTAAATGTCACCACAGAAAAGCTGCAGGTTCGATTACTCCAGACACAAGGAACAAAGGTGGGAAACTTGTACCTATTGTTTAAGCAGATTACGTATCAACTCTTGGCATATGATTACATGCCCCTAAATTTGTCCAAAGAGGTGTTCCAAATAATGTTAGCGTACCCGATGGTAGTCTAAGATAATGAAGGCTTTGCGGAATTATGAAACTGGGAGGAACGTCAAGTGATATCAACACATCTGTATCAGAGCAGGATTGAGTGTAAGCCAACAGTGTTGTAGATGACGTTGAAATAATAGACACAAACACTTCAAAAAACAGGAATAGAATTAAAAATGACTCAAGTTAGAGAACTCAATAAAAATAGGATTATGATCAATAGGGCCAAGTGTGAGGCAGTGTATTTTAGGATAAAAAAGTAATATGCCATCAGTGAGTTAAGAAAAGATGAGATTCCCTAGCTAAAGCACTAGTCCAGCTACGGACTTTTCTATATGGCCTTAACACAACCAACCATTTGGTGTCTGCCTAGAATCATAAGACAACCTTCTGTGGTATGTAAAGCCACTTTTAGTTTGTCCTGGGGATCCTGCCTGATGCTTCTTTATAGTTGAAAACGCTAATATGCAAGAATCTGAAAGACTTTTGATCCGAGAGAGCACATGCAAATCCTGTTGGTGAGACACATGGAATTTCCACTTGATATTTTGATCAAACCTGTTTGAATTGAGGTAATGGGAATATCCAAAGCATTGTTTTGGGGTCAGATGAATGAACTTCCACCTATTGCCAGAAATGGAAGAATGACAAGTGTTTATAATTCTGCGGTATCCTCACTCTGCCTTTCTTATCCGAGCAAAGAACCTGTTTTTCTTCATATTTCCATGATAGCCTCTCTGCAAGCTGCTGCATTTGCTTTTCAAGACTATTAATAATAGTTTCATTTAAGTGCCTATTCTGTGCCAAGGGCAGGGCTCATCCAGTATAAGCCAACGGGCACACTCCCATTCCTACATGGGATGAACAGACTGAGGCAGCAGGAGACTAGATATTTTTTCACCATTCTGCATCTGTGAAAAATGAAGCACAGAGAAGCTGTGAGTTGCCCAGGGTCACACAGCGGGCAAGTGGCAGAGTTAGGATTAGGACTCAAATCCTCCGAGTCCTAGGCACATTGTTTTTCACCTAGTCCACGTCCAACGTCACAGACTGCTTGGGTCCCAAATGTGGATGAAGAACTATTCCTGTAGTCACTTCTGTTTTCTAGGTATACCTGTTTCCCTCCCTCCGTGAATGAGGAAGGATCCTCCATTTCCTCACCTGGACACCCATCCAGCATAGCAGGAGGTGACATTTGTGCATTCGGCATCCACTTTGTCCTCAGCTCCTCAATAGGAAGGGGAAGGGAGTGGCAGACAGCTTATAAAGTCATTAAATGGTTAAGCCCCCCTTGTTTAAAACGAGAGAGAGACTCCCTGAGGGCTTATGCTGCTCCTTGGTATTTATTGAACTTTAAGCTACAACCAACAGGCTGGTTAATAACAATTCTTGCAGCTGTCAATCTTTTTGACCAATGTCATCAATATTTCACGCTGCCAAATAACAACAATTAAGAACCAGGCCTAGAAGAAGCACTTGGGGCAAAAGCGTTTCTAACACCATAATGAAATCGACAGTACAGAGCAGATGTTTCCAATGGGCATTTGAAGAAAGGCTTTGCTATGAATTTTCTTTTCAAAACAGTATGAATCACTGCCCTTTATTACCCGCTAAAGCATTGATGCACTGGCCAGATACCATAATTTGAGTCTGTAAAATTCTAATAAAGATGATTCCTTGAACAAGTACTAGATGAATGCAAAACAGCCTGTGAATCTGGCTGTGAGAAGGCCACAGTGAATTTCTATCTGATGTAAGACAACTTGCTCTTCCTCAGCAGATCTGGTCACACAAAGGAAAGTTAAAAAAAACCAAAACCTCATTTGTCTGGTTTTATTATTTGCTAATTGAATTTGTTACTTGCATATTATCCTTTAAATGAAAGCGACCTTTTATACATAGTATCTGTTGCTTCTCATCTAGTAAAAATGTGGACGGGTTAAAGCATGGGAAAGAAATAGACTAAGAGGCATAATGACCCTGGTGTGGGAAAAGGGGAAAATGGGGCATGTGCGTAGATTTCTTTTTTTCCAATCATCATCAGCAACCATCAACCGTATTTATTGAGCGCTTACTATGTGCAGAGCACTGTACTAAGCGCTTGGGAAGTACAAATTGGCAACATATAGAGACAGTCCCTACCCAACAGTGGGCTCACAGTCTAAAAGGGGGCATTAGAGAATCATAGCATTAGAGAAGCAGCGTGGCTCAGTGGAAAGAGCCCAGGCTTGGGAGTCAGAGGTCATGGGTTCTGATCCCAGCTCTGCCACTTGTCAGCTGTGTGACTTTGGGCAAGTCGCTTAACTTCTCTGTGCCTCAGTGACCTCATCTGTAACATCTGTGAGCCCAACGTGGGACAACCCGATTACCCTGTATCCTCCCCAGTGCTTAGAACAGTGCTTTGCACATAGTAAGCGCTTAACAAATGTCATTATTATTATTAATGGATGTGTACCAGGCTCTCTCGTTCATTCCCTTGATTCCATATCAGTTCCTTGGCTCCCGCCAGACAGTTCACTGTACGCTGAAGGTAGTACACTTCATGGGGCCGAAGCAGGCCCCATGGTCCCAAACCC
This sequence comes from Tachyglossus aculeatus, assembly GCF_015852505.1. Taxonomy (NCBI): domain Eukaryota; kingdom Metazoa; phylum Chordata; class Mammalia; order Monotremata; family Tachyglossidae; genus Tachyglossus; species Tachyglossus aculeatus. The sequence goes on along the minus strand of NC_052078.1, from coordinate 11,568,500 downwards.
AAAGGCCTTTGCTTGGAATTATTTTCCTCCCCACCGAAATGGAAAGAGCAACTGCAAGCTCTATGTGCAGCTGCTTCTACACAAAGGCACCAAAGTTCATTGACTTGTGAAGGGTAAAATGGGATCCCTTCAGGGGAGGGATTTTGTAAGAATGTTTCTCTCCCAGTGGCAGGTTTTGTTACATGTAGGAGATGGTGAGCCCGCTGTCGGGTAGGGACCATCTCTATATGTTGCCAACTTGTACTTCCCAAGTGCTTAGTACAGTGCTCTGCACACAGTAAGCGCTCAATAAATACGATTGAATGAATGAATGGTGCTGGTCAGAACATGTGTGTGCCATTGTGTAGGCAACCAAAACTTGCTAATGTGCCACTTCAATCAACCATTGATATTTATGGAGCATTGCCTTTGTGCAGAGCACCGCACTAAGCGCTTGGCACGTACAGTACAAGAGATTTGGTACATAGGATCTGTGCCCACCAGGAGCTTTTAGTCCACGGGGGGAGACAAACATTAAAATAAATTACAAATAGAGGAATTGGGAGAGTCTAAAGGTACGTATATAATTGCTGTTTGGAGTGGGCATCAAGTGCTTGAAATAATAATATTTTATTTTATTTTGTTAGTATGTTTGGTTTTGGTTTGGTTTTGTCTCCCCCTTTTAGACTGTGAGCCCACTGTTGGGTAGGGACTGTCTCTATATGTTGCCAATTTGTACTTCCCAAGCGCTTAGTACAGTGCTCTGCACACAGTAAGCGCTCAGTAAATACGATTGATTGTTTGATAATAGTGATGGCATTTGTTAAGAGCTTACAATGTGCGAAGCACTGTTCTCAGCGCTGGGGGGGGATACAAGGTGATCAGGTTGTCCCACGTGGGGCTCACAGTCTTCATCCCCATTTTACAGATGAGGGAACTGAGGCCCAGAGAAGTTAAGTGACTTGCCCAAAGTCACAGAGCTAAGTGGCGGAGCCGGGATTAGAGCCCGTGACCTCTGGCTCCCAAACCCGTGCTCTTTCCACTGAGCCACGTCGCGTAGGCAGCGCAGCAGGAAGGGCGAATGGGATAGGGAAATGAGGGATTAGTCAGGGAAGGCCTCTGGGAGGAGATATTATTTTAGTAGGCCTTTGACTATGAGGAGAATGGTGAGATGTCAGAAGTGGAGTGAGTGCGAATTCCAGGCCAGAAAGGGGGCGATGGCTGGGCAGGCTGGGTTGTAGTAAGCAATCAACAAGTTAAGCTAGGAGGGGGAGAACCGATTGAGTGCCTTAAAGCCAAACCTATCTGTGCAACTAGGTTCCTTGTCCGCAAGTAGAAAGTACGTCCTCCCAGCACTGCCCCTTCTTATCAATCAATCAATCAATCGTATTTATTGAGCGCTTACTGTGTGCAGAGCATTGTACTAAGCACTTGGGAAGTACAAGTTGGCAACACTGTAGACTGTAAGCTCGTTATGGGCAGGAAACGTGTCTGCTAATTCTATTGTATTGTACTGTCTCCAGCGCTCAATACAGTGCACATAGTAAGCACTCCACAAATACCTTTACATTTCTAGAAGCAGCGTGGCTCAGTGGAAAGAGCCCGGACTTTGGAGTCAGAGGTCATGGGTTCAAATCCCGGATCTGCCCATTGTCAGCTGGGTGACTTTGGGCAAGTCACTTCACTTCCCTGTGCCTCAGTTACCTCATCTGTAAAATGGGCGATTAAGACTGTGAGCCCCCCGTGGGAGAACTTGATCACCTTGTAACCTCCCCAGTGCTTAGAATAGTGCTTTGCACATAGTAAGCGCTTAATAAATGCCATTATTATTGTTATTTTAATTGATGTTCCCATCACTGGTCATTGTCCTTGGAACTCCATACATTACCAGTATCCCCACTCTAGAATGGAATCTAGCACACCTTGGGACTGACAGGAGGCAGAGGGACATTGGGGGATTGAAAAAGGACCCCCAAGAATGATTTAAAAAATCGATATTATAAACAGGAAAGCAGTATATAACATCTATTTTTGCTTTCTATCTTCCAACAATTCATCTTCACAACTGTCCTTAGGGTTAAAAGCACTTTTACAGTGTGGTGAAAGCAATTCACATGGTAATATGCCATAAGTACAAATCAGCTTCCAGGTCAAGTATCCAATGACAATGAAATTAGATACAAAATACTCTTTTTGTTATACTGGGAGGTAAACATTGAAGGAGAATTCAAAATAAATTCAGGACTAGCAATTATGTAGTGATGTGCCATATAACTTATACAGGTTTCTTTTAGGTAATTGGCGGGAATGATAAATATTTGTCAGATGTGTTAATTGCATATTGTTCTTCATTAAATTTATCCTTTTGTGATAGGAATTTTAGTAAATATCTCTGGTTCTTTAAATAAAAAATAGGCAACCATTAGTGTTCTCACCGGTTTTGCATCAGTGCAAAAATCATGATTTGAGCCACATTCTTCCAAAGTAAGGGCTCCTCCTGGGAGAATGTTGTGAAATTGGGGACAGATCAGTCAATCAGTGGTATTTATTGCATATCTACAATGTGCCAAGCACTGTACTGAGTTCTTGGGAGAGTACAATGCAGTTGGTAGACATGATCTCTGCCCAAAAAGGAGATCCTAGAATTATATCAGCTATACCCAGAGCATTAAAATTTTCACGAGTATCAATTCCAAGTGAAGAGAGCCCCGTGTATATTTGAATAAAAAGTGACACTTTAGTTGTGTACCTCGAAAAACTAAGCAGTCTATTTCCAGGTGATTATAACTTTAAAATGTAGTTTTGGAATCCATACGTAATTGTTTTTTTTCTTTTAGCTGTTATTTTATTTTTATTCTCCTGCCATTATTGTCTCAGCTCCCCTACGGAAGTAGTATGTGTGTTGGGGGATCGGGGGGTGAGGGGGTGGGGGGGGCGGAGAGGAGAAAGGGGAATGTCCAGAGACTTGGGAAGAATAAGGATACTGTGGAAAAAAAAGCCCATGTTTTGTTTCCAAAACAGTTCCAGAGCCAAATTATGGAATATTCTGAGATAGAGGAGGAGGCTTTCTCAGCTCCAAGGGAAAAGTTAAACTCACGGTGTTAGCCACAAGGCTGAGAAAAGAAACACTGGATGTGTGAAAACCTGTAGAAGTATCAAACCTCACACATTGAGTTTGTCCAACATGGTAAAATGGTTTTATTTTAGTGTGAATATAATTGTGGCTACTCACAATTCTATCATCTCCCTGTTTTCTCACCAAACATATATACACACTGAAGCTACATTTTCAGTTTTCCTCAGTTCTAAGGGCTGAAACTTTGGTAGGCAATAAATGCAGTAGACTAAAATTCCTACCTCCATGCTGAATTTGACACAAGATTTTGGCAAAGCTTCAACCAAAAATTTTTTTAAAAAATCAAGAGTAGGAAACTTAGAACTAGTGAAATAGTTTAGAAAAGGCAATGGGGCTCTTGGTTAAATGGGAACAAATGAGAAATTTGTACGTGAAAAATGATCAATAAAATCCCTAATGTAGTTTTAAAAAAATAGGTGGAGCTTCTTGTTTGTATAACCTTCTTTTTATTCCCGGTCCTTATTGTCAACTTCTTTCTCCTTACCAGTCCTTGAAAGTGCAAATCTGTGAGTGTGGAAAATGATGTAACTGCAATTATATATACTATTGCTAATGGAGTCATGGGTTTAATCTGGTCTTATCTATTGTACACCATGTATACATATACAGTTCTTTTCCCATCCTGTAGTTTATTTTAACATGAGCCTTTCCCCCATTAGATTATAAACTCTTTGATAGCGTGGATTGTGTCTACTAATACCTTGTACAATCCCAAGAGCTCAGTACCGTGATTTGCGCCCAGCGAGCACTCGATAAATGCCAGCAATTGAATCTTTCTTTTTTCTTTCTTTTCTTTAAGTTTTTATACAGCTTAGATGTCAGGGAATCTTTCCCGTTAGTGTTCTCACAGGAATTGAAATCTCATGCACGTTCAGTTCAGATTTCATACCCAAACTCAGTCATAAATGGCAGGTAATAATAACTTAGAAGTCCAGCCCCACAAGTAAATCCATATAACGTCTCATTTTTTTTGTCTAGAACACGATTGAGTAAAAAATCCATTTTCCAACCCAGCAAAATGAATTGTGCCATCTCCTTAGTATTGATTGCAAAATAAATAGGTTTCACTTTCTACCGTATTTAAACCAGTGGTAGAGGAAAAATATTGAATTCCAGATCCGTACAGAAGTAATATTACTTTGATTTAAACCTTATCTCCACATCTGAAGATGACAGAGGGCTTTCCCAGAGTCACTATTTCCTCTTCTAAGGGCATTTTCTAGGTAAAACGTTTGCAGTTTACTTATTAGGCTAATTAAATTGGATCTAGGGCCTTGTAGTGAAGTGGTAATTGTTGATAAAATAATCTATTGTGTGTGCTTTTTGGGTTTTTGTTTGTTTGTTTTGCCCAGGAACTAAATTTACTTTGGATTTTGGGTTTGCAGCCCGGGCTGTTTGGAAGGCCATAGACCTTTTCAGTCAGGACAGGGAAATGGGATGGCAGATCGTTGAGAGGCTCCATTTTCAAAGTTTTTTTTTTTTCGCTTGCATTTGTCTGTGATATGATGTCAGAACTGAAGAACTAAAATCTAGAGAAGAGTGTGGATTGCTGATGCTGATGTAAACAGCTGGTGACCTGCAAAAAGCCCTGCTAGGAACCACTTCCAGAGCTGGTGAGCCAGCTGTTTTCTAACCATGCACTTTCTATCGGCTAGGTTTTGCATAATGTTGGTGCTGCAAATTCCAAGTTAGAAAGATCTTGACTTTGATTTCCTGACATTTAAAGGCTGGTTTTGCTGTTGCTGTTTGCAGATAATTTCCATTAACATTCAGCGGCGTTAGTGTACATTGTGAGGAGAAAAATCCCTCGAATGTTTACAAAATGGAAACCCTTTTGATTCCTCACCCTGTTCCAACCACTTTATAGTGGTTGAAAGGAGAGAGGTTAGAACTAGTACATGTTGGTAGCGAGCTGTTAGCGGACAGGAAAATATTTGTTATGACAAATTGCCAGCGTTAGAAGCTACTGACTCACATTTTTCAAACTACAAAGAGTATCTTTCTTGTAGCTTTGAATGTTTATATTTAAATAAGACTTTATCGCCTATCACCATGGTTCTGCATATTAGAATTCCAAACTAAATATCAACCAGAAGATTCTGGGGAGACAACCCAAGATGCTTGGGAAGGAACTTACAATCTACAGACTCCTTTAGACTGTAAGTTTCTTGTAAATCAGGAGGATGTCTACCAATTCTGTTCTATTGTACTCTCCTAAGTGCTTAGTGCAGTGCTTTACACACAATCAGCGTTCAATAAATGCCATCAATCGATTAATTGGAAGGGATTGGTTCTATGCTAGAGAACTGTTGGGTATAGTTGTCTTCACAAAAAATATATGTCAGTCGTGAATAGGACGGTATCACAAATTAAGATGATCAGGATTAAATTCAGTTTGAGATTCTGTTATTGAATGGAATTGCATCATGTTTAAATGAATAGCCATGCCTATGAGTGCCATACATATGTGTTTTTAAATTTTAAAGCATAAATAGTATTGTCTCCAAATGCTATTAGATTATAAAATTTGAAGGCAGAGACTTTGTCTCCTGTGTTATTCTTGCAAGAATTTTGCACAGTCACAACTCACAGTGATGCTTATGAAGTACTACGGATTAATTTTTTTCCCCACTTTTCAAGAAACCTGATCTCCCAATCTTGTGTCTTCCCCAGTGATCAGGCCTTTAGAGTGATCAGGCCTCTACTTCTCTAGTAGAGGAGACCATTATTTTATCATCAAAAAGCATAATTCTCCTCGCTGGGGGTCTGAGAAGGTCTGAAGGCTCTCCACAGCTTACACTGCAGTCATCCCTGTTCCTTGGGGTGCATGGCCACGGCTGCCCGTGAACTCTAACCGATGTTGAGGGTGGTGGCGGCCACCTGAATATGAGGCAAGTGAGGAATTTCCACCCCCCCTCTCCCTCCCATGAAGACAGTCAGGGCATCTTTCAACACCATTTACCCCATCCGATTTTCCCTTTTCCTAGGCTGGGATCCGAATTAATTTCAAAATCACAATATGTTGCTTTATCATAAAGACTCCATTCTTCCCTCCTGCAGAGGGGACGGATGCCAATACATAGTTACGCTGGGAAATGGAAGGAGATGCTCTCCCACCTAGACTCTCCCTATTAAGTAAATTGCTGTTGTGAAGCAGTCCTATACCTTAGAGTCCTTTACTGGCCACACATCTTTGTCCTGGCCCAACTAGATGTGTTACACATAATGTCAGTGGTCCAGTCACCGCACTGTGGCCACGTCATTCCTGTAGAGGCACAGAGGGGAGATAGCCATTGAACGCAATAAGGCCTAGTGAAAATAGAGCTTTGGCCAAGGTGGCAGGAGACCTGTTTTCTCATCCTAGAGAAGCAGCATGGCTCAGTGGAAAGGGCACGGGCTTTGGAGTCAGAGGTCGTGGGTTCAAATCCCGGATCCACCACTTGTCAGCTGTGTGGCTTTGGGCAAGTCACTTAACTTCTCTGGGTCCCAGTTCCCTCTCTGTAAAATGGGGATAAAGACTGTGAGCCCCACGTGGGACAACCTGATTACCTTGTATCTACCTCAGCGCTTAGAACAGTGCTTTGCACAAAGTAAGCGCTTAACAAATACCAACATTATTATTATTATTATTATCCTAGCCTATGTAAGGTTGGGTAAATCACTCTGTTTCTATGTGCCTCAGTTGATTATCTTGTATCTATCCCATACTAACCCTACCCAGTGTTTTTCTCTGGCCTGGTCTAACCCTGTCTATAGCTCAAATCCATGAAACATGCTGGCTGACAGGATTGTTTTGGGCCTTTTTCGGCACCCGAGCCTCAGTACAATCCTGGCACACAGCATTTATGGCATGTCAAGGCCTGATGACCTCTCGTCACCCTTCTTTATCACTGGTAGCATGTAACCAGTCTCCCTGTCCCTGATGTTGGAGAAGCTTTCGTCTTTCAAACGTTCAGATGAAGAAAACCCACCAAGCAAAGTTTACCGTGACTCAAACATTTGCAAACGAACTTATCAAAAAATATCCTCTAAGGTGTGGTAGCAGAGAGAACAGGCAAACCATAGGAATCGTCCTTCATCCTCAAAGCCAGCCAGTACTTGAATACATTTTTCGCTGGCTTATTTTGATGCTGAAGACAAGCGTCTGTGGCTTTCCAAATTATTTAACATTGTTTATGACTTTTGCTGTGATATTGGAAACAAACTATTTACCACATGAGCTTCTCATTGAAAAGAAAAACAAATCTGTCCTACGGAAATGGAAATTGAGGTGCCCTTCATCCAGCCTTAATGAATCTGGTCACTTTTATCCAAATAGAAACAGACATTGTGGAAAGAAGTGTATCGTTTTAGATAGATATGACTAGTCCCTAACTTGGAAATATTTATTCCAAGGCATATTAACAGCAAACATCCAGTCTACTCCAATACTTGCCGCCTAGTAAGGCGCTTAACAAATACCTTATTAAATAAATAATTCTTATACTTTTTTTATTGTTTGATAGTCGTATGAAAGAAAAGTTACCAACTGAAGAAACAGCACTGACTCCAGCAGAGTATTAAATACTTATTAAAGCCAGGTGATAGGAGACAGGGTATGATCCCCCTCATCTTGTATAGGATAGGACTACCATTAAACAAAGTTGATACCTGCATGTTTTCAGTGGGGTCAACAAAGGGAGAATTCAGCAGGAATTTCATAAGATGAAATATAATCATAATATAATAATGTTGGCATTTATTAAGTGCTTACTATGTGCAAAACACTGTTCTAAGCTCTGGGGGAGATACAATGTTGATGATGACGATGATGGCATTTATTAAGTGCTTACTATGTGCAAAGCACTGTTCTAAGCCCTGGGGAGGTTACAAGGTGATGAGGTTGTCCCACGGGGGGCTCACAGTCTTAATCCCCATTTTACAGATGAGGGAATTGAGGCACTGAGAAGTTAAGTGACTTGCCCAAAGTCACACAGCTGACAAGTAGTGTAGCGGGGATTTGAACCCGTGACCTCTGACTCCAAAGCCCATGCTCTTTCCACTGAGCCACTCTGCTTCAAATATGCCACTCATTGAGGGTTTTTTTTTTTAATTGATTAGGAAATTCAGCCACCACAGTCATGGCTAAGTGTGGAATATTGGTAGCCAGGGAAAAGTAGGAAATCACATCTAACTTCCGCCTACCCCTTCAACGCATAATTTGTCAGGCATAATTCTGACAAATTATGCCTAGTTACTAGTGCTGATGCAGCCTCCTATACAATTGTCTATGGCAAGCTGCAAAGGCCAGCAATTGGGCACATGGGTTAAGCCAGCGTTGACTCCGAAAGTAACCGCCAGAGATTTGTGATAGCACTTTAACTGTGGATGCCTAATTTTTATTGCCTCCCTGCCGACCTGCAGGTGGCAAGAGCAATCTATATCCAGGTTTCTCGGATACAGATACTTGTGGATGGTGTTTTGGTGGCATCCTTGTGAAACCATCTGCAGCAAACCCATTGAGGAATTGAGTGCCAACCAGCCGTGCTAGCCTGCTCCTCGCCCAAGCCTTCCTTTGGCATGGGTTTACCCGGACGGATTCCTCTCTTCCTCTCCCCCGCCCTGCCTTTCTCCCACATGCTGTTTTCATAATGTTGTTGTAGCACTGTAGTCAGGTTATTCCACTGGATGAAAGCTCTTTTTGAGAGACAGAAACTACCTCGAATAAAACCCAGAGCTAGATGGGACCAAAGCAAGCAAATCTGTTTTTTGGGGGGTGTGGGGGGGTGGGGATTGGATACAGTTCCTTTCCCACATGGACTCACATTCTAAGCAGGAGGGAGAATAGGTATTTAATCCCCAATTTAAAGATGAGACAACGGAGGCCCAGAGAAGTCAAGTAACTTGCCCAAGGTCACCCAGCAGACAGGTGATGGAGCTGGGAGTGGAACTCAGGCCCTCTGTCACCCAGGCCTGTGCTTTTACAAAGATAATTACCAGAGAGTAACCCCTGATGAGAATCTGCCTCTTAAATTAAGAAGTAGTGTTTCAAACAGTCTTAACAGGATAGCAGTGGTTCCCAATTTGGGTACAACCTCCTCCTCAAACTGAAATTAAGGCCTGAATCTTACTAAGTAAAAAACTATATATATATACATTTCTACATCTAATATCTACAGATGTAGACATCTACATTTAATATCTACAGATCTACAGATTACAGATGTAATATCTGCATCTAATATCTACAGATCTATATCTAATATCTACGTTTCTATATCTAATATCTAAATATATATATAGCTATATGTAGATATATATCCTTTCCATCCTTCACTATCAAAGATGATAGTGATTGTTGTGGTTTTAACCCTGTGTGTCACTATGGCCAAGAAGACTGATAATCCCTTCAGTACTATGTGCGTGGAACTGAACTAAAAGTGGTTCACTCCAGTTTTGCGGGTGGACTATCTCCTAAGAATGACCTGTAGAATATTTCTGTTCAGTTGGTACGTGCTGTTAAAAAATATTAGTTGAGTTTTACCTTGTGTAAGGATTTAGCTAAATATTCCATCATATGAAAGCTAAATGAAAATGAGAAATTAGTGATTTGAGCAGGTAGTACTGAAATTCAAAGTATTATGAGTTAATACGAGATTCTCATTACACATTGCAAATTATTCAAGTTTGTTACACAACTCAGAAAAAGAGAACAGCACATAGAATAAATGTAAGCAAATCCATCTTCTGTTATGGCTAGAAAACTTCTCTTTTTACCTAGAGTTTATTTTTCTTCTCACAAGGATTTCTGATATCTATTGATTGTGTTAAGTAGTTTTCTGGATAATTTAGAACTCCCTTGGAAATACTAAGATGCTGGTTTCCCCTCTCCTACCTCTTCCTTGGCTTTTTGAATAACAGATTTCTTGCTTTAGGATTTTTACCCCATCTGACTTGCATATTTCACTTTACTGCTCATACCCAGCGAAGTATATCGTGGGAGAAAACCATTCTGTTGGCTCTAGGTAAAGTTACAGAAAAGCCCACCCATTCATAGCAAATTAAATCTCGGGCTGGGAGATGCAGAGAGAAGCAGGAGAAGCAGTGTGGCTCACTCAGTGGAAAGAGCCCGGGCTTTGGAGTCAGTCATGGGTTCAAATCCCGGCTCTGCCAGTTGTCAGCTGTGTGGACTTTGGGCAAGTCACTTCACTTCTTTGGGCCTCAGTTACCTCATCTGTAAAATGGGGATGAAGACTGTGAGCCCCCAGAGGGACAACCTGATCACCTTGTAAACTCCCCAGCAATTGGAGCAGTGCTTTGCACATAGAAAGCACTTAAATGCCAAAAAAGCATCATTCTTTGGCCAATTTAATTTAAGAGGAACTTAGTTTTAAGCGCAATTCATGTTAGAACTGAAGGATGGTCTCTGTGCTAAACACCTGTCAAAAGTCATACTTTGCTAGAAGCTTATCCCTCATATTTAAAGCCTCAACTGATTTCCAAAGGTGCCCTCCACCTAGAGAAGAGACATTTATGAGAAGGAAAAATAAAAGGAACAATGTTTGCTTGTATTGTAGAGGGGTGTATGAACTTTTACTCCTGAACTGGGGATAGAGTCGGTAGTCTAACAAAATGTTACATTTTCCAAAGCATTATTTTATTACTTTGAAATAAACCTACGTAGTATAAGCTGTGCAGTTTGACTACTGGACCAGATAAGTTAGTCATATTTATGGAGTGCTAATTTTGTGCAAGAGCACTATATTACATACTTGGGAGATTATAATATAACAGAGTTGGTAGACACATTCTCTGCCCACATCACACTTTCAGTCTGGATGGGAGACAGACATTAAACAGTGCTTTACACATAGTAAGCGCTTAACAAATACCATCATTATTATTATTATTATTATTAAAATAAATTATGGACATGAACATAAGTGCTGTGAGGCTGAAGGTGGGGTGAATATCATGCTTAAAGGGTACAGAGCCAAGCACGAGGGCATCACAGAAGGGAGCGGGAGCAGAGGAAATGAAGGCTTAGTTGGGAAAGGCCGCTTAGCTGAGAAAAGTCTGTAAAGAAATTAGGCTGAGTCCAAACGATTGTGAGAAGCAAGGCAAAAGGAGAACTTGGCACTGAAAATATGACCCAGAGATTTGGAACTTCATTTGTTTAGAATCATATGGCTGGAAGGAACCACAGGAAGCCATCTGGTGTACCCCCTTAGCTATACGTAAGACAACATTTAGACTCCCAAGACAGATGGTTTTCTCTCCTACTTTCAATAGCAACTCCACAGTCTCCCTTGGGAGCCTCATCCAATGTTGGTTCTGACTGAATAATCTTATGCAATTCCCAGCCAACCCAGACCACAGGGACCATGAGTTTGCCACATCCTTCTTGTGGCCTTAACCTCGTCCGGCTCTGAGGGCGGATGGAGAAAGTAAGGAGACAAGGCAGTAAGCCCATTTTCAGCGCAGGGTCATGTAAGTTTTTCTTACCCCGAGGGCATCAGCTCGTACAAAAGATTTCATCCCCCTTTGAGTGGAAAGGGCATTTAGAAGAGCCAACTTCAGGAATATAAAGCAGCATTTTGACAGACCAGGCATTGTAATTATTTTTTTAATGAAAGTATAAAGAGACAATGGACGTGGCAGTTACTGATGTGAATTGAAGATTGTATTTTAGAAAGGGTTTCATAATGCCTTTTTAGCATTACCAGGTGGTAATTGCTAGTAATGTTGTAAAGAAATGAAGAGGCACAAAGAACCAGGAATCGATCTGAATTTCAATGTTACACTGAAATAACATAAGGAGGAAAAAAAAACTGCTTAGCAATAATGAGAAGTGGGAAAAAATCAGCATAAATTCCTCAATGCATTCAGCACAAAAAATCATTTTTTCTTGGATGATGGCTGAAGACTGAGAGGGGCTCTATTCAGGGTCAGAGGGGAATCAATCAATCAGTGGTATTTATTGAGCACTTACTATGTGTAGAGCACTGTTCTAAGCACTTGGGAGAGTATAACAGAATTAGCTGATGCTTTCCATGTCCATTATGAGCTTATAGTTTGTAGGAAATGAAACGAATTAGCCTAATCTCTCCGTTACATAGGTTAAATTCCCAACCACATAGACAGTGATTGGCTAACTTCAACCCATAATCAGGCCTCATTTATCCAGCTCTAGGAATTTATTGGTCCTTTGACATGTGCTCTTCCCTTTTCACCAGAAGACAGTTCACCTATTTGTTATTTTATTAGATTATGTCAATCAAGTGCTAACATCAATCAATCAGTGGCATTTACTGAGTGCTTACATTGTGCAGAGCACTGTTTTAAGCGTTTGGGAGAATGCACTTCAAAAAAATTAGCAGGCATGTTCCCTGCCCATAATGAGCTTACAGTCTAGTGGGGGAAACAGATATATTATGAAAGACAGACATTAACTCTCCTCTAGTTTCCCCCGAACAAAATGCTCGTGCTAAAATACCAGCAAACATTTTAACCACCTTTTTCTAGAGCCTCAATAATATATTGGCCCGTAGACATTTTGGGGACAAATGATAAGATGAAAAAAAAATGAAAGTAAATGAATCCTATCTAAACCTTAACTAAGAAGGTACAGATTGAATTCCATATGATGCTGCATTTCTGTGTTGCTGACTCAAATCTCATGCCGCATTGTGACAAAAAAGTAATAGTTTCCAAATCAGTTTAATCTCCAGTTAATTTGAGACTGTCAGTCCACACTTTCCCAACCTGTTAACAAGTGATTTAGACTTTCTTGCAACTATCTTGAGGTTATTAATGAACTCCCAAACATTAGAGTATTAAGAATGAACTATCCAATAAGGTGGTTTAAGGACAACTTTTGAAGAATCACTCATGTCAGTGATCTCTCGTGTTTTGACTTTGGGTGCCGTGATCAGTCCTCTCACATCTGCTCTTCTACAGCCTTATGATGAAATTATTATTGTTATTGTTATAGCAGTATTTGTTAAGTGCTTGCTATGTGTCAAGCACTGTTTTAAACACTTGGGTAGTTACACAGTTCCTGTCCCTTAGGAGGCAGACAGTCTAAAGTAGGAGGGAGAACAGGTATTGAGGAAACTGAGGCACAGGTAAGTTAAGTTACTTGCCCAGGGTTACACAGCAAGGAACTGACGGGGCTGGGATTAGAACACAAGTCCTTTGACTCCCAAGCCATTGCTCTTTCCCCTGAACCATGCTGCCTCTCAGAGATATAGACAGACCACCAAACACATTCATTTGATCATATTTATTGAGTGCTTACTATGTACAGAGCCTTATATTAAGCACTTGGGAAAGTACAATAGAACAACAAAAAGTAACACTCCCTGTCCACAATGATCTTGCAGTCTAGAGTTGGGAGAGGCAGATATCAATTCAGATAATTACAGATATATACATAAGGGCTGTGGGCAGGGAGAAAGCAAAGAGAGCAAGTCAGGGTGACGCAGAAGGGAGCGGGAGCTGAGTAAAAGTGGGGCTTAGTCTGGGAAGGCCTCTTAGAGGAGATCTGCCTTTAGTAAGACTTCAAAGTGGAGGGAGGGTAATTGTCTGTTGGATTTAAAGAGGGAGGGCGTTGCAGGCCAGAGGCAGGATGTGGGCTAGGGGTTGGGTGGCGAGACAGGAGAGATCGAGGCACAGGGCGAAGGTTAGCACCAGAGGAGCGAAGTGTGCGGGCTGGGTAGTAGAAGGAGAGAAGTAAGATGAGGTAGGAGAGGGCAAGGTGTTGGACTGCTTTAAAGCCAATGGTGAGGAGTTTTTATTTGATGTGGAGGTAGATGGGCAGCCACTGGAGGTTTTTGAGGAGGGAGGTGACATGTCCTGAACGTTTCTGTAGAAAAATAATCTGGGCAGCAGAGTGAAGTGTGGACTGGAGTGGAGAGAGACAGGAAACTGGAAGATCAGCAAGGAGGCTAATGTAGTCATCCAGGCAGGATAGGATGGGTGATTGTATTAATGTGGTAACATGCTCTGCCTATTGTCAGCTGTGTGACTTTGGGCAAGTCACTTCACTTCTCTGTGCCTCAGTTACCTCATCTGTAAAATGGGGATGAAGACTGTGAGCCCCCCGTGGGACAAACTGATCACCTTGTAACCTCCCCAGCGCTTAGAACAGTGCTTTGCACATAGTAAGTGCTTAATAAATGCTCTCCTTATTATTATTATGCTTAGTACACTGCCTAGCACACAATAAGCACTTAAGAAATATCCTTAAACAATCAATCAGGGGTATTTATTGAGCACTTACTCTACGCAGAACACTATATTAAGCACTTGGGCACGTGTGGTATAGCAGATTTGATAGACATGTTCCCTGCCAATAATGAGCTTATAGTCTAGAGGGAAGATAATCAGGCTGGAGACAGTCCGTGTCCCACACAGGGCTCTTGTCTTTATCCCCATTTTACAGACGAGGTATCTGAGTCACAGAAAAGTTCAGGGTCCAACATCACAAAGTGGACAAGTGGCAGAGCCAGGATTAGAACCCAGGTCTTCTGTCTCCCAAGCCCACACACTCTTTTCACTAGGCCATGCTGTTTCTCGCAGCCAAAGTATGTGGGAGAACAGGTATTTAATCCCCGTTTTACAGATGAGGAAACAGAGGACAGAGAAGTTAAGTGACTTGCCCAAAGTCACCCAGCAGGCAGGTGACAGAGTCCAAATGAATACCCAGGCCTATTTTCTTTCAGCTAGGCTGCATTACTTCTCAATAATTCACGAATAATTCACGAATTACCAATGCGGGGAGAGAGGGGCACAGCCCTGAGGAGAAGTCGTCTCCAATACCACCAAGTTTTAAAACTGAAAGCATTTGGCCATTTTGATTCAGTCCCTGGGGATCGATATCTGCGGCTGGTTTTAATATTGAGTTGCACTCTCCCATACCAGGCAGGGAAGGCCTCCAAGAGTTTCCTCCAGATGTTGTCAAAATTCATCGGGCTGCGAGTAGCTTCGAGTGGGACCCCCAACGTGGAAAGACGCGATCAACCATCACACGAAGGGGGAAGGAAACCCCAGTGTAGGGGAGTAACGTTTCCTAAGCCTGGAGACCCATCTGCCTAATAGCATAATTAAAGAAATATTTCTAAAAATTGCCTACAAGCCACAGAATGATTTTATACCTTTATCTCAAGCCACCATCTATTGTCAGTCACTCCATGCTTTATAGATAAAGCAAAATAACACAGACAGTGGGAAGATAAGTTAATTGAAATTTTGATTTTATACTCACATTTCTATAAAGCGTAGATGACGGCAAAGAAATGACTGTCTGCGGGCACATCACTAATACAGTACCACCTTATTACGGTAGGAGTTGAATTTACCGGTTTTACAAACTGAAACTG
The DNA here is from genome assembly GCF_015852505.1 of Tachyglossus aculeatus. NCBI lineage: Eukaryota > Metazoa > Chordata > Mammalia > Monotremata > Tachyglossidae > Tachyglossus > Tachyglossus aculeatus. The sequence goes on along the minus strand of NC_052078.1, from coordinate 11,553,023 downwards.
CTTATATGAATAAATAAGGGGCAATGTTTTGCCTTTGATACTCTCTGCATACCCTATAATGGAACATAAATATAAAATAATTTTGGAACTTTACTGAAATTTTGAATTTTTTCCTAGTGTTTCTTTCCAGCAAAGCTACCCCTCTCTCTAGGATGCTTTAAAAATAGTCAGGAAATTGGGCATTGGTGTCTGTCGCTTTGATGTTCAATTAAACTTGCCTTCTAATATGTATAGAAAATTTTAGTAGCTCATTTCCTTAGCTTATAAAGTATAATTATATGCTTGTTGGTGCCAAGACATAAAGCTTGAAATAGGACTTTAGAACGGACTCTCTTAATCAATTTTTGCATGAGTTCTGTACGTTGACTAGGATCGGAGGAGTTATTCAAATCTAAGTGAAGTCAGTTCTGCTCCTTGACCACCATCTGGTTAAAACTATACCGTCTCCAGCGTAAACATGGGAAAAGCCCCCTCCCACCCACCTCCTCCTTAATATTCTCAGCTCCTCCCCCCTCATACATAGAGAAGCAGCGTGGCTCAGTGGAAAGAGCCCGGGCTTTGGAGTCAGAGATCATGGGTTCAAATCCCGGCTCCGCCAATTGTCCGCTGTGTGACTTTGGGCAAGTCACTTCACTTCTTTGTGCCTGTTACCTCATCTGTAAAATGGGGATTAAGACTGTGAGCCCACCGTGGGACACCTGATCACCTTGTATCCCCCCAGTGCTTAGAACAATGTTTTGCACGTAGTAAGTGCTTAACAAATGCTATCATTATTATTATTATTATGAGTAGGCTCAGAGTTATGTTCTAATCTCAGCTCTGCCACTTGCTTGCTGTGTGACCTTGGCCAAGTCACTACACTCCTCTGTGCCCCAATTACCCCCCAGTCTGTAAAATGGGGATTTAAACCTTTATCCCTCCTGTATTACTGCATCAGCCTCTTTGCTGACCTCCCAACCTCCCATCTGTACCCATTCCATTAAGCGCTTAGTACAGTGCTCTGCACACAGTAAGCGCTCAATAAATACGATTGAATGAATGAATTCCAGTCCATACTTCACTCTGCTTTCCAGATCATTTTTCTGCAAAAACATTCAGGTCGTGTCACCCTGCGTCTCAAAAACCTCCAGTGGATGCCCATCCACCTCCACATCAAACAAAAACTCCTCCCCATTGGCTTTAAAGCAGCCCATCACCTTGCCACTCGTACCTCACCTCACTACTCTCCTTCTACAACCCAGCCTGCACGCTTCCCTCCTCTAATTCTGATCTTCTCACTGTGCCTCCATCTCACTGCCGCTCCCTAGCCCACATCCCGGCTCTTACCTGGAACACCCTCCCTCCTCAAATCTGACAGACAATTACTCTCCCTGCCTTCAAAGCCTTATTGAAGACACACCTCCTCCATGAGGCCTTCCCAGAATAAGCCCCTCCTTTCCTCTTCTCACACTCCCTTCTGCATTGCCCTGACTTTCTCCCTTGGTTCTCCCTTACTCCCAGCCCCACAGCACTTACGTACATATCTGCAATTTATTTATTTGTAATAATAATGGTATTTCTTAAGCGCTTACTCTGTGCCAAGCACTGTTCCAAGCGCTGGGGAGATACAAGGTTAACACTTTGTCCCAGGTGGGGCTCACAGTCTTAATCCCCATTTTACAGATGAGGGAACTGAGGCCCAGAGAAGTGAAGTGACTTGCCCAAAGTCACACAGCTGACAAGTGGCAGAGTAGGGATTAGAACCCACGTCCTCTCCCAGAGGCCTTCCCTGACTAATCCCTCATTTCCCTATCCCATTCGCCCTCCCCTCTGCGCTGCCTGTGCAGCGTGGCTCAGTGAAAAGAGCACGGCTTTGGGAGCCAGAGGACATGGGTTCTAATCCTGGCACTACCACTTTTTTTTTTAATGGCATTTATTAAGCATTTACTATATGCCAAGCACTTTTCTAAGCGCTGGGGTGGGGGGGGATACAAGGTGATCAGGTTGTCCCATGTGGGGCTCACAGTCTTAATCCCCGTTTTCCAGATGAGGTAACTGAGGCACTGAGAAGTTAAGTGACTTGCCCGAAGTCACACAGCTGACAAGTGGCGGAGCTGGGATTTGAACCCATGACCTCTGACTCCAAAGCCCGTGCTGTGTGACTTTGGGCAAGTTACTTAACTTCTCTGGGCCTCAGCTAGCTCATCTGTAAAATGGGGATTGAGACTGTGAGCCCCACGTGGGACAACCTGATTACGTTGTGTCTACCCCAGTGCTTAGAACAGTGCTTGGCGCATAGTAAGCGCTTAACAAATACCATAATTATTATTATTTGTATTTATGTCTGTCTCCCCAGTGGGCAGGGAATGTGTCTGTTTATTGTATTGTACTCTCCCCAATGCTTAATACACTGCTCTGCCTACAGTAAGCGCTCAATAAGTATGATTGAATGAACGAACGAATTTGGCTTTAGCTCAGGGATGCCACTGGCCTTATACATGCACCTTAGCATGCCTCGATTTAGCCCAGGGGACACAGCTTGGGTCCAACTGGAATCTCTTTGCAGAGGAACCGCAGAAAATCTGGCTTCGATAGCTTTAATTCTGGGAGGACAACAAGCCAGAGATATTTGCAATATGAGTGCTTAGGAAAAAACAACTCTGATGACTGAATAAAAATCTATGTTTTTATAGCTCAATAACAAAGACTTACCATTATTTTAATGAAGTCTGATAATTTATCGCTAACTGTATGCGGCTTCGTTTAAAGCCAGGCAATTTTTTTTTTTTTTGTAGATGAGCAGGTTAATTAGTTTTGTGATCAACATTCTATAAATGCCAAGTAAGGTGCCTACCAGGCACAGAAACATATTCATTATACTGAATGGGGTTGTGTTTGTTTCCCCCCCCCAACCTATAATTCTTTGTAATTGGAATAGCGCCGTCTGCGTGTCAGCATTTCTTTCGGAAAGGCACAATTTCTGTGGCGCTTACTTGGTTGGGCTCAACTTTGCAGCCAAGAGGGCTGCGGTGCCTTCCTTTGTGCAGTTTGAGAAGACTCGCCCCGTTGGAAATCATCAATCATATTTATTGAGCGCTTACTGTGTGCAGAGCACTGTACTAAGCGCTTGGGAAGTACAAATTGGCAATATATAGAGACAGTCCCTGCCCAACAGTGGGCTCACAGTCTAAAAGGGGGAGACAGAGAACAAAACCAAACATACTAACAAAATAAAATAAATAGAATAGATATGTACAAGTAAAATAAATAAATAAATAGAGTAATAAATATGTACAGACATATATACATATATACAGGTGCTGTGGGGAAATGCGAATTAATAAAAGCTGAGTTGAACGTCCAGCATTTTAAGAGAGCGTTCTCACCATCTCAAGCAGGGAGAGACTTTTCTGAGCTCACCTAGCCTTTGAACGTAGGCGGTGCCGGCCCGACGTCGGTTCCTCCATCTTCCCGATGGATGGCTCAGTCACCAGGGAGGCTTTAAGCTCATTGTGGACTGGGAATATACCGGTTATATTGTGTTGTACTTTCCCAAGCACTTTATGCAGTCGTCCTCACACAGTAAGTGCTCAATAAATACAGCTGACTGTCTGACTGACTGGTAAGAGGGGGCCGAGAAACCTCTTGACGTGATTGACACCGCCTTTTTCTGGAGTGACAGGGGGACTTCTGCTGAATTGGCAGCAGAGAATGGGTGCCGTAAAGAGAAAGGGTCTCTGCTCCCACCTTTTGATCCCCGCCCGCCCCCCAACCCTCCAGTACCAGCATCGGTAGTGAAAACTTGAAGTTATCTTGAAGTCCAATAATAATAATAATAATAATAATTGCATTCATTAAGCACTTATGGTGTGCAAAGCACTATTTTAACCTATCTAAGGGATGCCTCATTGCATTCTGGTCAATCAGTGGTATTTATTGAGCACTAAAAGTAACCAAAATAATGAGCAGCATGGCCTAGTGGAAAGAGCAAGAGCCTGGGAGTAAGAGGACCTGGGTTCCAATTCCAACTTTGTTAGTATGTTTGGTTTTGTTGTCTGCCTCCCCCTTCTAGACTGTGAACCCGCTGTTGGGTAGGGACCGTCTCTATATGTTGCCAACTTGGACTTCCCAAGCGCTTAGTACAGTGCTCTGCACACAGTAAGCGCTCAATAAATACAATTGAATGAATGAATGAGGCCCTAAAGACTAGGCCTAGGACTAGCTATATATATATGTATATATGCTTGTACATATTTATTACTCTATCTATTTTACTTGGACATATTTATTCTATTTATTTTATTTTGTTAATGTGTTTTGTTTTGTTGTCTGTCTCCCCCTTCAAGACTGTGAACCCACTGTTGGGTAGGGACCGTCCCTATATGTTGCCAACTTGGACTTCCCAAGCGCTTAGTACAGTGCTCTGCACACAGTAAGCGCTCAATAAATATGATTGAATGAATGAATGAGGCCCTAAAGACTAGGCCTAGGACTACCTGTATATATGTATATATGCTTGTACGTATTTATTACTCTATCTATTTTATTTGGACATATTTATTCTATTTATTTTATTTTGTTAATATGTTTTGTTTTGTTGTCTGCCTCCCCCTTCTAGACTGTGAGCCAGCTGTTGGGTAGGGACCGTCTCTATATGTTGCCAATTTGGACTTCCCAAGCGCTTAGTACAGTGCTCTGCACACAGTAAGCGCTCAATAAATACGATTGAATGAATGAATAAGGCCCTAAAGACTAGGCCTAGGACTACCTGTATATATGTATATATGCTTGTACATATTTATTACTCTATCTATTTTACTTGGACATATTTATTCTATTTATTTTATTTTGTTAGACTGTGAGCCCACTGTCGGGTAGGGACTGTCTCTATATGTTGCCAATTTGTACTTCCCAAGTGCTTAGTACAGTGCTCTGCACATAGTAAGCGCTCAATAAATACGATTGATGATGTTTTGTTTTGTTGTCTGTCTCCCCCTTCTAGACTGTGAGCCCGCTGTTGGGTAGGGACCGTCTCTATACGTTGCCAACTTGGACTTCCCAAGCGCTTAGTACAGTGCTCTGCACACAGTAAGCGCTCAATAAATACGATTGAATGAATGAATGAATGAATGTTCTAAGCATTTGGGAGAGTACAGTAGGGTAGGAAGACATGATTCCTGTCTCCAAGGACCAACAATCTAGCACCCTTTTAGGGACATCCTCTAGAATGCAGGGAACACGTCTACCAACTCTGTTGTATTCTTCTAAGTGCTAAGTACTGTGCACTGCACACAGTAAGTGCTCAATAAATACCATTGATTGATGGATTAGATCATTGAGAGTGCTCCTTCCTTTGTAGAACCTAATGATAGTTGACCTGGACCATTTTCGTAGCCTTAATTTATCTCATTCTACAACATCTGGCATGGCATGCTACCCGTAGTGAGCCGTCAGGATCTGGTCCCAGTGAGATAGGTCTATTTGAAAACACAAACAAAAAAGCCTCTTTTCCGTCTTTTGGCCAAATCTGCACAGGTTAAGGTAAACTGAGAGACGTTTTGGAGCTTCTTATAACACAAAACCAGCTTCTCACCAGTCTGTCTGCTTGATAGATCACATTTTGAGGCTATTTCACTCCCCCAAACCACTACCTTCCTGGGGGAACTAAGCGCCTAGAGACTGTGAAGCACAAAGGCAAGGCAAGTATCTCCTGTCCTCCAGGAGCCTGCAAACAAATCACATTAAAACAGTGGTCCATCTGACAATGGGGTTGGGACGTGTTTCTAACTGCTTACTGTCTCTTTCCCCATCAGTTTCCTATCAGGCCACGGAGGAGGCAGTAGGAAAATGGGAGGTTGGGGAAAGCTTTCTGGAGGAATGACGATTTTAGCAAGGCTGCCGTCTTTTAGGCAAATGGATTGTAATACTACTGGGCTGAATCATGACTGAAAATCAATCAATCAATCAATCGTATTTATTGAGCGCTTACTGGGTGCAGAGCACTGTACTAAGCGCTTGGGAAGTACAAGTTGGCAACATATAAAAAAACAAACATACATACAAACATACAAAAGACCACAACCCCTTATTGTTACCTGGCTAACGAGTTAGTTTAATACTGTTAGAGCCCGGAGAGTTTCTGTGGAATGTTTTTGACCCACTGTTATTTCTACCTGTGTAGTTACTTCAGTATCACCACCAGACTGACTGCAAAGCTTAGCTGAGTACAGTGTGTGAAAGTGCTTAGCATATTCATTTGGTCATTATAGGACTGGAAATTTAGAAATGTACACTTTCTTGTCACAGAATGTGTCCTTTATTGAGAGTTCTAGACAACAGGCCAAATCTAGTTTATATCAGTGAAAATGGTTTATGGTCAGTTATTAGATAGACTTTGTAATCCACAGATTTCATTTCTGTTCTAACTCTAACTCCCTACTTGTGTGCTTATTTTGAACCTTGTTAGATGTCTTTAGTTTCCAAATGTTCTTGTTACACTCGTCAGTAACTTTTAGTAAATGAAAATAAAAGAGGTCAGAAATGGTACACTGGGGGCCTAATTCTGTGCCTCGGGCCTGAGATCATGCAATTTATTCTGGTTTCACACAGCAGTATTAACCTTTTGTTATATCCATAGATACATTTTTTAATACATACTAATTGGAAAAGTCAAGGTCTTTCCACTTAATGACCCAAGAAGGAAGAGTAGGAATCTTTTTAATATAAATCGTGTATTTTATAGTATGGCCAATAATTCCATTGTTGACTGAGTTTCCTAGGTAACCGTGAGCCTAGCCACTGTCGGCTTACTGCATCTCTTGACATCTGATAATCTATGTGAAGTTTAAATCCTGAGAAAAATACCAGTCGTTTGTCGAAAACCGTAATTTTTATTTTCTACACCAAACGGGTTTGTAAACTTCAGCTTCAGAATTTTCTGCTCTAATTGTTTCTTTTCTCAGCTATGATATGCCCCCTTTGCTAACCCGTGTGCTCTTCTGGAATAATTGGGGAATAAATTCTATTGTCTGGCATCTTTTTGATTGCCAACAGAGCTCTTTAGATGAATGGGGTAGAGGAAAGTATTTTATTCTCTTTGAAATGCAGATTTTGTGGGAAATCACATTGTCGGTGTAGGAAAATATTAACTAGAAAAAGGCTTATTCGCACCACTGAATCCAACACAGTTGCATCAAACTGGCTCCATCTAGACTGTAAACTCTAGACTGTAGACTGTAATGTGTGCAAGCCACACATTAGACTCTCAATAAATACTATTAATTGACAGTGTGAATCAAAGTAAACTTAGTGCTCAGGTAGTGTCTTACTTCCTTCTCTGATTTCCTCTCAGGCAGGTTTTCAAATGCCAAAGGATCTGTTAGAAGTTAAGCAAGAAAATATAATAGTCATAAAATAAGCCTCTTAAGGAAGCAGAATTCCCCTTCGACCTAGAGCCAGAAAAAAAACCATCTTTAATTAGCGGACGTGACAAATACAGGGACTGGTAATTTTGCTGTTTACCCAATCATGTATGACTATAGTGGACATTTCTACTGACAAGCTCCTGATCATTGACTTTTAGGCACTTGAACATCACTCTTTCTCCTTCCCCGCCCTTGTTTGTCACTTCTTTTCTCCCACTCTACCCCAGCTCCATTTCTCTCAAGCCAGCCTAAGCACTGGACTCCACTGTCTTCTCTCCCATGGCCAACCATTTGGCCAGACCCTCTTTTCTACCTGGAATTCCCTGTCTCTTCATGTCCCTCAGACCACTGCTCTCCTCCTCTTCCTTCTGGATGCTATCTCCTCCTCCAGAAGACCTTTTTGGATTCATTTTTCATCTCCCCATAACCGTCGCTTCAGCACTGCTGTATCACTTAAATCCTTGGGAAATCGAATCTTCCCTTCTAATCTTGCTCCCATCCCACAGCACATCTGTACTTTATAATGTATTACTTCCCCCTACTGTAGTTTTATTTTTAAATCAATCTTCCCTGCTAGTTCATACACTGCTTGAAGGGGGATGTCTCCTAATTCTATTGTACTCTTCTTGGTACCTTTTATACGGCCCTGCACACGAAATGTGCTCAATAAATGCCATTGATTTTTAGGAAACGCAGTTGGGGATAATACACGTTCATGGCGTAGACACATTCAGTAAGGCTTGTGAGATGGTAAAGGGGAACAATTCACAAACACTACAAAGATTCTCATAAAGATGTCTATTAGTATAAAATGTCTTTCCTCTAACTGAAAATCAACATGAGAATCTATTTTTTTCCAAGGTTCACAGGTGTTGAAATTTATTTGGAGTAGTGGGAATTTGCAAAACAGGCGAATGATCTTAATATGGTTTGATGTCTGCTTCTTAAAACGATATTTGAACCCTTCCATTTAAAGTTCTTTGTTTTCAAGAAGGAATTCATAAAATCCACTTATAAAAGAACTAACTCAATGTATTTTTCACAAACAGTGTTTAATGCAGTCAAACCAGAGAGAGTGAAGTCTCTAGAAATGCTGTTGAACATTTTTTTTTCAACAATTGCAGTGGTCATTGAAGAACTGCAGTGGCCTCCAGCATTTTTAAAAATACGTTAACAGAGAAGATATCTTCAAGCTTCACATTTAAGTTGTGTTTTGGCAGGTTGGAATTTCTGGCTGACTGGCTCAGAGGTATCTCTGGATTCATTACCTGTTCAGCTGTCATGCCCCTCAGAAACAGAAAAGATTAGACTTTTTGTGTTGTCACTTAATATTTTGGAAGTCCGAGAAAGTGAGTGTATCTTTTTAATTTACAACAAGTAGTAAGACAGTGTACTTCTAAGTGCTTGCAAATTGATTTTTTTTCCATTGTTTACTACCAAGATACCAAACTTAAAGATCTGTTAAGGGTGGGATATAGAATGCCAAAAGGGAACAGCTTCCTCATCTCTTCACTTGGGTGTTTGTGATTGTGATGTTTCATAAAGAAACCCTAAACCCTGAACATTCTTTCAAAAAGGGATCCCATTGGCTGTGGTGTGGAATCTTGAATAGAAATCTAAATAGCGTTAAAAATGATCAACAGCTCTCAGGATGGCTGAGTCTAGGCAGAGCCAAAAACAAATAACCACTTGAAAACAATTCCAAATCTCATTTTTTTTTGAAGATCAATCAATCAATCGTATTTATCTTCTAGACTGTGAGCCCACTGTTGGGTAGGGACCGTCTCTATATGTTGCCAACTTGTACTTCCCAAGCGCTTAGTACAGTGCTCTGCACACAGTAAGCGCTCAATAAATACGACTGATTGAAGATGAAGTTTTTGCAGACTTTTTTCAAACTGTAGTGCAGAGGGAGCGATCTGCAGTAGCTTTTCTGCAGTTGATATAGCTATCTCTCCATCCTAATCCTCCTCAACCTCCCAGGTACCTTCTGTGAACATCCCTTTCTCCTGGAGACATCTAACCTTGGCCTCACTGAGGTTCTCCCTGCTGGGTTCTCCTCCTATCTCTGGGGCCGCTTCTTCTCACGATCTTCCCCTGCCTCCCACCATCTAACCGTGGGGTCCCTCAAGGCACAGGCATGGGTCCCCTTCCATTTCTCCATCTACACCCACTCCTAAACTCATCTGTTCCCAGTTATGTCTGCCACTCTGTTGTAATGTACTCTTCCGAGCGTTGAGTACAGGGGTCTTCAGCTCTCAATAAATATCATTCAGATGAATGGGTGAGGTTCTTGTTAGGTCTGGAACTCAGTGATTTGCACTGTTGTCTGAGTGGAGTTATTATCAACCTTTATCAGCTCTCATTCACAACTAAGGAGAATTCTCACATTTAGTTATGTGCCAATTTGGGCAACCGATTAGCTGATAACAGAAGCGGTTTTCATGCTAACCTCTTGCTGAGAGAACCTGTTGACACTATTGCTTTCAGTCTTTTCGTAAACAGAAATGACAGTCAAATCAACAGTAGACAGTATTTGAAAGCGGTTTTTTTATTTCAACTTCCCGGAGTGGCAACAGCAGGAGGAGAGGGAACTGATAATAATAATCAATCAATCAATCAATCAATCGTATTTATTGAGCGCTTACTGTGTGCAGAGCACTGTACTAAGTGCTTGGGAAGTACAAGTTGGCAACATATAGAGACAGTCCCTACCCAACAGTGGGCTCACAGCCTAAAAGGATAATAAAAATAATAATAATGATGGTATTTGTTAAGCGCTTACAATGTGCCAAGCACTGTTCTAAGCGCTGAATTGATCGAAAAGTCGGGTCTGGAGCATCAGTCATAGATAGGCTGATTTGGGATTCTCTGGAAAATCCAGTGGGCAGGCCAAGCACTGGGATAGATACAAGATAGGTGGAATTCCATCCCTGTCTCATAGTCTAAGGGGAAGGGAGAACAGGTATTACTTGCTCTGTTTAAGCACTTCGATAAAGTAAAACAGAAATGACATTATTTATGGAGCTCTTTCAGTATGTACTAAGTGCACTGTACTAAGCGCTTGGGAAAGTACTTAGGGCAACAGCGTGGCATATGGAAGGAGCACAGGCCGGGGAGTAGGAGTACCTGAGAAACACAGTCATACATAAATCAAATTGTGCATCTCGTTCATTTCGAAACCTAATATCTTGAAATTTACTTAATGCCCAGATGAACCAGTTTTATGATTATATCATTTTGTTGTTGTTGTTTCCACAGTCCCTGACGCGGTCTTTTCTGAATCTCACCTTTTAGACATTATCAGAAATGACTAGAGAAAAGATACGCTATGCGCCACACACCGATAAATTCATAGTTTTGAGATTCTGGAGAGAAATCTCTGGAGATTTGGTATATGTTAATATATCATTAAAGTTAATGTTGAAACCTTGCATACATTCATTCAATCATATTTATTGAGCGCTTACTGTGTGCAGAGCACTGTACTAAGCGCTTGGGAAGTACAAGTTGGCAACCTATAGAGACAGTCCCTACCCAACAGCAGGCTCACAGTCTAGAATACATTATAGGAATATCCATTTTATTTAACTTCAGAATAAGCGGCACATTGACCAGATTTCATGGATAAATTGATTATTGTCCACACTCCTGAGTCCAGTCAGCTGACCCCCTTGGAAGAAATCTGGGGACTTAAGTACGAAATCTGGGGACAGGATGTGGGGTTTCCAGGAGGTCCGTCCAAAGGGACAAGACTATCGGAGGGAGAAGAAAAAAATCAAGGAAAGGAGTAACCAAAAGACAAAGAAATAGAGGCTGAAAATCAGGGAAATTAAAAAAAAATGGAGAGGAGGATGAGGGAGATAGAGAAGCAGAGAGAGTGGGAAGGTAGGAGCAGGAAGAAGGTAATCCTGAAGATTCAGTTTCAAAAAATAAAATCTCATTTTTACTTGTGAACTTACTCACAAGCTTACTAACACTGCAAATGTGCATTTTTTCCTAAGTAAATGTTTGTTTTGGCCTGTGCATGTTTGTCCTGTGAATGCATCAAAAGTATTTTCAATATAAAAAGAAATATAACTGGCTAATTTCTAAAATTTCTAATTTATAAATTGAAGAAAATCATTGGATGAGTAGTCACAAAATCTTAAAAGAAGCCCCCTGTAGCATTTTGTTTTCTCTAAAAGGAATAGAAACGGCACAAATATCTTTGTTTCTAGATGTTCCCAGTTGATTTTTTTTTTTTTAATCTCAAACTCTGTACCCCAGCCACTGTTTTCCCATTTGTTAAGCAGTAGTATTTGAGTGCCAATGGCTTGTGTAAAATCATAGCTAAACGAGTACTTAGTAGGTTTTGTGCCTCTAATGAGACCGAGGTCAGTCTTTAGGTTACCGTAAAGACAAACAGATCGTGCTGGCAAGTGTTTTCCAGGCCAGTTGGTCAGATACCTTTAAAGAACAAAAACACAATCCTCTTTCCGTCTTGTTTCCAAGCTTCACTCCTGGGGTTTCACTTGTCTGTTCCTTGAGGTCTTCAATAACAATAATAATAATAATAATGTTGGCATTTATTAAGCGCTTACTATGTGCAAAGCACATGTGCACTGGGGAGGTTACAAGGTGATCAGGTTGTCCCACAGGGGGGGCTCACAGTCTTAATCCCCATTTTACAGATGAGGTAACTGAGGCCCAGAGAAATTAAGTGACTTGCCCAAAGTCACACAGCTGACAGGTGGCGGAGCCGGATTTTGAATCCTTGACCAAAGCCCAGGCTTTATCCACTGAGCCATGCTGCTTCTCTTGATGTTTTCCAGCCAACGTTAGCAAGGCTCTTTTGAGGTCTTGTGGTTTGTTCATCTTTTAGACTGTGAGCCCACTGTTGGGTAGGGACTGTCTCTATATGTTGCCAATTTGTACTTCCCAAGCGCTTAGTACAGTGCTCTGCACATAGTAAGCTTTCAATAAATACGATTGATGATGATGATGATGATCTGTTGGTTTGTTTGGTCGTTTTATTGCTGGGACTGAAAAGTTTTAGCATTCCGGCTGAGCCATGCCCTCCCTGTTTCTGACCTACAGCTGTGCCCAGATAGCACTGCGTCATGGAATAATAATAATACCATTTGTTAAGCACTTACTACATGCCAAGTGCTCTTCTGTTTCTCGGAGGAGAAAACTGAGGCCCAGAAATGTTGTGATTTGCCCAGAGTCACCCAGGCCAGTGGAGGAGCTGGGATTTATGCCTGATACAGGCTGATCTTCCATTCAACAGGAAATTGTCAAATATTAATGAATTGACCTTCGGCAAGGTTACTTCTAGAGACATTGTTAAAACAGCACGTTATTTTTTTTTCCCCGACCTAGTTGTGCGGTTATCATTGTCTCTGGCTCCAAAGCAGGCCAATCAGCCAACCCACCCTATTTGGCTTGCTCTAGGGTGCCGCTAGTTGTGAAATGCCCAAGTTTCTTTAACAACCAACTCTATGGAGGTTTTTCCTGGATTTTCTTCTTTTTTGAATACTCTATCCATTTCTTTTACTTGCCAGTTCCCCCTGGAACAATTATCTTGGGCTTTTCTTCCTCTCTTTTGAGCAGCAAGTAAATAACAAGCTGTTCTTTAGGCTTCTTAAGGTAGCCCGCAGGCTGCATCTCTTGTGCGAGGAAAAACAGGGCATTCGGGCAGTCATAATGATCCCGGGGCGGCCCAAGTCCTACCTCTCAAACACGAGAGGCCAATTAAATCCCTTCCTCCCTGGAATGCCAGATTTCCAGAAGAGGGCTCCAATATGAGGCTCCCTGTAGTGCACCGCTTTGATACTCCACAGGCTCAGGATTGTCCGTTCCGTGTTGAACAGTGAGGTGATGGCTTTCTCACCTTCTGCTCCTTTTCCCCCTAAACACTCAGACAAGAGACTGTGCTAGCCTGTCAAACGTGGCCTTCGAATTTTTGTTACTCGACGTGGGAGTCCCAGGGAGGTGGCTGGCCAACAGTAGGAGTGTAAAATCACCGTTCTCAAGCTCACTGTAGCAGGCTACTTAGTGGTCCTGGTATTTGGTAAGTGCTTAGTACATGACAAGCAGTGGGCTAAGCAGATTCCTCTGACATGCTTAATCATGCCAGCCTGGGTATGAGTGTAGTACTCTTCTTGCAGGCAATACTCCACACACTAAGTGGCACCCATCGCTTGGCTTACCTTGGCTGATTTGGACCACACTGAGAATTTTTTACAGAAAAAAACTTTCTGTAGAAATCATCCATGGCCCATCCAGACGTGGCCCCCTTCTCCGAAGTGGTCAGTCAGCCAACAGAGATGCCAAAATGAGACCGCATTCAATCAGAACAGTTTTTCTGTTCCCAAAGTGTAAATTGCAGCATCTGGCACTGGTCTGGCCTAGAATAATGGCCCAAGGTAGCAGAGATTGTTCCCAGAGGGCCAGAGCCAACCCCAGCTATTTTTCTGCCCTCTAAAAGACTCTTCCAGTGCTCTATTAGTCAATCAGTCATTCAGTCACATTTGTTGAGCACTTACTGTGCACAGAACACTGTCCTAAGCATTTGAGAGAGTACCACATAACAACCGGTAGACACTTCCCTGCCCTCAACCAACTCAGTCAATAGCACTTATTGAGCTCCTACTATGTGCAGGGCGCAATATCAAGCACTTGCGTTAGTATCAATTATTTCTTCTCTATTTATCGCTTTTAGACTGTGAGCCCACTGTTGGGTAGGGACTGTCTCTATATGTTGCCAATTTGTGCTTCCCAAGCGCTTAATACAGTGCTCTGCACACAGTAAGTGCTCAATAAATACGATTGATTGATTGATTTTACCTGTACATATCTATTCTATTTATTTTATTTTGATAATACGTTTGGTTTTGTTCTCTGTCTCCCCCTTCTAGACTGTGAGCCCACTGTTGGGTAGGGACTGTCTCTATATGTTGCCAACTTGTACTTCCCAAGCTCTTAGTACAGTGCTCTGCACACAGTAAGCGCTCAATAAATACAATTTGATTGATTGATTGATTGTTCCTGCCCTCAGGGAACTTTGATTCTAGCTGGGGATACAGACCCTAAATTAAAAGACATATTTAGTAGTAGTATTGCCCAGGAGTTTGGAAACTTGTACAGGGAGTAGACGTGCTCCCTCCACAGTCCTGGGTGATGTATCATCTAGCCTGCAAGAGCATATAGGATAGTATCATTTACTACTCAGACTGATAACTGAACTTTCAAAAAAAATTCATCTTTCTACTGAAATAGGTCCCGTCACGGCATAGCCCTCCCTACTGAGGTAGGCTCTCGGAGTGGCAGAGCCGGAATTAGAATCGCATGACCTTCTGAATCCCAGGCCCCCCGCTCTATCCGCTGTGCCGTGCTGCTTCCCCATGCTGCTTATCAGGTTGGACGTAGCCCCTGTCCCACATGGGACGCACAGCAAATTTTTAAAATGATTATTCTTCTCAATTTAGGATTTACTCAGGTAGCCCACCGAAGAGCCCATCAGCACTGCTTGATGAGCTCTGAGTAAAGAAAAGCAGTTGACACACATAAGGAGATCATCCAAATGCGTATTTCCAGGCAGTCTATAAGCAGTTTGTTTCAATCATGGGAATTATGATTATGCAGACCCATCTTTTCTGGTAGGATGGTGTATCCAGACAAATTAAGTACCTTCTTGAAGTATGAATCTAAAATTGGTAGCTGCGTAGAGAGTAAAATGAGAAACATGCACCTCGCTCTCTCGGACAGGATGCTCGTCGGGATTTCATGTGGTCTGCAAATCTCCTCTCCTCTCCTGCTGGAAAAATCCCACGGTAGCATCGATACTGTGTATTTGAGGGGAAGAGTAGGCAGGAGAGGAGGCAAATCTGGTCGAGTTGCATGGTTAGACCAAGTGCAGAATTTCCTCCCCTTCCCAGTGATTTACCTTTCCTCCTTCCTCTCTCCAATCAGCTTGGCTCCAACATCTTCTGGTACTGAGCCGCCAAGGTGAAGGTACTCTGTGAAAAATATAGGGCTTCTTTTAGGCCTACGTATCCAGAGGGAGAATAGGAAAATTATTCTCACTCAAATTGTATAGAAGAAACAGAGAGTTAAATTATCAATGGGGATTAGATAATAATGATAATTTTGGTATTTGTTAAGCGCTTCCTATGTGCCAAGCACTGTTCTAAGCGCTGGGGTAGATGCAAGGTAATCAGGTTGTCCCACATGGAGCGCACAGTCTTCATCCCCATTTTACAGATGAGGGAACTGAGGTACAGAGAATTTAAGTGACTTGCCCAAAGTCACACAGCAGACAAGTGGTGGAGATGGGATTAGAACCCATGACCTCGGACTCTTTAGCCCGCGCTCTTTTCACTGAGCCATGCTGCTTCTCTTGAGGATTGGTAGAGTTAGAAATATTTTAATTTACTCAGTGGTCACATCCACAAAAGGAAAAACCAGTTCTTATTTGACATGCAAGTATAAAAGGGAAAAAATAAATTTATCCTCTTAAGATTTTTGTGGAGTAACAAATTTGTAAAAGATATGGCTAATGCCCTTCCTATTATAAAATGGTTTCCAGTGTAAAATCTTCAGTTGGGGATAGTTTTGAGATCCTGCAATTATTCCTCTTTCAGCTTTTCAACTTCCAAAAACTCGAGCACAACTCAGTATTCAGTAAGACCATTTATAAAGAATGCTGGAAGGGTTGTCAAAATCTTTGAATTAAAAAATGAAAATGCTACATGAATTTGTGATTTTTTAAAAAGACATTTCCCTTACATATTCACTGCAAGGATAATACATCTTAATAAAATTGCCCAGCCCACTTTTCCCACGGATGGTAGAACAGAGCGATTTTCTTCTCCTCCCGAAAGCCATCCCAGGAGCCTCAGCATGGTTGCCTAGATACTCAGCTTTCCTGAGGATTTTACTGATTAAAGTGCTGTTGCAATTTGCTGATTTTGAAGATCTCAATATGTCATCTAGATAGTGAAATCTTTAGCAAAAGAAAAAAAAAGATTTGTCATGTGGTAGCATAAGCTCTGATTTTTTGAGGCGGTTACCCAACAAGGCAATCCCCAGAATTGATGGATTTCTTCCTTCTTTTATGGGCCTACGGACCAATGCTCTAAATGCACTAGACTCTAGATGGAATCGACCATTCGGGACTGCACAGGGACAAAACAGCATTTGGTTATGGGTTGGTCTCTTCACCAAAATGACTTTATTCGTAGGTGCCAGTTTTTCGTGCCGAGTTTCAGGGAACAGGAATTTGAGGGAATCGAGCCCGGGAAGTGATGAGTTTTCTGAATGCTGTCACACCAGCAAACAACCATTTAGGGATCATGTCTACTAACTCTGTTATACTGTGCTTAGTGCTTAGTGCAGTGCTCGGCACTCAGGAGGCACTCGACAAATCCGAATGATTAATTGATTTTTCAGCCCTTTTGGTCGACCCGCTGACTTCCCTGAAGCCAACTGCCTCTTCTCCCTGCTCCTGGCCTGCTCGCATCCCCCACTCTGTCCTTGCAAATCTGTCCCACCCCTAAATCGCTGCACATGCCATTCATCAGTGGTATTTATCGAGCACTGTACTAAGCGCTTGTGGGAGTACAATGCAACAAAATTAGTGGGCACGTTCCCTGCCCGTAACGAGTTTACAATGCAGGGGGGAAGGCAGGCATTAATATAAATAATTTATAATATACAGTGTATTCTCCCTAACTGGAGTGCCTTTCCCATTCTTCTCCCAATCCCTGCCCAATCGCTTTTTCCAGGCTTTACTCCTTCACGATTTTGCCCCAGTTGAAACCTCAGCCCCAGGCCACCCACTTTAGCCACCCCAACCCTCACATGTAGCTCTGTAAATCTTGGGAACATTTTCGTAACTTGTGCTTATGTTGAGGCCCTTGACCTTGCAACATTCGTCTCTTTGAAGGTTCAAGGTTTTTTGTGACTTTCTCCCCTCAGCAAAGCCAGACTCTGTCTTATTCTCCTTTTGTATTTCCCCCTAATAACCCATATTCTGTTCTTCATAGTACAAGATGGAAGTAAAGGTTTCCAGTATGACAGCGATGAGAGTGAGATGGTTGGAATAGTTTATGACCGTAGTCCGTTATTATAAAATATGAAATGATCACAGACATGCCTGGCACTTGTAAGGCAGAGATCATTTTCCCCCTTGCATTCACACCTTAACATAAAAGTATAGTTTGACCAAAAAATAAATTATATAAGAAATAGAAAAACTGCTTTGGGCAGTTACTGTGAAGACTACTGTGTTTCCATTTGTTTTGACAGGTGCCTTAAGTAATATACACTGCCAGAGGAGCGAGAGAGGATTTTACATTCAGGAGTTCGTCTAAATAAATTAGACTCTTACTTACTTTCATAGCTAACATGTGCTTGAAAAAGAGCTCATTGGTTGCATCTGCATGGGAAAAAATGAAAATTTATTTTTAAAAAAATCCCTGTTTCTTAATGGTTTCAATGGTTTGCAGTCTCATTTTCAAACCAGGGAGAGAGGTCTGTGATAGTAGGTGTTTATGGTACAATTACACAAAGCAGTTGAGAAGTGCACTGTAATGGGCCAGTAGCTACATTTACCCGACACTTTTGCTGTCGATTTCTGGGCCACTCAGCTGATCACCACTACAGTCCCTTATATCTGAAGCCCCACGGCCCCAAGGCAAGTCTGAGAACGTGGAGGGCGGTGGCTCAGGAGGGCATTCGTGGCATTTTGGGTGATACGGTTCCAGAGAGGAGGCATCCAGCCTCAATAAATACGATGATGATGATCCAGCCATAAGCAGGCCTGGAAGCCCACGGAGGAGGAGTCCATGGGGGAAGAAGCAGTGTGGTCTAGTGAATAGAAAAAAGGCCTGGAAGTAAGAAGGACCCGGGTTCTGCCACTTGTCTGCTGTGTGACCGTGGGCAAGTCATTTAACTTCTCTGGGCCTCAGTTACCTCATCAATCAATCAACCAATCAATCGTATTTATTGAGTGCTTACTGTGTGCAGAGCACTGTACTAAGCGCTTGGGAAGTACAAGTTGGCAACATGTAGAGACAGTCCCTACCCAACAGTGGGCTCACAGTCTAGAAGGGGGAGACAGAGAACAAAACCAAACATATTAACAAAATAAAATCAATAGAATGGATATGTACAAGTAAAATAAATAAATAAATAAATAGAGTAATAAATATGTACAAACATATATGCAGGTACTGTGGGGAAGGGAAGGAGATAAGATGGGGGGATCATCATCATCATCATCAATCATATTTATTGAGCGCTTACTATGTGCAGAGCACTGTACTAAGTGCTTGGGAAGTACAAATTGGCAACATAAAGAGACAGTCCCTACCCAACAGTGGGCTCACAGTCTAAAAGGGGGAGATAGAGAACAAAACCAAACATACTAACAAAATAAAATAAATAGAATAGATATGTACAAGTAAAATAAATAAATAAATAGAGTAATAAATATGTACAAACATATATACATATATACAGGTGCTGTGGGGAAGGGAAGGAGGTAAGATGGGGGGATGGAGAAGGGGACGAGGGGGAGAGGAAGGAGGGGGCTCAGTCTGGGAAGGCCTCCTGGAGGAGGTGAGCTCTCAGTAGGGCCTCATCTATATCGTGAGGAATAAGACTGTGAGCCCTATGTAGGACAGGGACTGTGTCCAACCTGATTAGCTTGTATCTACCCTAGCGCTTAGTACAGTGCCTGGCACATAGTAAGCGCTTAACAGATACCAATAAAAAAAAGGTGAAGAAAAAGCAATCTCCTCAGTATCTTCTAGCACCTCAGGGATCAACTTACTGACATCTGGTTCTCCTGTCAACCTAGGTGACCATGGTGAGCCTGGCACATGCTCAGTGGTAGGGGGAGGCAGCATGGGAATACCTCATAATGCTGCTTCCTTCCATACTTGGAATTTGGCCTTTCCCAGGACTGTAGGTAAGCTGGCAGTAGGAGCCTGGGAAAAGACAAGGCCTCTCAGTTTTGTTGTCTGTCTTCCCCTTCTAGACTGTGAGCCCGCTGTTGGATAGGGACCGTCTCTTTGTGTTGCCAGCTTGTACTTCCCAAGCGCTTAGTACAGTGCGCTGCACACAGTAAGCGCTCAATAAATACGATTGAATGAATGAATGAATCCCCTTGCCAATAGGCAAATCTGTTGTTGTTTACTTCTGTTTGTGAAGCGCAAGGACAGGTTTCACGTCCCTTGTCAGCACGGAAATACTTTCCCCACAAAGGTTTGATGGAACCAAGCCGGGCCCCACCCCACCCTTGGCTGCGGGGTACCAGAGTTGGGGTGACAGTAATTGCAATTCTTCATCTTCTCTCCCCTGCCGAGGGCAGATCATTTAGAAAGGAGTGCCATCCATGTCCCTGAAACACAGCCGGAAACTGCTCTTAATCAACCAATGATATTTATTGAATGCTTACTCTGTGTAGAGCACTGTACTGAGCACTTGGGAGAGTACAACCCAATAAAGTTGGTAGACACGTTCCCTGCCCACAAGGAGCTTACAGTCTAGAGGGGAGATGATGGAGGGGATGGCCGATGTTGGATATGGTGGTGTCTCTCCACCACGATGTGAAACATCTCTTTGTCTGTGGAGTGATGCCACCTGAACAGGATGCCAATGCAGTGTTTTCCTGAAAAATTTGCAACACCTATCCTATCCTATCCCAAGTCCTTAGTATAGTGCTTTGCACACCGTAGATAGATAGATATCTATCTCAATAGATATCACTGATGGATTGGGGTCATTTATTTTATTTTTAATGTTTTTGTGGTATTTGTTAAGCGCTTACTATGTGTCAAACAGTGTTCTAAGTACTGGGGTAGGTACAAGTTAATTAGGTCGGACAAAATCCCTGTACCGCTTGGGGCTCACAGTCTAAATAGGAGGGTGAAGAGGGATCCCCATTTTATAGTTGAGGAAACTGAGGCCCAGTGAAGTGATTTTTACATTCTTTTTTACATTCTTACAGTCTTTTAGACTGTGAGCCCACTGTTGGGTAGGGACTGTCTCTATATGTTGCCAACTTGTACTTCCCAAGCGCTTAGTACAGTGCTCTGCACACAGTAAGCGCTCAATAAATACAATTGATTGATTGATTGATTTGACCAAGGTGACACCGCAGACAGGTGGCGGAGCCAGGATTAGAACTCAGGTCCCTCTGACTCCTAGGTTCGTGCTCGCTCCACTAGGCCACGCCACTTCTCACTGGTGAAATCCTGTGGATGAGACCAATTGTAAGCCTCCTCTGAAAGGCCCACGGGGACCACATGCCTGCTTCCAGTGGCAGGGAAGAGTCTGGCTCAGAGAGTCTATCAGTGGCCCTCCTCCAGGATGGGCCACGTATGGTGCTCAGACCTCCCAAAATCATCATCATCATCAATCGTATTTATTGAGCGCTTACTGTGTGCAGAGCACTGTACTAAGGGCTTGGGAAGTACAATTTGTCAGCATATAGAGACAGTCCCCACCCAACAGTGGGCTCACAGTCAAAATGGAGGAGTTTAACAGGCAGTCAGTCTCCCAGCTCTCATTTCCTCCAGTTGGCATAACCCAGAACGTGGATACAGTGGCCCATTGGCCAGCAGGTTGGAGCAGCTATGTTCCTGAGACCAGAAGGGAAGGCAGCCATGTCGATCTGAGGATCAATCAATCAATCAATCGTATTTATTGAGCGCTTACTGTGTGCAGAGCACTGTACTAAGCGCTTGGGAAGTACAAGTTGGGAACATATAGAGACAGTCCGAGGATGTGGGCTCTTCCGGGAATGGATCCAAGCGGGGAATCATTGATGGCCTTCTCAGGCCCGGCTGGCAACAGCCGAATCTCAGCTGGCCATCAGGATGACGTGCTGATACCCTGCCGCAGGGGTGGCTTCTAGGGAGGGCTTCGTGGTAACTCCGTTGTATTGTACGCTGCCAAGCGCTTAGTACAGTGCTCTGCACAGAGTAAGCACTCAGGAAATCCCATTGATGGCAAGGCCTCACACTGAAATCTGTGCCGCACCATTCTTGTAAGAAGGGGTGGCATCCAAGGTGTGATTTCCTTCAGGCAGGTTCTCTGTGAAGGTCGAACCTTTCTGGGACAGAAACCCATTCCAGAAAAATTTGGCTGGAGGAAAACGGATAGGCAATCAATATCTAGCTCAGGAAACGCATGCGGATTATTCTGCTTACAACAGTCTGGGCAGCTGTGTTGTCCCAAAGAAGACCCAGAGCTGACAGCTGTCTATTTCACAGTGATCACTAACCCGCACTGTAAAAATGCCCAGTTATTAAATTCCATTTCTAGGACGAGAGTGCTCAGTTCTGAAGTGTGTTATGCTACACCTCCATCAGAACAAAAAACCGCTGTGTTGTCATTCACTTGACCCCAGCTTTCAGTTATTATAAGTTGAAGTATCATTGTCAAAATAATTACAGCCTTGAAACTGGCTGATTTAAATAAACAACCATGTGATTGGAAAGTTCTCTCCAGAAGCAGGTTGAGGGAACACAAGGCCAGCTTCGGTAATTGACTAAAATTGGTTCGGAGGTATGCACTTTACTTTGACATTTCAGCGTCTAAATTGGCGAGCTGACTCGATGTTTTTGAAAGTGGAATTCCAGTGGCAATTTCTTGCGGCTGGCAAGGTACAGTTAAGCATGGGAAATGTCCTGTAGCATGTATCTCGGTTCTAATTATGGGTAATATTTCAATCCCCAGGCACTCTCTCACTGCCTGACCCCCATACCAGTATCGTCGGGGATTAAATGAAGCCGTATGACTAAGATTAAGTCCACATCATTTAATTTGGCACAGAAGTACTCATGGAATTATGCCTTCTTTCTAGATATAGTGTAAACCAATCATGAATCTTGTAATATTTACTTCTGGATCTCTGGCACTGCAGATGCCTACAGTCACTGAATTGTAGGGCTGAGGTTCGAGCTCCATAGGTCCAGCCCCCTTAAATGATTCAGGAGAGACACTTGCCCACTTTTTCAACAAACCCTGGGTTGGACTTCTGCCATCCTGCAAGATTCCTACTCCCTTCCTCTTGGACTGTGATCCTTGTGTGGGACAGGGACTGCACCTAATCTCATTTTCCTGCATCAACCTCCTCGCTGACCTTCCTGCCTCCTGTCTCTCCCCATTCCAGTCCGTACTTCACTCTGCTGCCCAGATCCTTTTTCCAAGAAACTACTCAGTTCACATCTCCCCAGTCCTCAAAAGTCTCCAATGGCTTGCCCAGCCACCTCCACATCAAACAGAAACTCTTCACCCTCAGCTATAAAGCACTCAGTGAACTCTTCCCCTCCTATCTTACCTTGCTGATTTTCTATTACACCCTAGGTTGTATGCTTTATTCCTCAAACACCAACCTACTCACTGTACCTGCATCTCATCTCTGTCATTGCCAACTTGGGGCTTGGGAGTCAAATGTCCTGGATTCCAATTCTAACGCTGCCACTTGTGACCAATGGTTCCATCTTCATTATATGTTCTTGCTAGTTGTGGGCAGGGAGTGTGTCTGTTTATTGCTATACTGTACTCTTCCAAGGGCTGAGTGCAGTACTCTGCACACAGTAAGTGCTCAATATGATCGACCAAGATATTCCCACCCATTGATTAAATCTCACTTCCTAGGCCAAATTTCTCCACATTCCCTCCTGGCCGAGTGCATCTCTTCATTCACCATCCACCTAGAATTCCCAAAGAATATTATTTTCTGTTCCTAGTCAGGACTTTTCGTGTTCTCTCTCACACACACAAACTCAGTTCCCAATATGTTTCTCAGATTGGGTACTAGGGCAAAAGACGTAATGTCTTTCATTCAAACTAAGAGAACCATCCAGAAAAAAGCAAGAAATGAACAGTCCGTAAAGAAAAGAGAGACCGTGCCAATGGCAATTTAATACATCCTGACAATGCTTCCCCTAACTATCCAAGCAGTTCTTCTCATTCACGGACTTTGAGAGACTCTGCCTAAGGTGGCACAATTTCACAACCGTGATTCTAAAAGGCAAGTAGGATGTGTGGCAATTGTATAGTATAAGAAAGAGAGAAAAACTTGTTCTCCTGGTAGTGTGAATTGTTTTAGCCAGTCTTCAAAAAACTATATATAGAAAGATGGAAAGAGAATTGAACCAGCAGTAACTGAGGGTGTCTTAATGAGATTATGAAATGAACACTCAGTTTGATGAATTCAGTAGAAGAGGAAATACTTAATAGGATAATTACTTGAATTTATTTCAGATAATTCTTAATTGGTAAAAAAAAAATGCACATCTTAACCCTGGAACTGCTCAACTGTAAAGTCCAGTCAAGGTATACAATGTCCATCTAGTTGCCAGTGATAACGTAAGCATTTTCAATCATGTACTTGGAGAGTCTGTTACTTGAGCGTAATATTTTGGTGTCAGCCACGATGGCTAAGGAGAAGATGGGGAGAGGGTAATGAGGCGATCAAACAGATTGGCTACAAACAAATTTTCCTGAGGTGAGTGGAAGGAGCAGACATAGAAATTCCCCTCTCTGAAGTTTGTGGTGGGCTGATAATCACAGGCTGGTTGATTCTCCACGGTTTTGACATGTGGTTAGAACTCTGACAAAGACAAGATGGATTGCACTAGGGTTCAGGATTGTGGCCTTGTTCTTCAGGTCAGTGGGAAGTTACTGAGTGTCATACGGAGGATGTTAACCTAAGCATCGTTATAAAGAAAAACTATTTATTCTGTTGGACCACCATACCAAGGCCTGTTTGACAACATATCAATAGAGGCAGTAGCACGTGTTGTTCTCTACACGATTTGGATAGAGGAGATGCAGAAAGTTGGAAATTTCTTTCCAAAGCACAGGCACGTTCTGGGTAGAACTCATCCAGTAAGTTTGTGCAAGTAGATTTAGTATAGAAAGAAACGATTGTGTGCATAAATTTGGAGTCAGTAAACCTCCCTGTCGCAACTTTAGCGGACTGTGCCGAGCAAGACTCTGTGGTTGCTGGTTATATGGCAACATTATAGTTAATGCAGTAAAATATCAGTGAGGGGCAAGGATGTAAAGCATTCTGGTAGGAGTGGAAAAAACACAAGTATAGGCATTTTAGAGAGAAAGGGTATTCATTGTGGCACTTTGAGCTCCCTACTTCTTAGTCCATTGGTTGCCTTTGAATCAGTGGTTTCTTTAATATGATTTTCTCATCAATATGAGGTTCTTCAATATCACAGCCTCCTTATTATAACAGAACTAGATGCATGTATAAATAGGTAATCTCTGAAACTTCAGTGGATCCTGTTTTTTTCAACCAACCTTGAGTGATCTACTTTTGTGTGCTGATGCTATTTCAGATCCAGTTCTGAGCAAATGGAAATGATTCTCTTTGATATTTAATAATTCTGGTATCTCTTAAGCGGTTACTATGTGCCAGACACTGTGGGTGGATACAAGCAAATTATGGTGCACATAGTCCCTGTCCCACATTGGGCTCGCAGTCTCAATCCCCATTTTACAGATGAGGTAACTGAGGCCCAGAGAAGTGAAGTGACTTGCCCAAGGTCACACATTAGACAAGTGGCAGATCAGGGATGAGAACCCCTGACCTTCTGACTCCCAGGGCTGTGCTATATCAACTATGCCATGCTGCTTTGAAGAGGAGTGGGAATGAACTGAATAAAATCATGCACTATGAAAGTTCTGGCCTTGTGAGTTTACCTCTCTGACTTGCTGGGTTATCTTAGGTCAGTACTGCTCATGTCCTCAGTTTCCCTATCTATGAAACTGGCACATTTGTTTACAGAATAAGAGGAATGTGAAGGCAACGAGAGCTCCCTTAGGTGACATAAATATTTGAAAAGCACTTTGCAATGCATTTGAATATAGAATGCTTTGGAAGTGCATAAAACCATTAATATTAGTCATGGTCTGGGCTTCTGATGTAGTTTTATCAGTATTTGCTCGATGTGTCCTCAATTAAATGGAATTGCTGAGATCGACTTGGTTCACGAGAGAGCACAGGTCTGGGAATTGGAAGGCCTGGGTTCCAATCCTGCTGTATGACCTTGAGAAGTGGCTTAACTGCTCTCTACCTCAGTTTCCCCATTTGTAAAATGGGGACTTAATACCCATTTTCCCTTCCCCTCTAGATTGTGAGCCCCACGAGGGACAGGGAATATGCCAGACCTGATTATCTTGTGTCTTCCTCAGGACTTTTTATAATGCTTGGAACATAATAAGCTCTTAACAAATACCACAGTTGTTATTTTTGTATAGTACATGGAAGTTATAGAAAAACAATGAGAACATCAGAGATCTGTGCGGCTCATGGGTATCCTCAGATTTGAGCCAACTCCTGGCCTTCATTTTAGCTCCAGCCCAGTACAAGATGCCATCATTAGATGCCATCATTTCTTTTAGACTGTGAGCGCACTGTTGGGTAGGGACTGCCTCTATATGTTGCCAATTTGTACTTCCCAAGCGCTTAGTACAGTGCTCTGCACACAGTAAGCGCTCAATAAATACGACTGATGATGATGATCATTAGACCTGCTCCGAGCCCCAGGCCTCATCGGAGACCTGGTCTCACCAATAGCCATCACTTCACTTTCAGATCTGCTCCTCTTTCTCCCCACCCTCCAGCAATTTCACCACCTCTAGTTCAGTACAACCCCAACCCTGTCCTAAGCGCTTAGAGCTTTTGAGGATAAGCTTTAGTGTGGAACAATATTGTTGCTATTTTGTCAACCTGCTACTGCTGTATAATGGAACTGTTATGTAATTGGCTTGTTTAATCCTGGCCTTCCTAGTTCCATTTCCATAGCTGGAAGTGTTCTTCACATTCTACCCTTTACCATGATAAGTGAAAATATGGGTCCCTGCCAGCTGGAAATGGCCCAGGACCAAATGTTGAATTGCTCATAGTTAATGCCCCTTCTTTTTGATGTGGAAACACTGTCATTTCTAGAAACCTTTCGACTTTCCACCTAGACCTTTAAAGGAGCATGCTACACATTTGCATTTGGAAATGTATTGCCCTCATGTGTTCGTGCCACTTCCTGCTACATCCTGGTTTATCTTCTCGCTCCTACTGTCTCTAAATGTTTGTTGTCTGTTTTCCCCCTTTAGACTGTAAACTCCTTAAGGGCAGGGAGCATATCTCTTGCTTCCGTTGGTCTCTGTCAAGGGTTCAGAACTCAGCAAGTGCTCAGTAAATAACATTGTTGGAGAAGCCAACTCACAAAGTCACTGATGATGTCTACACTGCCCATCCTATTTGGTTTTAGTCTTCAAATATCTTTAATCTGAAAGGTTAAACTTTAAATTGTAATAAGTAGTCATCAGCTATTATCTGATAGAGAAGCAGCGTAGCTCAGTGGAAAGAGCCCGGGCTTTGGAGTCAGAGCTCACGGGTTCAAATCCCGGCTCCGCCAATTGTCAGCTGTGTGACTTTGGGCAAGTCACTTAACTTCTCTGTGCCTCAGTTACCTCATCTGTCAAATGGGGATTAAGACTATGAGCCCCACGTGGGACAACCTGATCACCTTGTATCCCCCCAGTGCTTAGAACAGTGCTTTGCACATAGTAAGCGCTTAACAAATGCCATCATTATTATTATTATTATCCGATCTGAAAACATCAGACTAGGGAAAATTGACCTGGGAAGGGGTGATAGATAAAGGGGCCGATGGGTAGTTAGGTGATGGTGGCCAGGGGCTTGGGGAAACCAGTGAAGGATCAGGACAATTTCATTTTGATTCTTATTATCTAGTTTATCTCTTTAAAGTTTAAGAACTGAAGGACACATTGCATCAGGTGGGGGTCACTTTTTTTCTGTGCAAAACTATACAGTACATTAAAATACATTTTTTATAACTGTTTTTCAGTTCAGTGGGAGCCGGTCACATTAGGGATATCTAGGTGAATATATCAATTGCTCCTGCACTGGAGCTGGGAATTAGCTTAGAAGTCAATCAGTCAGTGGGATTTAGTGAACGTTTACTGTGTGCTGAGCACTGTGCTAAGGGCTTGGGAGAGTACAATGCAGCATGTAACAGTATAAGTCAAGGAGAAATGTCTGGATCTACCTGAGGCCCTACTAGCAGCTCTGGGGTAGATATGAGTCTAGTTGGACACAGTCCCCGTAGCCCATGATATGTATTAAAACTGGAGTCAAAAACTGTGAATTTGGAGATTCTAAAACTATCTAAAAATAATAATAATAATAATGACATTTATTAAGCGCTTACTATGTGCAAAGCACTGTTCTAAGCGCTGGGGAGGTTACAAGGTGATCAGGTTGTCCCAAGGGGGCTCACAGTCTTAATCCCCATTTTACAGATGAGGTAACTGAGGCCCAGAGAAGTGAAGTGACTTGCCCAAAGTCACAGAGCTGACAAGTGGCGGAGCCGGGATTTGAACCCATGACCTCTGGCTCCAAAGCCTGTGCTCTTTCCATTGAGCCACACTGCTTCCCTAAGGGATCTAGATTTAAGGAACCACTCTAGAAATCATTTAGGTAACTTTGTTTCTACAGTTTTACATACTGCTCGGAGAAACAAAATCTTTATTGGAAAAAAATGGCATTTCAAAATGTTTCGTTTAGAAAACAACATTCATCATTGGAAAGTATTATCTGTGTAAATTTTTCTTAACGTTCCATAGACCTACTAAGGAATTTCAGGATCAAAAATGTCAGTTATTATGATTTTAGAAAACAGCTTATTTCTTGAAGTGGCTTCCTCACTTCTGAAGGATGTCATATCTGACACCCAGAAAAAAAGAAAACACTGTTTTGATTTCTTTTCTTCCCATCCCTTTTTTTTTTTGAGATACTGTCCTCGCCAAAACAATAAATGGATGTAAATGAGGAGAGTTTTTCCATTCAAAATTGACATTGCAAAATAAACTTTGGAATAGAGCACTACCGTTCCATGGTCTCCATTTCCAAGTTTCTGAACAGCCCTGCAGAATATTCCTTTGTATATTCAAAGCCAGGCTATCAAAATATAGTGCCAATTTAAGCTACGGCCATTATTTATTTTAGTAGTTCCCGGGGAAAAAAAAGAAATGGTAAATTAATCCTTGTACTGCAAAGAACTTCTTAAAATAGGTTTTCAGTATGCATAGTAATGAACTATTGCTATCTCTACCAAACAGGCATCTTGAAATAACTATGTCCAAAGTTGTTTAAAATCCTCTCCCTAGAATTTCAGTTTCAGTAATGCAAGGACGACTGATTCCTCACTAATAACACTAAACAACACGTCTCAATTTTTCTTATCCTTTTGCTTAATTTAGAGAACTCGTGAATCAGCTCTGACTTTTACATGCCTTCCCTTTGACCTTCCCGCAGATAATCATAATAACGCCAGGCTGCCGAGAATCAATCGGTTTTCATAAAAGCAGCCGGCCTTCCGATTAATCTCATATTATTAGCTCTGCAAGTTAAAAAGACAAGCAGACAGACAGAATGGCTCTCAGTGCTATTTACTCCCCTAAAAAATATTTCCTGTGGTTAATAAACAAACAGATTTCCAATTTGGTGAAGCTGTAAATTTGCAGTCTTCATAAAAATTAATTTAAATGGATGCGACTGTGAGGTTGGGATTGTAAAGATTAGGGAGACTCCTGTAGTTATAATTGCCTGCTCACTTCATCTGCTGTTCTGTCACTCAAGAGTGGCACAGCTGCATTAACAACTCTAATCATAATCTAATTCTCAGATCAAATTCCCATCTTCAATATATCCTTTAATAAAGCTTCCATTCTCCATCTTTTAGCCTTAATTATTGCTTCCCATCTCCCCTGACAACCAAATTAAAAGGTACATGCAGCAGCTCCATAATAATCATAAAAAAAGAGCACAGATACAAACTACTGTACTGCAAATCCACACTAACCTTGTCAAGGTTGAATGTCTTCTGATAACTAGATTTTCCACGGATAGCATGAGCTCTGGAAGATAAGAAATACAATTTTATAATCATATATTGATTCTCCCTCCCCCTTTTCTTCCTGGTTAATATGGACAATTACCTGCCTAGTTTTGAGGTTATTGAAGAGGGAAGAGGCAAATTTAGAAGAGAATTGTCCAAGGTAGAGTCAGTTTTAACTACTTGGTGCCAGTGGTTTTTCGTGTTCGTCTATGTCAGTGGCCTCGTGCGGGGGAAAATCTGAGATTTGCTACGTAAGAGTTAACCGAGGAAGTTGCACTAAGACACCGAAGCAGACACCTTACATTGTTAGTCACAGAGAAAATGTCCGAAGCTTCCAATCTTGAGGGCCTAATTCTACTCCAGGCTGGGCTGCTGTCTATTGGTGACCTTGGACAGTCAGCTTTCTTCTCCGGGCCTTAGTTTCCCCATCGATAGGACTCTCTGCTCCCTACCTTCAAAAGAAAATTCTATCAAAGAATGGGAAAATGTGAGGTAGTATGTAAAGTATTTTGAACTGCGAGAAAGAAAGGCACCTAATGAACTAACTGTTCAAAAAAGAGAGAAGGTTTTTGAACCAAAAATGTGCTTAATCAAGTGACTTGATCAGAACCCCAAAGAATAAATAAATATAATAAATAAATAAAAAGAATAAAAATCGGGGGAAGGTCATTGCACTCCGGCCAATAAGGAATGCAAAAGGAAGAGGTCATTTGAAATATTGCTCGGCATGGGATGGTCCCGGTTCCAGGGGCCGAGATTATTCAAATATTTCATCTGACACAGCAGAGATCTGGGATAAGAGACCACAAAAGGCAGTGAGTGATTGTTGAACATTGCTGTAGAACTCAAGGGCAGTTAAAGAAAATGCAGTGGGACATGTTTTTGCAGATAAGAGACTTTGCAAGAAGGCCCAAAGTCTAAACATGGGAGACTTTAATTACTCAGATACCGGTATTGATCGGGCTAACAACTGGGCGAAAACGAAGGCAAGGAATCGGTCTGTCACAGAAGTGTGGGATTGTTTTCTTAAACAGTTTATTGAACATTTCATATGGTCCCAGGCGATTCTGGCCCTAATCCTAGGAAATGGGAGGAATCTTCGGGGAAAAAAATTGAAGGCCTTGGCTGACGAGTGGCTTCTAATAGAGATTATTTCTTGTGGAAAAACACAAGCAAGTATGGGGTCAAAAGTGTCAACGAGGATTAGAATTTACAAAGGGGAGAGAGCCAACAGAGACTGGTGGGATAGAAATCCTCAGCTCAGGGAATAGGAATATTTAGCCATTGCCATAATGGCTTGCAACCATCAGAAAGGCAAGCAGAATATTAAGATATGAGAGAGTTATCGTTTTCCCAAGAAATGACTAGCATGAACAAATGGGGAGATTGGTGTGGGTGTGTTAGAGAAGCAGCGTGGCTCAGTGGCAAGAGCCCGGGCTTGGGAGTCAGAGGTCATGGGTTCGAATCCCGCCTCTGCCAGTGACCTTGGGCAAGTCACTGCACTTCTCTGGGCCTCAGTGGCCTCACCTGTAAAATGGGGATGAAGACTGTGACTCCCACGTGGGACAACCTGATCACCTTGTATCCCCCCAGCGCTTAGAACAGTGCTTCACACATAGTAAGTTCTTATTAATAATAATAATAATATAGAGAGCGGGTAGGTGACATGGTTATCGACACCAGTATTATTGGACCGAAATCACCTGGAGAGTGGCCAGGTTTTACATTCAGTTTCACCACAATTGTCAGTAACTGAGATTTGCCCCTACCCACTGGGAATTATTGTCCTTATTTATTCTTTGTACATATTTATTCTATTTATTTTATTTTGTTAATATGTTTTGTTGTCTGTCTCGCCCTTCTAGACTGTGAGCCCGCTGTTGGGTAGGGACCGTCTCTATATGTTGCCAACTTGGACTTCCCAAGCGCTTAGTACAGTGCTCTGCACACAGTAAGCACTCAGTAAATACGATTGAATGAATTAGCCTGTCGGGGCTCAAGATTCAGTGGCAGCACTAAGCAGCATGGCTTTGGGATAGAGCATGCACCTCAGAGTCAGAAGGGCCTGGGTTCTAAACCCAGCTCCTCCACCTGTCTGCTGTGTGACCTTGGGCAAGTCACTTCTCTTCTCTGGGCCTCAGTTACCACATCTGTAAAATGAGGGTTAAGAGTGTGAGCTCTACGTGGGACAGAGACCGTGGCCAATCTGATTAACTTGTATTTACCCCAGTGCGTAGAACAGTGCTTGGCACATACGAAGCACTTAACAAGTACCATACCAATTATTATTATTACTAAGCTGATATCTGGCACCTGGGAAATCTCAGGACCCTTTTTATTTGGGCCCTGGGCAGGAAACGGAAAGATGTGATGTGGCTGGTGATGGAGAAAAAACTCAAGGCGAAAGTATAATGAGGGTCAGATGAGGGAACTGAGGCACAGAGAAGTTAAGTGACTTGCCCAAAGTCACACAGCTGACAAGTGGCGGAGCAAGGATTAGAACCCATGACCTCTGATTTGCAAACCCGGGCTCTATAATAATAATAATAATAATAATAATAATAATAGCATTTGTTAAGCGCTTACTATGTGCAAAGCACTGTTCTAAGCGCTGGGGAGGATACAAGGTGATCAGATTGTCCCATGGGGGGCTCACAGTCTTCATCCCCATTTTACAGATGAGGGAACTGAGGCACTGAGAAGTTAAGTGACTTGCTGAAAGTCAGACAGCTGACAATTGGCAGAGCCGGGATTGGAAACCTTGACCTCTCTTTCCATTGAGCCACGCTTATATAAAATTTGTGAAAATGTAGGAATCCAGGAACATCTGAAATTGGACTGCCAAGTGGCCATAGACTTTTGCACTCTATCAGCCAAGGAGTTGGGGTGACCCATAGGTGATGGGGGGGGTTTAATGTATTTTGGTGCTCGGCACACAGGAAGCGCCCAGTAAATAGCACTGTTTGATTCTCAAACTAAGAATTATGTATTTCAATCACTTGCTCTGGGGTTTGACGTTTTATAGGAAAGCAAGACTGCAGAATTGGCTAGGGGAGGATCAAAAGGTGGGTATGAAGTTGTGCAGAGGGCAGTGGGGGAATGACGGAGAAATTGTTCTAACAGTGAATCCTGGGGCATTTCCAGTGCATCTCTGGTACTGATACAATTAGAAGAGGTTTTCACTGAAAATGTTAGGATTAAGAATTACAGGAAAGTTCTTTGTACATTTTGGTTTGAAATAGCAAGGGTTGTTCTCCCTCCAATTTAGACCATGAGCCCCATGTGGGACAGGGACTGTGTCCCACCTGATTAACTTGTCTGTGAGCCCACTGTTGGGTAGGGACTATATATGTTGCCAAATTGTACTTCCCAAGCGCTTAGTACAGTGCTCTGCACACAGTAAGCGCTCAATAAATATGATTGAATGAATGAATGAATGTATCTACTCCAGTGTGTAGAACAGTGATTGGCACATAGTAAGTGCTTAACAAATACCAATATAATAGTAACAGTAAGAAAGAAAACATTATTCCTAAGGAAAATTTATCGAGCGCTTACTTTGCGCAGAGCACTGTACTAAGCATTTGGGAGAATACAGTACAACCAAAGAGACAGGTTCTCTGCCCACAACGAGTTTACAGTCTAAGTGGGGAGATAAACATTAATATTAGCAAATAAATTCTGGTTATGTACCTAAGTGCTGGGGCTGAGGGTGGAGCGAATGTCAATTGCTTAAAGGGTATGGATCCAAGCACTTAGGAGACACAGAAGGGAGAGGAAGTAAAGGAGAAGAGGGCTTCTTTGGGGAAGGCTTCGTGGTGGAGTTGTAATTTTAACAAGGCTTTAAAGGTGGAGAGAGTGGCAATCCGTCGTTTGCGGGGGTGGCTGTAACTCCTTAGCATGCCATAGTCTTGTTAGATACAGGAATCTCCTGACTAAAGGGCTGTTTTCCTCCTTTAATTGCAAACATCCTTGGCTGCTGTCTTCCTCTCCGTGATTGAAAACTCTCTGTGCCTTCTGAAGGGCCCTGTTCCTTTGCAAAGCTCAGTCAGCCATTCCAGCTGAGTGATACCGCCGAGAAGTCAGAATTAGAACCGCGTGAAAAGGGAAAAACTGCCAGAAAACTGAAACATCACGACAGATGAGATAGCAAAATCTTTTACTTTCACAACCTAGATTTTTTGTGAAGTGGAAATTCAGCATTTTCCCAGAACTCAGACTTTCTCCTCTTCCAGCACAAAAGACCTTTCGTTCCCTGATGAGTATGCCATTTTCACCCTGGATCACATCCTTAACAACATGTGAAAATGAGTTGTTCTCTAATCATAACCATCTGTTCATGACAGCAGTCTATCTGCATGGTAAGTACTATAATGACAGAGATTTATCACTGTCAGATGATATCACTCCAAATCAAAGAACAAGTTTGCTGAGCAACAAGAACAGGGTTTTTTTTTGTTGTTGTTGTTTAAATGGATGATCACGGACAGAAAGTTTACTGAAAGGTGGTAGAGATTCAAGTGTTTGGTGTCTATCTTTTTTTGTATTTGAAAGTTTAAAGTTTTCTTCCTCCTCTCGTCACATCCTAATGAATCAGGAGGTTTGTTTGATTGATTTGGGGGTTATCCAAGCTGAAAAGCCCAGATTCTACAGGAGTTAAAATGGCAGATGGTTCATTAAATTACTAGGTGTCTTCTACTCCTTTTTGGACACCATAATTCAACCTATACGATATTCTGTGTAAACATTCACTGACATTTGACTATAAGCAAGCCAAGGTGGTAAGAACTGTTGGAGATCATGGACTGGTTATATGACTGCCCAGTTTTGAATGTCTACACAGCTATCAGCCAAAAAATGGCCTACGGGTAATCACTGTATTTCAATAACTCCTTCCTTCCCTTAGAGGCCAAATGCTAGCTAGGTTTTCTGAACTCCTTAAGGACAGAGATTCTGTCTGTCAACTCTGCAGAACTCTCCCAAGCATTAAGCTCTGCATAGAGAAAGAGCTTAGTAAGTACTATTATTTGATAGTAGATCCCAGGATCCCTTGGGGCTTGGAATTCTCTGGAAGGAAGAGGATCCTGGAAAACGGGAACACTGAAGCCCAACAATCAGTAGACAGGGAGAATTTTTTAAAAGCTTCCAAAGAAAGCCTCCAGCTCCATCTTTGACCCCAGGAGCTCTCTGTCTTCTCTGGAAGTTCACACAATAGGGCATCTAGAAGTTGATATTCAGCATAGTCCAATCCTCTGGGAAAACCCTTCCATTCAGCAGGCTCGGTGTATCATCAAACATCCTTGAATCACAAGTCCAGCGTACTCCAGAAGTACTCAATAATACAGGTAGATGATTATCAAAGATTTCTAAGAATCAGCAAAGCACAGTGGATTGGCAGTTAGTCTGAAGAAAATCACGGTTACGTTCTAGTCCATTCCTGGAAACTCTGCCCATAACCAAGGGTCCACCTCAACGTCACACAGTTGACTCTTGGCACTGAAACTTGAAATCTGCGTAAGCATACCTTCCAGAGATGCAAGGGTACACAAGGAGGGGAAAAAATCAAATCAAGGAGGCTGGTTAGGCCTCGGTGAGACTAGGAGAGTCAGTGGTGCCAACATGGTGCCAAGATTCAGACCAAACTGCAGGTATTTAAGGCAGCTTTTCGTTTTTTTAGCATCTTAGACCAGACGTGGGTAGTAGAAAACAGAGTCAAGCAATAACATAGAGGCAACAGTCAATGAATGGGAAAATTTTATTTTTCAGTGATGCAAAATTCGGCAGTATTGGTCTGGGATAAAATCAAGTTTTCTTTGAGGAACAAAAAAATCTCAGTTATGATTTTTAATTTATAGAATTAATCCATTTCAGGAACCACTTGAAATCTCCCAGAGATACTTATTGCTACAGGGTGAATTGGGATATTTACAATTAGCCTAATTATTTTGTTGTAGCTGAATGCCACCTATGTAAAGGAAAAATCTTCATTTGGAAAATATCATCACTTGGGACCTCTAAAGGTGAAATATTCTCAGGAAGGGCAGTTCTATGTGTGACAAGTGTCTGTTGAAGCTGTGCCATCAATGGGGAAGGTTTGTGACCTACAGACCACTTAATAGGCTTCAGGTAGTGACCCGGTTCAGCAGGAATCATGATAAAATAACTAGCCAAGTAGCCAACTTGGCAACCACCTGGTAGTCTTCACTGTTTCAGCACAGCAGCAGCAATATACAATGGCCACTTTGGCCAGAACTAATTTTTGTACGTAAAATTCTTGCATGTACCTATGCACTAATAACAATAATAATTTTGGTATTTAAGTGCTTTCACTCTGGCCAGCAGTAGAATCACATCAGGCACCGTCTCTGACCCACATGGGGCTCCCAGTCTAAGGGAGAATGAGATCGGATATTTAAATGCCATTTTACAGAAAAGGAAATTGAGGCACAGGAAGGTTAAGTTCTTTCCAGAGGTCACAGAGCATGCAAATAGCAGAGCTGAGATTAGAACCCATATCGCCTGCCTCTCAGGCCTGTGGTTTTTTTTATAATCAAAGAGTGTGCAGAGCACTGTACTAAGCACTTGGGATCGTGCAATATGTTATAGTGGGTAGAAGCAGTCCCTAACCTCAAGGAGCTTAAGGCCACATTGCTTTCTATTGAGCACTGTGCCCCAGCAGGAACACAACTAACAGATGTGAGAGAGTGTGTGACACTGTGGAAGCCACTAACACTACAGTTAACTCCTTCACCCAGGTTCTTGGTTCCCATTTCTCTGTGACCAACCCAGGGGTTGTCTGTCAGTTACGGCAGGAGACTCCTTCATCGTCATCATCCTCCAGCACATCGCATGCTGAAAATATTCTCACATTGTCATGTTAAAATACAGCCTACTATTCTTTTTTATTTTGAAAAGCGGAGGCACAGAAGAGAGGCAGTTAAATAGAATGCTCTGCTTTAAGCCAAACACTCTAATCAGCCAGTCTAGCCTAGTCTAAACAGAATCTGTAAACTACATTATTGTACTTGTCCTCTGGAAACAGTTCAGATATCAACCTTTTTAGCACTCAGGGCGAGAAGTCGCTTTTCTCTGTGTAATTATAACAGTATTGACCCCTACAGCTCCTCTTCCCCCAACTAAGCTTCAGTTGTTGATATAGTCAGAGAGTAGGGCAACTGACTTTGCTAGCACTGGGCAAGTTAGCTGTTGACGATCCTTCAGGAAACACGATTTGTCCTCTTCTTCGTGGATCGGAGTTAGATGGTCCTCGCAAGAATCTGTATAGTGAAGCTTTAGCCTCATCCTTAAAAGTCTTGGCCGAGAAGGCTGTTAAGTAAGGGAGCAGACTGAGCACATTTTAAAAAATTGCTAGCTGGTGAAAAGATTGTTGAAACTGTTTTATTGCAACCCAACAGAGACTCATACTTCAGAAGCTTTTAAACAGAGCATAAAATAGGAAACTTACAGGGTTTTCACACAATTTTTTTTTTCTAAATTGTACTTCTGGGTAACTTTGATTCTTTTTTAGATGCTCAGGAAACTTTTTATTTGTTACTTCTTTTAATGCTTGGTGTGTTCTCAAAGTAAGAACAAAATAGGAACTCTAAAGTGGACTGAGGGCAGGAAGAACAGCAACAAAACTAATTCTACTATTTTGTTAAGACACATTGGCTTAATTCCTTTGGTCAGAATATGTTATTTGTAAAGAAGCAGGAGGCGGTTGCAATCTTGTTTTTGTTTGTTTAATTCTCTAACTAGGTTTAGAGACAGTAAGATCTGCAAAGGACACAGAAAGTGGTACTCGGAATTCTACCCTCCCAACTTTCCGTATAACCTTTGGGGAAATAAATCTCTCCTTTTAGAACTGAAGTGTGTGGAGCTTAGCATTAAATTTGGTGAGCCCACTTCTTTGTCTTGTAAGGGAAGGGAATTGGGTGAGAATAATCCAGTTCTCTGTAAGCATGAAAGCGGTGCAATTCTCTGCAAAATTATGTAGTCCTATTAGGTTGCTGTCCTGGCCCAAGGCACCTGGGGAGAAAGGCTAAAGACAGGGTCAATTGTTTCATGATATTTCTATCGTAATCAAATAGGTCAATCGTATTTATTGAACACTTACCGTATGCAGAGTACTGCATTCCTGGGGCAGTACAATATAACGGAGTTGGTAGGCATGTTCCCCGCCCACAGAGAGCCTACACTCTAGC
The DNA here is from genome assembly GCF_015852505.1 of Tachyglossus aculeatus. Classification (NCBI taxonomy): domain Eukaryota; kingdom Metazoa; phylum Chordata; class Mammalia; order Monotremata; family Tachyglossidae; genus Tachyglossus; species Tachyglossus aculeatus. The sequence continues at coordinate 11,515,475 of NC_052078.1, read as the reverse complement.
AGGAAGATTGTGTTTCCCCAGAATCAGTTTCCTTTTTAAGCCGGGCAAGGCAAAGCTTCCAGTTCTCAGAAAGCAAATTGACCCAGATCCGGGTTCAGAGAATCCAAGGGGCTTCGGGATTTTTTTTTCTTAATTCCCAACTGGGTATGGAGGACTGAATCTATTCCTATAGGTCGCATCTGGTTTGCCCTTTTCCTGATCAGCACCAGGAAACGATCACCCTATTTATTGAACAAAGCATCACAATTCATGTGGGCCGGAGAACTCCGCAGTTTGATGGTTGTCACTGTTTTCCTGGCCCGAGCTCCTTGCTTGGCTGAATGTTGGTCATTCAGTATACTGTATTCAGTACTCAGTATACAGTTGGTCATATCATTAACTATAATAATAGTTAATAATAATGATGGCATTTGTTAAGCGCTTACTATGTGCAAAGCACTGTTCTAAGCGCTGGGGAGGATACAAGGTGATCAGGTTGTCCCACATGGGGCTCACAGTCTTAATCCCCATTTTACAGATGAGGTAGCTGAGGCACAGAGAAGTTAAGTGACTTGCCCAAAGTCACACAGCTGACAATTGGCAGATCCGGGATTTGAACCCATGACCTCTGACTCCAAAGCCTGGGCTCTTTCCACTGTGCCACGGTAGATCAATAGTTGCCCTAGTAAGCAGTGTAGTCTAGTGGAGAGAGCCCGGGCTTGGGAGTCAGAAGGACCTGGGTTCTAATCCCGGCTCTGCCACTTGTCTACCATGTAACTTTGGGCGAGTCACTTCTCTGTGCCTCAGTTACCTCATATGTAAACTGGGGATGAAAACTGTGAGACCCATGTGGGACAGTACCTGTCCAATCTGTCCAGTCTCTACAATCTGATTAGCTTGTATCCACCCCAGTGTTTAGTACCGTGCCTGGCACATAGTAAGCACTTAACAAATACCCTAATTCTCGTTATTCATCCATTCATTCCTTCATTCAGTCATATTTATTGAGCACTTACTGTATGCAGAGCACTCTACTAAGTGCTTGGGAAGTAAATACGATTGACTGAAATACGATTGATCGATTACAAGTTGGCAACATATAGAGACGGTCCTTACCCAACAACGGGCTCACAATCTAGACGGGGGAGACAGACAACAAAATAAAACATGTGGACAGCTGTCAAGTTATCAGAATAAATGGAAATAAAGCTAGATATTCATCATAGGGATTTACTGAAGGCAGTGTCCTATACTGCGGTGGGCGAGGGGACCCAGCACTGCGGCCCATGAGCCCGGGCGGCTCGAGTGGCCCTCCGCCGGGGCTGGGGCTGCCCATTGGGAGGGATGGGGAGCCCAACCAGCTCCCTAATACCACCATCTCTCCCTGGCCTGGCATCCAACCTATTCCATCCTACCAAGGCCCAGCGGGCAGCCAGGCGCCGCCCAGGACTAGAGCAAGTTGCCCCAGATATTATACCCAGTTCGCTGCCGCAAGGCACCTGACGCCTTCAGACACACAAGGAGAGGGCCGCCAATTGGGCTGTTGACTCACGCTGCATGTTATTCGCAAGCCACCACTGGTATATGGACAGGGAATGCGTCCGTTTATTTGTTGTATTGTACTCTCCCAAGTGCTTAGTACAGTGTTCTGCACACAGTAAGAACTTGATAAATACGAATGGCTGAACGAATGAAAGGTTGGACACAGTCCCCGTCCCACATGGGGCTCACGGTCTTAATCCCCATTTACAGTTAGAATCTCCATTTATATATCTGTTACAGTGTACTCTCCCAAGTGCGAAGTATAGGTCTCGTCACACAGTACCTGCACAGTGAAGGCCATTGATTAATTATGTAGAGCTCTGAAGGCTGATGGAATTAATAGTAAAAGCCCAAATAATGCGATCCCCAAAAGGGGTGGGATGTTTTAAAAAGTTCTCTCTTTTTAGAAATTTAACCATCTGCAACAAATTCCGTTTGTTGGTAGAAACTGCATTTTTATGATGGCTAATTGAAAAAGTATATTGCAAACATTTGCAAATTAGTTATATTAGAAACTTCCAGGAAATAGGAAACAGCACATTGTTTTTAGGATTGAAATCTGGTGGATCTTAAGGAATTATTTGATTTAAAAAAATACTGAAAATCTTTTCATGACTTGGGTGTTTTATTTTCTTAGAAGTTTGGTTTGGGGTTTGCTTTTTCTCTTTTCTTTATTGACCTAGACACCCACTTTTATTTTAATTTGAAGCACTAAGAAGAATTGCCGTTAGTTATCTCAAGCTGCAGACTAGGATCCTGTGGCAACTCACATATTGATTAGGCTATATTAACTGTTAAAGTATTGCCCACCGAAATGGTCTCTCCATAAAAATTCTGTGGCTGCAGACCCAGTTCATTTTTGTCATTAAATCATTTTGTTTGTGATGATGAACGATCACTAGAGAGAACTGGAAAGGATCAAGTTCTGTGCCATAACTTATAGCATCCTTTGCCTTCTCAGCGTACTTAGCTGCCGATACCCTGTTTTTAAGCGGTCATGGCTGTTGGCTTCTGCTTACCCTCCTCTGAATCATGAATCAACTATAGTTTAGCATCCTGATCGAAACTCTCTGTCTCCAGCAAAAACTCTGCCAGTTCTCCCGATCTTAAAACCAGTTCATTTTTCCCGCTCAGCTTGCACTGTTCTGTGAAGCAGCATGGCCCAGTGGAAAGAGCACGGTCCTGGGAGTTACAGGACCCGAGTTCTAATCCTACCTCTGCCACTTGCCTGCTGTGAGGCCTTGGGCAGGTCACTTAACTTCTCTGTGCCTCAGTTACCGCATCCATATAATGGGGATTCAGTTCCCTGTTCTTCCTTGTACTTAAACTGTGAGCCCCATCAGCGTCCGGGACTGCGTTCAACCTGATTGCCTTAAAACTGTGCTTAACAAATACTGTTATTAGTAGTGTTATTATTATTGTTATGATTATTCTCCCAAGCCCATCTGAGTAACATTATCCCACTGTCAACTTTCCTACTTCAATTCCTAGCTTCTACTGTTCCTCTACCTGGGAGATCTCTTAACCCCTCCAAATCCTCCAGGCCACAGCTCTCCCCATATTCGAAGACTTCCTAAAATCCCTCTTCCTTCAGGAATCTTTTCATGTTTCATTCACAGCAAAGTCCCCCTGAGCACTTCTTTTACTACTCCTATTTTCAGCACTTACACACTTGGGCATATTTTGATTTGTATAGTCAATGATTCATTCAGCTAGTTCATCTTGATGTAGTTGCACTATTCCCTGTAAGTTTTGTTTTAGAAAGGTGAGAAAGGAGCCTACAGTCCATACGGGGAAAGATCTACCAACAAGGTGTGTCTTAATTCCTCAGCAGCATTATCTCCGAACCACATAACGAGAACATTTTTTATGGCAGAACTGAATTGTAGTCAGCAATTTCTTTCCACTGAGTATGAATGAGGAGCTAGATGCTGAGTTAGAGGGCACCATATGTAAGAGCTTCCCCCCTGTGACCAACCTCTCTGACTCCTCAGCGGCTGGAGATTTCCTCTCTGCTCTCGCTAACGCTTCTGAACTCCTAGACCGTAGTCTCTGCAGGAGTTGACTCAAGGCAACCCTACTACCACTATTAGCCCAGAATTTGGGAAGAAATGAGACGGTCTGCTGACATATAACCAAGAAATGTGTGGAGAAACTCCGATTGCTCATTAACATTATACCTTACTAGGTAAATAAGTCCTCCCTCCCAAACTTATTTCCACCTGACTGATCCAGAAGAGTAGAATCAATGAAAAGCAGCGTGTCCTAGTGGATAGAGCATGGGCCTTAAAGTCATCAGGACCTGGGTTCTCGTCCTGGCTCTGCCACTTGTCTACTGTGTGACCTTGGGCAAGTCACTTCACTTTCTGTGCCTCAGTTATTTATGATGGCATTTATTAAGCACTTACTATGTGCAAAGCACTGTTCCAAGCGCTGGGGAGGTTACAAGGTGATCGGGTTGTCCCACGGGTGGCTCGCAGTCTTCATCCCCCATTTTACAGTCGAGGTAACTGAGGCCCAGAGAAGTGAAGTGACGTGCCCGACGTCACACAGCTGACAGGTGGCGGAGCTGGGATTTGAACCCGTGACCTCTGACTCCAAAGCCCGGGCTCTTACCACTGAGTCACGCTGCTTCTCAGTTACCTCATCAGTAAAATGGGGATGAAGACTGTGAGCCCCAGGTGGGACACAGATTGTGCCCCCGAGATTAGTACAATGCCTGGCAAACAGTAAGCACGTAACAGATGCCATTAAAAAAAAATCAAACAATCAGTAGCATTTATTGAACCCTTACAGTGTGCGGAGCACTGTACTAAACGAAAGAACACTTTTAATGTCATTAAGCACAAAACGATTTGAATAGCAGATCACAGTGACATCATTCAAATTCTTGGTTGCTATTTTTGGTTTATCACTTGTTTCCCTAGTCAATTTTCAGTTTTTTGGAATACAGGTTAAGTGTATTCTTGCTCATTTCACTGTATTATATGTGTTCCTCTCTCACGTACCTCATTCTGTACCTTTTCTCTCCTTCTGCCTGAATTTTCTCCTTCATATCCTTGCCATCTCATAGATGCTAGTCAAAAAAAAAAAAAAAAGAGTATTAGATCGTATAGGGAATCCTCTAGAGGGCCAAATTATTCTTACTACTATATTCTCCCTTGCCCTGACCAATCTAGTTTTAAATGACTCTAGTGATAGAGCTTTCATCACTCATTTCCCGGGAGAGTTGGTTTCATAGTCTAATAGACCTCCCAGCTGGGAGTTTTTTCCTGATATTCCACTTAAATTTGCTGTGGCCCAATTTCATCCCTTTTCTCATTTCTCTTCATTTCCTCCTCTGCAGCATCCCATATAATTCCTCTTCTTGCCCTGATCCCCTTCAAATATTTCAATAAGTAAAACGTTTTTCAGTATTTTTAGGATCCTTTCCTTTTCCATTTTGGACCTTTAAAATACTCAGAAAGCAGAGACAAGGTGGTGCCTTACTTCCCACTCCTACTTTGGCGCAGAACCTATCGTCAACCAGACGAGCAACTAATTATGTTTATACCCAATCAATTACATTGGCTTTATTCCCTGAGGGTTTGTCATACATCTAATCAAATAAAAATAATCTATGACTTGATAGGGTTTTCACTCTCATGCAATGTCTGCTTGTGCAATTATGCCTCAGACTGTGTATTACGGAGTAGTCTGCTGATTTGGATGTAAATAAATAGCGTAGGTCCTACCATCATATTCATTTTTAGGAAGTTAACAGTTGAAAGACCCAAACACCTGTCCCTCAGAATTTCCTCTTTAAAAATATGTGCTCATTAATATGCATTCCACAGAAGGTCGTTAAGGCTTCATGGTTGCAGTCAAAAATGTGACATCCCATCCATTTGAACTTAACAAAACCTTGTCCACCTCCTTCTGTCATTTACAAAAAGCCATCAATAGACCACCTTGTTTTCCAGTGAATAAAAATGTGTTCACCAATTACAAGAGCTGATGGTCTGAAGGTTAAATCACTTGACTGCATCCCTTGTACTTTGGGAAGGCAAGACTTTGATTAACCAGTCTCTCACTGCAACAATGAGGCTCTGCCTCCAGGACAGCGTTGCAGAATGAAAATGAGCCTTCAATCTGCTCCGCTTACTGTCTGCGGCATTACGATTATATCATTTTGCCAATATTTTCATGCAACAGTGATGGTTTCCTCAAATCATCCCAAGGCTACAACCTTCATTTTGATGTTATGAGTGATTGTGATTTAAACGTTCAGTGTTCAGATAAGGACGATTGGTGGCTTCTTCGAAAGTAGGTACCGAGGAGGAAGCAGTATTATCTTCAGAATATCATTCTCCCCTCCCCACGGAACCCCATTTTTATGTTGTCGCAACAGGTCATTTGAAAATAAGTGAATTTGAGAGTTAATTTCTCAATAACTTGCACTCCCAGATATCCAGTTTACTGATAAATGGTTCTTGTTTTTCACTATAATTAAAAAATATTAGGGCCCATCCTAGATTCTACGTTGCTTACTCTGTCATTTTTTTTCATGGTAGTCGTAATAGTATTTATTAAGCAGATACTAAAGGCAGAGGACTGTACTAGATACTGGCAAAGGATGCACAGATGGAATTATGTATGGTCTCTGGTCCTTAAAGAGCTCTCAATCTAAGGATGTGAGAGGGGAGAGAAGACAGGCGGTGGATACATGAGTAGAGATAGAACAATAAGGTACTTAAAATAACATTAAAGACATGGAGAAACAAATGAAAAAAAGGACAAGAGCAGTCCTAGCTAATAAAGATAATTGTGCTATTTGTTAATCACTTAATATGTGCTAAGCACTGTGGTAGGAACAAGATAATCAGGTCCCACATGGGGCCCACATTGTAAATAGGAGACAGAATCCATATTGAATCTCCAATTTGTAGATGAGGGAACTGAAACTCAGAGAAGTTAAATGATTTGTCCAAGGTCACACAGCAGATATGTAGCGGAGCTGGAATTAAAACCGTGGTCCCCAGGTCCTCTCTAATTTCTCCTGGGATTCACAGATCCAGGGATCTCAAAGAGCTGGTCCAGATTCTCATTGTTTACCACCCGCAAGGCCAGAGTCAGTGATTTCTGGCCTCACCTGAAATCAGTCTGTGTGTTCACCACTTCCATTGTCTTGACAACACTCAATAATTTGTGCTGCAAAACAGGGGGAGTACCCTAACTCTAACAGCATCGGGACATGCACTGCTCCCTGACACATTAAATAATTTACCAATAGTCACATTTACTCACAAATAACTTCTTACCAGAGAATAAATTCCAGTTAACACAGAAGTGCTACGTTAAGAAAAACTCCTCCCTGTGATAGAAGAAACCTAGCTGTGACTTGGGCAGGGAAGGCATATCTCTGGCCAAAACTTCTCAGGCCAAATCGCTTCTCCTTTTGGCTGCCTTTGACACAGTGGACCACTTCCTTCTCCATAAAACACTATCAGTTTTAGTTTTCTGAACTCAGTTCTCTCTTGGTTCTTCTTTTCTTCCTAATTGTCCAATCCTTCTCGGTCGCTTTCGTCAGCTCTCCCTCTGCCTCCCACTCCTTTATATTGTAGCTTGATTAAGTTGGCCTGGAATAGCATCTTTTTTTAAACCTATTGATGGGATGGCTCATCAAGGCTGTTATGGGCCCCCTTGTCTTCTGACTTTGTGGTCATTTCTCTGGGGAAGCTCATCTTCTCCCACCCCTTCCACTCCCAACTCTAGATGGATTATTCCCAAATCTACCTCACCAGCCCTGACCTCTCTTCTCTTCAGTCTCACATTTCTTCCTGCCACCAGGTCGTATCTACATGGATGTCTTGCCGGTTCAATATGTCCGGCCTCAGCTTGATATGTCCAAAATTGGACTTCTCATCTTCTCTCCCAAATCCTCTCCTCGACCTACCATTCCTATTCTAGATTTCAGCATGACCATCTTCCCTGTCTCTCAAACCCACAACCTTGGTGTTCTTCTAGATGCCTCCCTCATTTTCAGTCCCCATATTCAATCTGTAACCAAATCCTGACAGTTCTTCCTCCAAAAGATTTTTAACAGTATGTGTTAAGTGCTTACTCTGTGCCAAGCACCATATTGAGTGCTGGAGAAGATACAAGACAGTCGGTTGGACACAGTCCCTGACCCACAGGGAGCTCACAATCTGGACAGGAGGAAGACCAGATATTTAATCCCCACTTACACGTGTGGAAACAGAGACACACAGTGTTAAATGATTTGCCGAAGGTCACATAGCAGACAAATGGCAGAACCAGGATTTGGCTATAGATCCTCTGACTCCCGGGCCTGTGTTCTTTCCACTAGGCCATACTGCTCCCCTAGGAACTCCTAGGATCCACCCTTTCCTTTCCATCCAAAGGTCCATCGTACTGATCCAGGCATTTGTCATATCCCAATTCGATTTCTGCTCCAGTCTCCTTACTAATCTCCCTACCTCAGTCCATGCTTCACTCCACTGCCCAGATCATTTTTCTAAGACATCATATTGCCCACGCCTCCCTAGTCTTCAAAATCCTCCAATAGTTTCCCATTTATCTCTGCATCGAGCAGAAACTCCTGACCATTGGGTTTTAAGGAATTCAATCCCTATTATTCATCTGCTCTTTTCAACCATTACACCCTCAGATTTCTCTCTTCATTCCTCTCAAACTAACCTACTCCCTCTGCCCAGTTCCCGCAACCAAACTCTCGCTCGCAACTTACCTCCTGCCTTGAATTCCCTCCTCTCTTGTATCTGACAGACCACTCTTCCCCATCTTCAGAATCCTTCTCCAGGAGGCTTTCCCCAGTTGGCCTCTTATAATAATAATAGTTGTGGCATCTGTAGGACAAGGACTGGATCTGACCTGATTGAATTTTTCCACTTGGCACATGTTAAGTGCTCAGCCAATACCGCTATTTTAAATTTTTCCCCCAGTTCCTAGGAAGCACAAGTTTTATTTTTATGCTTCAGCTCTGATGAAAGGGGGAAAAAAAGGAAGAACATCCTGAAACATCTGATTCTTTAAAACTGAAAAGTCATTTAACTGAATACAAATGATGAATACAAATAATTTATGCAAAAAAAAATGCTGTTTTTTACCTTGGAGAGGGCAGCACAGGACAAAAAAATATAGGTTGAAGTAAATTTTCATTTCAGTACAATAGATTATCTATAAATCATTTGAAAGAGCAAAAAGGCTTGGCTCATTCGCGAAAAAGGAGGGTCCTCAAGGTGAATTAATTGATGCTTTCACCTAATTTGAGAAGAATTGAACTCTGCCTGAAACATATTTTTTACGGTGGTTTTACGGAATCAGATTTCATAAGGTAAAAAATCCAATAATTAGGACATTGACTATAATGGAAATTCAAGCAGAAAGATTGTACTTCAAAGCAATAAACAAGAAGCACAATTCAGATGAAGGTTTGGAAATAAAAGGTAACATTCAGGAGACATCTAAATCTGTTTCTAAAAAAGGAAGATATAGAGGGGAACTGTAAATTAAGGAAGCATCAGGAAGACAGGATTTCCTGGCTTTATTCTGAAATTCTATATGTGCTTATGTTCTATTTTTAATCTCGTAATCCTCAGGCCCCTTCAGAGAGCTTAGTTTTAGGAAGTTGCAGCTGGGACTCATTAGTTCACAGTTCAGTCAATTGCAAACCTTCTAATGCTCATCAAAGAAAAAAACTATCTCCACATCAGAAATATTTGAATAGAATGTATACATCCAACCTGGAGAATAGGTATAGGCTATCCAGGCCAAATCTGCCACATATTCTCTTTCTGGAGCAACAAATATATCGAACAAATTACTCCCTAGTCTGGAAAGACTTTTTTCATAGGTTAAAAACTTGTTTCCTGTTCTCTGGGGGAAAAAAAAAAAATGTTTTCCCAAACTGAATATTGCTTTCAGAAAATCACTAGTGTCAGGAGATTCCTAGTATCTTGGAATACCTCCACTGCCAGGCAGCTTTTCCTGATTTAGCAAAAGAGGTTGGAATTTCTCCCGATATTCTCCCCCTCAATTTCTCATAACACCCTCTCTCTTGGCGATGTGGCACTCTTGGGGCTCCCATAAAGCACGGGCATGGATTTAGAGATGATTCTGCTGACGGTGAAATATTATCCATGCGAATGGGGTATGTGATATCCCACACTGCAGGGCAGAGCTCTTCCCTCTAGACTGTAAGCTCATTGTGGACAGGGAACATGTCCATCAGCTCTGTTATATAATAATAAGAATAATGGCATTTATTATTAATAATAATAATAATAATAATAATGGCATTTAAGTGCTTACTATGTGCAAAGCACTGTTCTAAGCGCTGCGCTTACTATGTGCGAAGCACTGTTTGTGGCACAAAAACATGCAACCAAATTGGAAGGAGTAAGTGTCCAAAAAGCCGTGGGTTCTAATCCCGGATCCACCACTTGTCAGCTGTGTGACTTGGGGCAAATCACTTAACTCTGTGCCTCAGTTACCTCATCCGTAAAATGGGGATTAAGATTGTGAGCCCCGTGTGGGACAACCTAATTACCTTGTTTGTACCCCAGCACTTAGAACAGTGCTTGGCACTTAGTAAGCGCTTAACAAATACCCACATTATTATTATTAAAACTGTTTGCTCATCAAAAGACAGTTCCCAAGTGCAGATACATTGTTTAATACGATGCAAAATACCTGGGCTCCTTAGATAGATCCAAGAAGTAATTCAACTAAGGAATCCCCTGGAGTGGAAAATAATCGCCAGCCAACTCATTTTCCAATACTAAGATAACAATCTACATCATGATATTTTAATTTCCCAAGGTATGTTTTTTACCACCCAACCTAGAAAAGCGATCAAATAGCAATGAGTATGGCGTAACAGCTCGTGCATGACCATTATGTGGAAAATGAAGTGTAGATTGTGCAGTTCCGTTTCAGCGTGTTCCTCAGCCTGCCAAATGAAGCCAGGAAAGTTGCTCAGCGAAGTGTGTTGAAGAAACTTCCGGTAACACCTTTGGGTTCCGTGGCAGTGAACTCACCCTCATCATGGGCCCGATCGTTCTCCTCAGGTCTTCATCATAAGAGCGAACAAGTGGAAATCTTGTCAGCGTGTGCTTTCCCTGCCCCTTTCCTGGCAGCTGTCAGATTTGTACTTATGTAGCAGCCAGCAGCACGTTCTTGTCACATCTCTTCGACACTGCGAGATATGACCCACTGCTTTAATTAGCATTTTTTCAGACGGCAAGCAGAACTGACAGCCCATCTTTCACTTTTCTTTCCGTCTTTCAGTGGCAAATGTACTTCAGAATCAGCTGGGGAGAAATGAACTCTACGGCGCTACCTAGAATTGTCCCCGTGTAATTTTTCAGCTCTTTGTAAATGCTAATGTGTTGGAGTCTAACTTGGGTCCTGATGGGAAGCTTGAAAATCAATTCCCCAAAATGTGATATATGAATTTAGAGAAGCCTAATTTGTTTTTGATCGTGATGAGAGATGCCCAGAAATCAGCAATATTCATAAGCCTCCAAATCTTAAGCAACTCAGAAAATTGTTCTATCACTTCACATCACTAACTGCTGCGCACAGAAACATTAAAAACATGTCGGTACAGCTCAAGGAAGGAACCTGGTTGTTCATGGGCCTGAATTGGGTGTATTCCAACGTAGCAATCATCATGTTTTCCTATCCTTCTCCTGCAGAAGAAAATGTCAAATCATTCTGACATTGGAGGAGTTGACCCTTTATTTTCATTAGCCTGCCAGAAAGCAGTAATCTGAAATAGCGGGGAGATTTCTCAATTCCACCTATTTGAGCTGCCAAGATTCAGTCCCTCCACTGACTGCCCCCACCCAGACGACTGGAAACTGCCACTTAACTGTCTACAGTGGTGGATCTCCTTTTTTATTTTAACTTCTATTATTTTAACTTCTTTTCACGGTTTTTTTTTCCAATTCGAAACTGATTTCTAAGAGCCAACAAGTTCCCCCATCGCCTCCTTCAAAGCATGTGAGAACAGATGAAAGAAAAGTGTAATGGTTTTGATCTCATTAGGACACAGTCATTAGTGGGGTAGCAATTAAAAAAGTAATTGCAACCCCCTAAATATGCTTTTCTTCCAATCAGGAGGGGGTCATCCCATAGCCCATCATCCTCTGGATTTAAAAGTGTCATTACTCATTTTCTGCTGTGTGCCATGTGTTAAGTTCCTCTGCCCCAGGGGATTTTTTTTGCCTGTGACAAGTTTCTCAGCCGCTAAACAGGAGATGTGCTTGTCGGGTGGCTACTGCTGCCTACCTTGGGCTGATCGGGGAGAATGCAGAAGTCTCTTTTCCTGTCCCAAGGAGGAGAAAAGGTCATTGCTGAGAGATTCACTCACACATAATCATTTTCAGTGGTCCAATCACTTGCAGACTGTAAGATAATGGGAATTTTCCCCTCATCAGTTGAATACCCTGTAAGCAAAGAAAAATTTTATTTGCATATTGGCTATTTCAGAGTAAATTAGTTCAATCTTGCAAATGGTTTTCAAAAATCATGAGCTCCACTTACACCACTTTATATTCAGAAGGTTTCTTTCATCCCCCCCCCCCATATTTACCATTGTCATCGTTCCTTTCTATCACCATTTCCAATCATGCTCTTCTACTGCTCCCCATACATCTACTTCAAAGTTCCTTCTCTCTCTCTCTCTCTCTCTCTCTCTCTCTCTCTCTCTCTCTCTCTCTCTCTCTCTCACACACACACACACACACACACAAACACACACAAAAAAAATCCTATGATTCAAGCTTTCAGATCCCATGTTGATTCCTCAAATAATATGCATAGGCTGGGCAGGCCTGGACCTATTTACTTAGCTCTCTTTTCCTCCAGCAGAGATGGGGATGGGGTCAGCCAGAGCAGCCTCATTTGTAACTTAACCAACCAAACTTTGTGAATTTTCAGGTGGCGAAATCTACCTAGCTGTTGGCAGAGGGCCTGCAGTTGCTTCCTGCAGCTATCTACTGTGCTGCATTGTGGATTGAAGGCATTTCACAAGTCAGGTAGTGCTTGGTGGATTATATCCTTCAGTGCCTGTCCCAGAAAGATTTTGGTTAGAAACCTGCCAGCAGTGGAAATCAGTAAGGTGCCACTTGAAGATGGAGATCTATCACTTCATCAGTAGTATTTATCGAGTGCCTATTATATTAAGCGTTTGAGAGAATGCATTGGAATGATCAACTCTGTTATACTGTACTCTCCCAAGTGCTTAGTACAGTGCTCTGCACACAATAACTGCTCAGTAAATACATTTGATCGGTTGAGAGGCAGACAGAAAATTACAAATAAGAGGAGGGAAAAGGGGGGATATGGACACGAGCATCTTTGAAGTCCTATGAGGTTTTTGCAGTTTTTCCATATGTTGAGTAGAAAGCTTGGGCTGCTGTTTGAAGTCTTCCTTGCTTGCGTGGTCTGAAGGAATGCTGTCAGATCCAGTTCTGTTGCCATTTGTTCGGGGCTTTGACTTCAGAAGTTTCTTGCTCAAAACAGGGGAAGCAGTGTTGTCTAGGGTGAAGAACACAGGCCTGGAACTCATAGGACCTTGTTCTGATCCCAGCTGTCTTTTGTCTGCTGTGTGACCTTGGGAAAATCACTTAATCAATCAATCAATCAATCAGTCAAATTTATTGAGCGCTTACTTTGTGCAGAGCACTGTACTAAGCGCTTGGGAAGTACAAGTTGGCAACATATAGAGACAGGCCCTACCCAACAGTGGGCTCACAGTTATCTCATCTGTAAAATAGGGATTAAAACCCCACTCCCTTCTACTTAGACTGTAAGCCCCATTAGGGACAGGGGCTGTGTCCAACCTGATTCTCTTACTATAAGAAAAAGTTGGTCAGGCTTTTGTGATTTGTCTATGGACTGTCTCCTCAAGTGGACAGAATGCTCAGAAAATCATTACTCTTAAGCAATCTGCATAAATGCCCTATTTTTCTAGGGTGCGGACTCCATCTGTACATTGTAGTGCTAGGATAACTGGGGCTAAAATGCCTCTTTAATGATGAGTAAAATATCCTTATTTGGATCTAGCTTGCCAAGATGATCTACAGATGCTTCTACACACATAGAGAATTACATAACATGCAAAGTCAATTCTACAATGAGGTAGTCTTATTTTTGAAGAAGCTCATACTTGGAAAAATTATACAACCATTATTGTTAGTTTGGTAGTTTTGTTTTGGTAGTTACCATCATGAATAAGAGATGCCTATAACGTTATTATTAGGTCACGTTATAGATGTTAGAGGAAAGAGCTAAGGATATTAGGGAGGTCAAAGATAGATTCATGAACAATAGGCCTAGGAAGAATTATCGGAGGGAAAACGTAGGATTTCAATTTGTAAATCCTTAACTATAAGGACAGAAATCGCTGTTTGGTTTTTCCATGCGTCCCATGTTGCTCTTGTTAGATGAGTCTCAACTGAGTGAACCATTGTTCTTAAGTGAACCATTGTTCTTAACCAGTATTGGTGTTGCTCATTTTATACTCAACCACACCAGCCTTGCTATGCTAATGGGCAGCTTTCTATAGATGATGAATCACTCAAATATTCCGTGAGCATGTAGGTATCGTTATAAACACTAATTAAAATTCACCCCTTCTCAACAAAGACCTGGGTGTTATTAAGATTAAAATGACATAAAGATCTGAACACTTTCTGGACTTTTCTGTGAAGGAACCCCAGCCTTCTGCAAAACTTTGAGCCAATAAGGTGCTTAGAAATACTTCCTTGTAACAGAACGGGTCTTCTTAGTTGTAAACAAATTCTTAAGGGTTTGTAGCACTCAGTGACCTGGTTGAGTAATCCCTGAAATTTCTCACATATCCCTGAAATTTCTCACATTCAGTTTACACTTGCCATGGAAGGTTGAATCCTTGGCTAGAATTTCACATTTTGTACATTTATCAAAGGCAAACGTTTGTTACGGAAATAGACTTCTTACTTTCTGAGGTTCTGGAATTTCTCCTTGATGTCTTTCTGGACTAATCAAAATAATCAGATTGGACAAAATCCAAGTCCCTCAGAGGGCTCACAATCTAAAACGATGGTAGTGCAGGTATCTGGTCGGTTGTGTAGATGAAGAATCTGGAGCCCTGGGCATTGGGGACTTACTTAGACTAGCACCTGAGCTGAGGTTGGAAGCATTAACCAAAGTATTTATCCAGCGCCTCTAGTATGTGGGAGAAGCAGAATGGCCTAGAGGATGGAGCACAGCCCTGGGTGTCAGAAGGACTTGGATCCTAATTCTGGCTCTGCCACTTGTCTGCTGCGTGACTCCGGGCAAGTCCCTTAACTTCTCTGTGCCTCAGTTACCTCATCTGTAAAATGGGGATTGACTGGGAGCCCCGTGTGGGACGTGGACTGTGTCCAACCTGTCTTGTGTCTATCCCAGTACTTAGTACAGTTCCTGGCACATAGTAAGTGCTTCACAGATACCATTAAAAAAATCAATCACTTTTCTCAGTGCTGGAGAAGGTATAATAGACATGTGATCCCTGCCCTCAAGGGGTTTACAATCCAGTGGATGTGGGGAGGAGGAAAGGCTGGGGAGGTGGGTGTGTACTTGAGTTGATGCGCAAGTAATAATGTATGTAAGATGAGTAAATAGATTGCCTGAACTAGATTCTATAATAATAATAATAATAATAATAATAATAATAATAATAATGGCATTTATTAAGCGCTTACTATGTGCGCAGCACTGTTCTAAGCGCTGGGGGGGAATACAAGATGATCAGGTTGTCCCACGTGGGCTCACAGTCTTCATCCCCATTTTACAGATGAGGGAACTGAGGCCCAGAGAAGTGAAGCGACTTGCCCAAAGTCACCCAGCGGACAAGTGGCGGAGCAGGGATTCGAACCCATGACCTCTGACTCCAAAGCCCGGGCTCTTTCCACTGAGCCACGCTGCTTCTCTAATGAGGTATGTAAGATGAATACATAGATTGCCTGAACTAGATTCTCTAGACTCCTTCCACTCCACTTTGCTGCCTTCCTGAGACACCGCCTTTCCAACGACGGTAATATGGGTGATTGAGAGAAGACGTCTGCCTCCGCTCCTGAGCAGTGGTGTGACCTCCCCAGACTCTCTCCACTTTCAAAACCTTCCTAAAACACATCTCTTCCAGGAGGCCTTCCCAGACTAAGTCCTGTGCATCAACCGTGAAGTTGGCTGTGAACCATTTAAGCCGTTTGATATGCTCCCCGTGCCCCACAATACTTAGGTGAATATTCTTGTGCTCTACAATTTTCCCTAGCCCTAATCTACTTTAATGTCTGCCTCTCCCTGTGGACCATAACCTCCTTGTGGGTAAGGGTCACACCTACCCCCTCTGTTGTACTGTACTTTCCCAAATGCTTAGTACATAGTAAATGCTCAATTAATACCACTGGCTGACTGATTTATGACATCTAGTCCTAAAAATGAAAATGGGCTTCCTTTTCCTTTAGGAAGTCCATTTTCGAGTCATGAAGGAATCTCTTACTTCCCAGGAGCCTAGTTATAGTGCACTGCACCAAGAGAGCACTCAAAAAATATAGTTACTACTACTACTGCTACTGAGCCTGGAGATTCTGGGGCCCATTATGGCTGAAACAACAATCCACATTTTCATAACTCTTCATAGGCACCAGGAAGCACTTCCTTTCCTTGTCATTCATTCAATCGTATTTATTGAGCGCTTACTGTGTGCAGAGCACTGTACTGAGCGCTTATTCCTTTACTGTTCCAACACTCTCTCTCTGTCACAATGACCCAGCTGCTGTTTCCAATCAGATGTGCTTTGGGCCATCTGAAATCATGGCGTAATCCCGGCTCCACCACTTGTCTGCTGTGTGACTTCGGGCAAGTCACTTCATTTCTCTGAGCCGCCTCTGTAAAATGGCGATTGAGACTGTGAGCCCCGCACGGGACAGGGACTGTGCCCAACTCGATTTGCTTGTATCCACCCCAGCGCTTAGTACAGCGCCTGGCACAAAGTAAGCGCTTAACAAACACCATCGTTATTATCGACGGTGATGGGAACAAGAATGAAATTTAGGCCTCTGTGCACGGTCTTGAGGATTCCAGTTGGGCCTGGAGAGGCAGACAGTTCAGCAGAGACCTCATGACACCCTCAGCAGCCCAGCAGAGAGATTTTAGAAAGTCTTGGAGACTAAAGGAAACAGTAAGGAGTAATTAGGCCCCAGTGAGCCCTGACTTTGAAGACAGTCCGGTGGTATTTAGTCTGACATGCAAGCCTGTTCCATGAGTTTGTTTCAAATCAGCTCATCCATCCTGTGAGGCATCAATATTATATTCACATTAGCCAGTCTTGTATCTCTTTGTGAAAAAGAGCACTGCACCTTTCGTTCATGACAAGGTAGAAGGAGTTTATGGGTAAACAGTCATCCTCAGCGAAGGCTTCTGTTGTCCATCCATCATCTGGTCATCCTTCTCTGCGACAGGTAACTCTTATCAGGCAAGGAAAGATTCATGGTGATTTCATTTATTTCTCTATCTTTCTACCTCCAGGGCAGAGGGAAAGCCGGTATAAATGGTCTGTGGGAGTAGTGCAAGAGTGCTCCGTGAAACCCTGACATTACATTTCAGTAGAGCTGTTGTGGAAAAATATTAGCTGAAGAACATTATCAGGGAACACTGTTGTCCTTCCCATCCACTGTGCCGTGTAGGCTGCTCAGGTCCATGAGGAGGAGAGTGAGTGAAGTAGCCAGGCAGTCTCATGTTAGAAAAACGTTTTTATTTCCCCTTTTCATTTGAAAACGCAAACCTCTTTTTTTTTAATGGCATTTATTAAGCACTTACTATGTGCCAAGCACTGTTCTAAGAGCTTGCATCATTTGCCCTGAAATTATTATTTCTTTTAAGGGTCCAAAAAGTCTAGCAATGCACAATAAAACTTCAATTTCAAAAAAAAGACAAAACCCATCTACATATTGAAAAGAGAAATTAAAGACAGAATCCCATGTTTTAAAAGCCCTTCTGAAATCACATCTTCTCCAAGAGGCCGTCTCCAATTTATTTATTATCTTCCGACCTTACGTCCCCTCATTTTCCCTCTTCAGCACTTCTGCATCAGCTCAGCACTGAAGTACTTACTTCTTCAGTCCCCAACTTGTACATTTGATCATTGCCTCTGAAGTGTATACCGTTTCAACATCCATCTCCCTGGCTAGAGTCTAAGCTCCTTGAGAGATGTTGTCCTTTCATGCATTGTGCTCTGCCTAACACTGCTGTGCACATGGCAAGCACTCAATTAATACCGTTGATTGGTTACTATAGTGCTCTGCATACAAGTGCTAAGTGAATGCAATTTAATTTTTTAAGCAGATTCATTCTATCGTATTTATTGAGCACTTACTGTGTGCAGAGCACTGTACTACTACTACTAATAATGGTGGTATTTGTTAAGCACTTACTATGTGCCAAGCACTGTTCTAAGCTCTGGGAAGGATACAAGATTATCAGGTTGTCAATCAATCAATCAATCAAATTTATTGAGCACTTACGGTGTGCAGAGCACTGTACTAAGCGCTTGGGAAGTACAAATTGGCAACATATTGAGGCAGTCCCTACCCAACAGTGGGCTCACAGTCTAGAAGGGGGAGACAGAGAACAAAACCAAACATATTAACAAAATAAAATAGAATAGATATGTACAAGTAAAATAAATAAATAAATAGAGTAATAAATCTGTACAAACATATATACATATATACAGGTGCTGTGGGGAAGGGAAGGAGGTAAGACGGGGGGGATGGAGAGGGGGACGAGGGGTTGAGCTTGAGAAGTACAAATCGGCAACATATAGAGACGGTTCGTACCCAACAACGGGCTCACAGTCTAGAAGGGGGAGACAGACAACAAAAGAAGTAGACAGGTTTCAATGCCATCAAAATAAATAGAATTATAGCTATATACACACCATTTATAAAATAAATAGAGTAATAAATGTGTACAAATATACCCAAGTGCTGTGGGGAGGGGAAGAGGGTAGGGCGGGGGGGTGATGGGGAGGAGGAGGAGGAGGAGGAGAGGAAAAAGGGGGCTTCAGTCTGGGAAGTCCTCCTGGAGGAGGTGAGCTCTCTGTAATAATAATAATAATAATGGCATTTATTAAGTGCTTGCTATGTGCAAGGCACTGTTCTAAGCGCTGGGTAGGGCTTTAAAGGGAGGAAGAGAGCTAGTTTAGCGGTTGTGTGGAAGGAGGGAGAGCGAGTCACGTTCTGTCAGGCTCAGTAATTGGTTTTCTTTCATTCTATGCCATTTTTGTTGGCTGCAGGACTGTCAGTTTCCAAAATCTAAAAGAAATTGTATCTGCTTCCTGTTGTTGCAGGCTGCTTAGAGGGATGTCATTATGTCTAGACTGTAAACTCATTGTGGGCAGGCAGTGTATCTACCAACTGTGTTATCTTGTACTTTCCCAAAGACTTAGTACAGCACTCTACATATAGTAAGTACTCCGTAAATACAATCGATGGGTTGATTGATGTTGCTTAGAGAGTCTTTATGTGTCTTGATAAGAATAATAATATTGATAGTATTTATTAAGTGTTTACTATGTGCAAAGCACTGTTCTAAGCACTGGAGAGGTTACAAGGTGATCAGGTTGTCCCATGGGGTGGCTGAAAGTCTTAATCCCCATTTTACAGATGAGGGAACTGAGGCCCAGAGAAGTGAAGTGAGTCTTAGCTCTTCCCTTGTAGCCGTTCCATTAAAGTGAAAGTGGGTGAGCATTTTGATCATGATATCCCTCTAGTTCTCCTAGGAGAGGGTTTTTGAGACCATGTTATTAAAAAGAAATGATGGCATTTATTAATAATGATGGTATTTATTAAACGCTTACTATACACAAGTCACCGTTGTAAGCACTGGGAAGGACAAGGTGAGCACTGGGGAGGTTACTTAAGCACTTACTATGTGCAAAGCACTGTTCTAAGCACTGGGGAAGTTACAAGGTGATCAGGTTGTCCCACGGGGGGCTCACAGTCTTAATCCCCATTTTACAGTTGAGGTAACTGAGGCACAGAGAAGTTAAGTGACTTGTCCAAAGTCACACAGCTGTCAATTGGCGGAACTGGGATTAGAACCCATGACCTCTGATTCCAAAGCCCGGGCTCTTTCCAGTAAGACCCGCTGCTTTTCCTAACCACACAAAGAACCAAAACTTTTGCAAGACACAGAGTATTTGTTCTGATTTTTTTTTCAACCCGACGAGTGGAGACCTATATTTGATTTTGCTCCTACCTAGTGGTGGGGATAAGTCACTTTCCTTCTCCCCTGACTGAGTTACATCATCTGTAAAATCCACAGAAGCCCTTCTGGCTCAGGAGCTTAATTAGAAATGCTTTATAGCTGCATTTGATAAAACATTTCAAATGAAAATGTGCCCAGTAAAGTAAGAAATGAATAGATGCTTATTTTTAATAAAAAGTCTTTAACTATACGAAGCACCATAATAAAACCTATAGAGTGCACAACTCAGCCAAGTGTGTCATTTCAAATTAACAAAAATAATCCACCAATGAAAAAGTTCTTCAGTGTCTAGCTCTTTACACCCACCGCACCTCTCCCCTACCCTCATTCAGTCTGAGAGTCATTTCAGAGAAACAGTGTAAATCCAAGGGGTTTTCTCCTTCTTTTTTACTAGGAAAATTTTCTGAGAGTCAATTTGAGAGAATCTCATTTGCTTAATGGCAGATCTGTATTGCTTTCCGTGAGCAGGAGCTGAGCTTCCCAAACATAGTAATAATAATAGTAATGGCATTTGTTAAGCACTTTCTGTGTGTCAAGCACTACTCTAAACCCTGGGGTAGATAGAAGGTAATCAGGTTGCCCCACGTGAGTCTCACAGTCTTAATCCCCGTTTTACAGATGAGGTCACTGAGGCACAGAGAAGTTAAGTGACTTGCCCAAAGTCACCCAGCTAATAAGTGGTGGGGCCGGGATTAAAACCCAAAACCTCTGAGTCCCAAGCCCGGGCTCCTGCCACTAAGCCACACTGCTTCTCTCTGTCGTTGTCAACCTGGAAAGCCTAATTCAGGACATTGGTTTGTGGCTTCTGATGTTCAGCATCTTTACTTTCAGTCGAGGTGATCTGTTCAATCATATGCTTGCATGATAAAAGTCATTAAAATATCTAATAAATAATTAACCCCACTCTTCAGATAGGCCAGGTCATCATAGTTCAAGACAATATAATAATAATAATAATAATAATGTCGGTATTTGTTAAGCGCTTACTATGTGCCAAGCACTGTTCTAAGCACTGGGGGGGATACAAGGTAATCAGGTTGTCCTATGTGGGGCTCACAGTCTTCATCCCCATTTTACAGATGAGGTAACTGAGTCCCAGAGAAGTTAAGTGACTTGCCCAAGGTCACACAGCTGACAGGTGGCAGAGGCGGGATTAGAACCCATGACCTCTGACTCCCAAGCCCGGGCTCTTTCCCCTAAGCCACACTGTTATAGAAAGTCAGTTCTAGCAAACAGGTCACACAAAACTTGCCTTGTAGGATTTATGTCATGTCCTACGCCCCAAAGCCTGAGCAAAGCTGCTTCTTCCGACACGCTATTCTTATCTCAGACCCACACATTCACGCACTGTGAGAATAACGTTCAGTAATCAATCAATCCATGGACTTTATTGAGGGCTTATTGGGTGCAGAGCACTGTACTAAGCCTTGGGAAAGTACAGTACAATAGAATTGTCTGCTGTGTGACCTTGGGCAAGTCACTTAACTTCTCTGAGCCTCAGTGACCTCATCTGTAAAATGGGAATTAAGACTGTGAGCCCCACATGGGACAACCTGATCACTTTGTATCCCCCCAAGCGCTTAGAACAGTGCTTTGCACATAGTAAGCGCTTAACAAATGCCAACATTATTATTATTATTATTGGTAGACATGAGCTCTGCTCACAAGGAGCTTATAGTATAGATGGGGAGACAGTCGTTTGAAATAAATTATAGAAAGGGGAAATGGCAGAGTGTGAGAATGTGTATCCAAGTGTTATGGGGATGAGGATGAGTTGATTCTCACGTGCTTAATGGGCACAGATCCGACTGCGTGGGCAGTGCAGAAAGTAGGGAAAATGAGGGCTTAGTCGGGGAAGACCTCCTGGAGGAGATGCGATTTTCATTAGGCTTTGAAAGTGGGGAGGGCAGTGGTCCGGCAGATATGAAGGGACAGGGAATTTCAGACCAGAGGAAGGATGTGGACAAGGTGTCAGTTGCAAGATAGATTGAGATCGTGGTTCAGTGAGTAGGTTGGCATTCATTCATTCACTCATTTATTGAGCGCTTACCGTGTGCAGAATACAATACTTGAATACCAGGGAGAGTACAGTACAATAATAAACAGACATTCCCTGCTCACGATAAGCTTACAGTCTAGAGAGGGAGCAGAATGTGAGTGGCATTGAGGGAGGAAGTGTGCAGGTTGGATTGTATTAGGATATCAGGAGGGAAGAAGTGATTGAGTGCCAACAACAAAAGGAAAGGGTGTATCATGGCAGAACATCTCCACCTATAATCACGGATTTCAGACTGTAAAAGAACGATAACATGCCCAAGGTAGCAGATAAAGTCTTGAAAAATCTCCTGAATGATAATAGCGATGATGGTATTTAAGCGCTTACTATGTGTGAGGCACTGTGGTAGATACGAGATGATCAGGTGGGACGTGATCCGTGTCCCATATGGGGCTCACAGCCTTATTGTGAGCTCACAGTCTTCAAAGCCCAGATGGAAGGGATGTACTGATCAGTAGCTTAGAGAGAGAAGAAAAAAAGAGGTTGAGTCATTGTAGCACTGAGAGCTGGGCTGATTCAGTGTGAGCCAAGCTGACTTGCCATCTAGGATGACAGTGAAAGACTGTGAGCCCACTGTTGGGTAGGGACTGTCTCTATATGTTGCCAACTTGTACTTCCCAAGCGCTTAGTACAGTGCTCTGCACACAGTAAGTGCTCAATAAATACGATTGATTGATTGATTGAAAGGGGGAGGCCTCTGCAGGAAGAGAGGGACCTCAGACCCTGAAATTGGGATCATCTTTATGTATGCAATCAATATGTTGCACATAACATCTCCCATTTTCTGCACCATATAAACAAAGCCAATTATGTCTTACCACTGCCCTCTAGAAGCTGGAAAACTCTGTCCTGTTCTTCCCTCGAACCTGATCGTGTCCCTGAGAGAGCTGTGGATTCTGAGTGACACGCTCTATGGTGCTTTGGAAGGCTATTAACCTGTGCCTATAGTACCATCAATATCATTTCATTTACAGCTCTTCTCAAATTTTAGGCAAGCGATGAATTGTGTGGATAAAATATGAGCCTCCTTTTTGGTCCGTAGAAGACCG
Source organism: Tachyglossus aculeatus (assembly GCF_015852505.1). Taxonomy (NCBI): domain Eukaryota; kingdom Metazoa; phylum Chordata; class Mammalia; order Monotremata; family Tachyglossidae; genus Tachyglossus; species Tachyglossus aculeatus. The sequence continues at coordinate 11,492,528 of NC_052078.1, read as the reverse complement.
TTCATGCACGTAGTCTCAGAAATGGATGGGGATGATTATTCAATGAAATAGTAAATAGTCTTGCTGCCAATACCCTCAAAGTTATGTCAAAAGGCAAAAGACTCCTGCCAGTCACTATTCAACTCTACCCACACTTCCCCGGCTGACATCCATCATTTCTCTCCCCCTGATAGAACAGCCCTCGTCTCCTTTCTTTTCCACAAATATTTATCAACCCACAATAAAAAAGACAAACGAAAGAACATAAGGCAAAGCCAATAGATTTAGGAAGAGCTTTTTTAAAAAAAGAAAAGAAATATTTTCATCACAATTCCTATGTGTATTCGACCGTCAGTGTTTATTATTTTGGAGTTTTCATTCTGAAGCTCTGGGTAGCCTCTGTAGAGCTGAGGTGGGGTGCATCCATTTTGATCAGAAATACAGATTTGAATTTGCATATTGTTTACTTATCTATTACCGGCTCCAGAATTGTCTCTCGTAAAGATCTGGGGATCGCTTGGCAAATAAGAAGCACTTAAGAAATACTGCAATTATTAGTAGGTACTTATGTTCTAACTTGGTTTCATTGTTATGATTCTTTGAGTTCAATCTGAAGGAAAACAAACCATCCCTATGGATACTGACATCTGTTCACAAGCCAGCAGAAATGGAAAAAAAGTTGTCTGCCCCAGTTATGACGAGTCACGACCGCTGAGATTAAATGACATAATGCTATCATCATCGCATTATTAGTGGACTTTGTCGAGGACCTACTAACTAAGTGATTGCACTGCACTAAGCGCTTAGGGAATACAGTAGAAGCACACGGCATTTTCCATGTCCTAAGGAGCTTTTCTGGGTTACAGTGGCTTATTAAAGGAAAAAGCTTCAGGCATAATCACCCCATAGGATATTTGCTTTCAAGATACTAGAAAGAGAGCAGTAGCTGCTGAGTCTTTTGAAAAGTAATGTTTGATTTCAGGGTGTGCATGGCCACTCCAGTTCTGAGCAAAAGACGGGAAGCAAAGCCTTCCTCAGTTCTGGTTCTAGTACTGCTTCTGATGTTGCTGGGTGCCTAAATTTCTAGCTTTTCTACCTCAGTGTTCATCTCCTCACATGGTTAAAGACGATCGTTCACATAGGTTTCTAGATCCAAACACTTAAAATGTATACTAATGCTTATTATTGCTGAGGTAATTAGTTCACTGAAGCATTTATTAACACACTAAAAAGGTAAAAATGTGTAAAAACATACTGGTAGCATTCAGGAAGATGGATGAGATAATAATAATAATAATAATGATGGCATTTGTTAAGCGCTTACTATGTGCAGAGCACGGTTCTAAGTGCTGGGGGGGATACAAGGTGATCAAGTTGTCCCCCATGGGGCTCACAGTCTTAATCCCCATTTTACAGATGAGGTAACTGAGGCTCAGAGAAGTGAAGTGACTTGCCCAAGGTCACACAGCAGACATGTGGCAGAGTCGGGATTCGAACCCATGACCTCTGACTCCAACATTATGATAATAATTATGGTATTTGTTCAGCGCTTACTATGTGTCAGAACGTTATGTAGCCTCAGCCTCGAGTTTCACATTTTGTTGTGATGCATTAATTGACCAAATTAACAGTGCCAAGGGTGAGAAGCAGCTTGGCTCAGTGGAAAGAGCCCGGGCTTTGGAGTCAGAGATCAAGGGTTCAAATCCCGGCTCCACCACCTGTCAGCTGTGTGATTTTGGGGAAGTCATTTCACTTCTCTGTGCCTCAGTTACCTCATCTGTAAAATGGGGATTAAGACTGTGAGCCCCAAGTGGGACAACCTGATCACCTTGTAGCCCCCCCCCCCCCAGTGCTTAGAACAGTGCCTTGCACATAGTAAGTGCTTAATAAAGGCCATCATTATTATTATTATTAGTTGAGGGAAATTCTCAAGAGAAAATTTACCCTTTTTACTCTGATATGCCTGAGCAAGGGGATCATTTATCCTTCAGAGCCAGGCTGACACAAGCTGCGTTGTCCCCATAATGCGTGGCACATAGTAAGCGCTTAGCCAATACCATTATCATCATTATTATTATTAATAATGGGTAGCTGGACTGGCCCTTCTTTTGGTAGAAATGGGAATAAAGGATTGAAAAATGTGCCACTGGGCTGCACAGAGGAAGGAGATCCAGTGCAGATTTTCTTTGGAGGGGTAGGAGAGGAAGCATTAACTGTGGTATTTGTAAGCACTTAGTACAGTCCACGCACTGTACTAAGTGCCAGGGTATAGACAGGATAATCAGGCCCAACATAGACCCTGTCCCGCATGGTGCTCACAGTGTAGAGGAGCAGGAGAACAGGTAATCATCCCCATTTTACAAATGAGGAAATTGAGGCACAGAGAGCTTAGGGGACTTGCCCAAGGTTCACACAGCAACAATCATACACTGTTGGGTTGAGAAAGTCTAGTTGCAGTTCATGGCAGGGCACGACATTTTGTGACCTATGACATAGAGTGCTGCTGATTTAAGAAATATGGAGAACGTGTCTATCAACTCTGTTATATTGTTTGCTCCTAAATGTTTACTACAGTGCTGTGCACACAGTAAGTGCTCGATAGTACCACTGATTGATCGATTGATTGAAATGACTTCTCTTGAAAGAGAAGCAATTCAGGCAGCTATGCAAAGGGGCTATTTCTAATTCACCCATTACTGTTCGGAAACACGGCCATTTAATTCTCTGTTTCAAGCTGAATATTCGTAAGTTTTTAATTCCATTTGTAAAATTGATTAGTTATAGTAAAGCAGCACCCCTGAATGCCTTTAAAAATGCAAAATACCAACTGCACGGCGCATAATTCTGCACAAAGACCGATAGATTGATTTTCGCCTTTGATTTTTCCTCCCCTGTGGTAGTATGTTTTTCCAATTAACGTCCAAAAGTTAAGGTAACAGGGTCGGCAAGTTGGCAGAAATAATATCAGGTGACTCAGGAGGTGTTCACCAATTGGAATTCTGTGTGTGTCAATCAATTCTTGAAGGGTGGTGATAGAGTGTATTAAAGGGGAGGGATGCTGCTTATTTCAGGTTTCGAAAGCTGATTACCTTGGAAATGTCAGGACAACCACATTTTGTTCAGTTTCTGTTTGAATTATGATGCAGGTCCTGACATCCCTCAGCACGATGCAGAGGAGGAGTCGGACTTAAGCAAATATCCTTACTTCAGAAAGAATGAAGTATTTAAAATCTTTTAAATTTAAATTTAAAATTCTTTTTGGTCAGGGATCGTGTCTCCCAACTCCACTGTATTGAACTCTCCCAAGCACTTAGAATGTTCTGCACATGGCAATTGATTGATTGATAGATTACCTGCTTTATGGGGTGGGAGAAGAGTTATCGATCTTAGTGGTTGACAAATCCTCTATTATTCAACTTTGTTTAGGAAGGATGAGAACAGTCATATATTAATATGGATTACGTGCACATTATGAAAGGATTTTGTTGTCAAGGTCTGGTTGGAACCTTCTGAGAGGAGATGGGACTGACCAACAGAAACTGAAGAGGAGCTTATCCAATTATTAGTATTAGTAGTAATGATAATCAGTGTGATATTTGTTACGTGCTTCCTGTCGGACAAGAACTGTACTAAACTCTGGGATAGATACAAGATAAATGGATGGGCACAGTCTCTGTCCTATCTGGAGCTCACACTCCAAGAGGGTGGGAGAACAGATTATTTACCTTCTATCCTGTAGGCTTCTTGTGGGCAAGGAACATTTCTACCAACTATTTATTTTACTTGTACATATTTACTATTCTATTTATTTTGTGAACGATGTGCACTTAACCATAATTCTGTTTATTCTGACTATTTTGACACCTGTCCACATGTTTTGTTTTGTTGTCTGTCTCCCCCTTCTAGACTGTGAGCCTGTTGTTGGGTAGGAACCGTCTCTATATGTTGCCGACTTGTACTTCCCAAGCGCTTAGTATAGTGCTCTGCACACAGTAAGCACTCAATAAATACAATTGAATGAATGGATGAACTCAGCTACACTGTACTCTCCCAAAGGCTTAGTACAGTGCTCTGCATACAATAAAGCACTCAATAAATGCAGTTGATTTATTAATTTACCACATATTTAAAAGATAGGGAAATTGAGGCACAGAAAATTAAGAGACTTGTCCAAGGTCACAATGCCAGTAAGTGGTTCCCTGGATTTTAGTTATGACCCAATGAGGTGGAGCCATCATTTAAGACCTTTAAGAATCCCAGTTATAACCAATTGGCATCCTTCAAATGTAAAGTGAGTTTGGTCAGAAGACACAGGACATGAGCACAGATGAATTTAGCGAGGAAATGGCATTTGTGAGGGAGATGTTGCATTTGCTATCTTGGCCAAGCAGCAGACAAGACTGTCCTGCCCGGAGAAATGTAGCTCGGCTCCAGGCCATCGCAGAAACAAATATGCCAAGTTTCTAATAAATTGCAAGTATGAATGACTTGATCCCAGACCCAAGAGCCCGCTGGATTTTTCAAAAATTAAAATAGCTGGGCATCGATTACTTCAATCAGCTGGAACCAGGCCTATTTTACGTTCAGCTCCTGCCCCTGGCCAAGGATCCGAATTGGAAAAGTTCACGCGGGCGAGAGCCTTCGTGTAATCCTTTCATATCGTTTTATCAATTCAAGGACGCACGTGCCAAGTGCAGTTCTAAGCTGGGATAGCAGCTGGTTGGCAGAAAATAGGAGTCGCAAATGGGCCTAGAAGCAAATACACGGAACTAAACCTTTCACACTCCTTAACTGGTGTCAATGCCTGATTGTCCCCATGGGTAGATCTTCCAGCCAAGGGAACTTTTAAGTCATCATTCTATCTAGTGAGACCTTTCAGAACTGTAGGTGCACATCGGAACTCCTAAACTGTACCAAGCACACCGGCCTGAGAACCAGGAGGATCATGTAAGATGGCTCCAGGCCAAAATGCCCCATTTCTTTTTTTGGTGGGTGTTTCTTAATCAGCAGCAGCCTAATGAAACAATTCCCTTTCCAGATGTACACTCAAACCATGGATGAATGCTATACTAGTTGATCCCGGGTTCAACCCGTTTTCCATGGGTCCAGGTGTGTCTGAATTACATTTCCCAAAGAGGCAAAACTAAACCTGAGAGGAGCCGTCATACCTTGGCTTCCTGTTTATTTACAACACACGTAAGGAGAAGCGGGATTTATGTGTACATTGAAAACTCCGCTGCCTCATTGCTTGTGCTTGTCTTATTCATTCTTCCTCAGGAGAGTGATGTTCCCATACGCCAAGCTTTACAGAATGATCCCAATCAATCAATCAATCGTATTTATTGAGCACATACTGTGTGCAGAACACTGTACTAAGTGCTTGGGAAGTACAAGTTGGCAACATATAGAGACAGTCCCTGCCCAACAGTGGGCTCACAGTCTAAAAGGGGAAGACAGAGAACAAAACCAAACGTACTAACAAAATAAAATAAATAGATATGTACAAGTAAAATAAATAAATAAGTAAATAGAGTAATAAATATGTACAAACATATATACATATATACAGGTGCTGTGGGGAAGGGAAGGAGGTAATATGGGGGGGGGGATGGAGTGTGTATCTCCTCTCAAAGGACATCCTTGAGTCATTTAGGGAGAAGAGAGTTTTCCCTTTGAGAAAGGCATTTCAGAGTCAATCCCCTGAAAAGAGCTCTGTATACCTAGGGAACTTTCCAATTGCTGAGCGTGGCAGGAATATGTTTCCCTCAAAGATTGAGGGTGTCAGTGCATCTCAGAAGCTGCCAAAAGGACACAGGCTTTTCTCTTCTCCTCCAGCTCAGCTGACCGAGCTTCACTTCCAGCATTCTCCTTTTTCATTTAATTAAACAAAATCTAATTCTGGAGGTTTTCCACTTACTGATTTAGATTTGTAAATAGGCACCAAAATGGAAGGGCTGCATATTACCAGCTGCAATGGGAACAACAGTGAACAGGGAGGGAAAAAAGTCTAAAACAATAGCCGAGCAATTACGTCTGCCAATAACCCCTCACTGCTATCACACCTGTTTTCCATCCATCCTTATTAACACATCTAATTAAAAAAAAGAGCTTGTAGCAAGCAAAATACCCATTACCAGCGGGAGCATGTAGGTTTTTAAAATGATACAGTTGGGATGAGCTGCCCCAAATGCGAATAACGTAAAAAACCTTGAGTCCAGTGTTGGGAACCCACTTATGTGCCTGAAAGGAACCCAGTAATTATGGTCGTGCTGATTGTCTCATCAGCATGCAACATCCTTATGGGGATAAAAGAAAGCAAAAGGACATCAGAATGGTCCAAAATACACATTTTTGTTCTTTTATGTTCAGAATAGCCCATTCTCTTTCCATCCTAGCTCCCCAAATCTTCAGAGAAGAGGTGCACTTTCCCATGACCCTCTTGTCATCCTAGCAGATTTTGAAGTTAAGAGCTCCAGCGAATGATCTGTATTGTCTTCACAGCTGGGGTAACTGGCAGGCATTGTTACGACCAGAACAATGACAATTGGAAGAGCCTATATTGTAATTTTTGGAAATAGCTCCTCATTGAGCATGTCACTGCCAGAACCATCTTTCACAGTTAAGGCAGTTTGGGGGTTTGAGAGACAGAAAAAGTACAAAGAGTACCAGGGGGTTATTTTTGCTGCCCTTCACTACATCATGCTGTCAAAGAAAAAAAAATACATATTTTCTGAAAATGGTTAGATATACAGAATGCACCATATTAAAAAAAATGAAGAACAGTAAGCGCTGAATAAATATGATTGATCGGTTTGGAGAGCGGATAGAGTGTGCTACTTTACCAACTGTCTTCCAGAGGGTTATTTTTAGCCCAGACCTTTTCAGATTCAGTTACAAGCCTGGCACCCTTTTGGGGGATCGCCAACTGAATTTTTTCCCCAAATTCGGGCCCTTCTGTATTGGCAACCCAAGGTGCTGTCCACCTTACCTACTGCTAAAACCAGTCCTACATTTAACATCTAAGTTAAATCAGGGCCCACTTTAGCCAACCCAGCAAAAGTTTGCCTTGGAAAATAAATGATTTCCCCACACATCATCGGCTAAGTAGTTCTTCATAAAGTGCTCAGACTGCACGATGCACTTGAACGCTAATGAAAATTTTTTAAATAGCTAAATCATACTCCCTGTATACCCTGTTGAAAGATCCCTGTAAACCTATCCATCCTGGTGAAGTGGAATAGGTAGTAAATACCCGAAGATTTGTTATGGAACTAACCACGAAAAGTTATCGTTAGGGTGTAATTAAAAAATAAATGATTAAAAATGGAAATTTGTAAATCAAAATGTGGGTTTAACTTCAGCCTTTAGAATTGTCTAAATAGAAAGTTTTCCCATCATACGTTTGACATAAATCACTCATTTGGAATTATTTATATTTTGGTTATATACAGTCCATATTCATAAATATTATGTTTGGATTGATTTATTTTGGTATTTATACACGGTCTGTTCTTCAAGCTTCTGGGTTTTTAATTAATCTGGATTTGGGGCATAAATTCTTTATGCCTTGATTAATACCAAGCAGGTTTTATTTAATTAAAGAGACAGACTGGTGAGAGACATTTTAATCAAAAATTTCATATGCATACAGTACATCTGTATTTTTAATACGAGCCCCGGCACATTAAAAAAGATTTATTCTTCCTCAGCTGCTTTCTGTTTTGACTGATCGACTATTCCTACTTCACACGAGGAACTAGTTCCTGCCTTCTCTTGGCTCTGTGGGCCTTTATTGCCTGCAGAAGTTAAAGAAAATGGAATCTGGGGTGAAAAAAATCAAACATGGGCAGAGTGTTTGGAGTGAGAGTCCTGTGGTTTATCTAATTAATCAATCAATCGTATTTAGTGATTACTGAGTGCAGAGCGCTGTTCTAAGTGTTTGGGAGAGTACAGTTCAACAGAGTTGGTAGACACTTCAAGCAAGCTTTCCCTAGGTAAGTTGTTTTTTTTTTTTTTTTTAGTGGATAGTACACCCACTCCCTTGAAGAACTCATTCACTCCCATGGCTTCAGTTACCAACTTTTTGCAGATTATTCCCAAATTTACCTCTCCAGCCCTGCCTTTTTTTTTTATTCAATTGTATTTGTTAAGCACTTACTACGTGCCAGGCAAGGACTAAGCGCTGGGGTTGATATAAGCTAGTCAGGTTGGACCCAATCTGTGTCCCATATGGGGCTCACAATTTTGATCCCCATTTTACAGATAAGGGAAATGAAGCCCAGAGAAGTGACGTGCCCAAGGCCACACAGCAGACAAGTGGCAGAGTCAGGATTAGAACCCAGGTCCTTCTGACTCTCAGGCCTATGCTCTTTCCACTAGGCCATGCTGCTTCTCCACTATTCTCGATCTCTGTTAAGGAAAGCCTGGGGGGTTGAAAGACCAGGCCAGCTCATTTAATAAAAATTGGAGTTAGTTTGTGACAAGGAATTTTGTGTAGCCGTACATTTTCCAAAATGTAGTAATAAAGCCCAGTGGAAATTCCTTGAAAGAGTGTAATTTTTTCAGTCATTTAGCAATTTATCTTGAGTTAAGTAATTAAGCTCACTTGTCCCTAATCAAATGCAACGAAACAAACACAATAAAAGTCCACATCATTTTGTAATTACAGTCCCCTTCTTACCTTTCAACAGGCCTTCATGTCTCCGGTTCTGCGTTGTATTAAACACTTGTCCTTTTAATTATGCTAAATCACTGAAGGGGAATGGGTAATTATGACTAAAGTCACAGTCGCTGAAAATAGCTAATATTCAGGGGCAAAAAGCATCTTCATGTCAGATTGAAAAACAAAAGGAAATGTTAGCGATATGGTCAGAGAGAAATAAGGAAAGAACAGCCTCCCATTTAGGTATAACTGCCACATGTGGACAAGCCTAGCCTGCAGCTTTAGAGATAAGAAGCTCTCCAGATACAGAGGAACGCAAAAATAATGATGATATAACTATCATTATTAATAATAATGATTGTGGTATTCGTTAAATGGTTTACCATGTGTCAAACACTTTTCTTAGCCCTGGGATAGATGCGCATGGATGAGGTGAGACATAGTCCCTATCCCATTTGGGGCACAGCCTCAGGAGGGAGAACAGTCTTTGACTCTCTGTTTTGCAGATGAGGACATTGAGGCACAGAGAAGTGAAGTGACTTGCCCAAAGTGACACAGGATTGGAACCCAGGTCCTAAGAATCCCAGGCCAGAGCTCTTTCCACTAGGCTACGCCAGTGCCTCATCTAGTCTGGATTCTGCTTCATGTGTTAGTAGTAATAGCATCTATTGACTCCCCACTGATCACATTGTACAAAACTAAATGCTTTTGAGGTATAGAACATAGGAGCTTACATTCTAATGGAGGAGACAGACATGAAAATATTTGCAAAAAGAGTCATCAAAATAAATAACTGACTGTGCACATATACGTAAGACTTGAGGAGAGGTATAAATATGGAAGTGCTCAAGATCGATGATGGGTTTAGATGACTTGGGATACTGGGAATTAACTGGGAAAGGCATGCTGGAGGAGGTGGCATTTTGTGAGGGCTCTGGATATGGGAAGAGCTCTCCCCCTCGTCCCCCTCTCCATCCCCCCATCTTACCTCCTTCCCTTCCCCACAGCACCTGTATATATGTATATATGTTTGTACATATTTATTACTCTATTTATTTTACTTGTACATATCTATTCTATTTATTTTATTTTGTTAGTATGTTTGGTTTTGTTCTCTGTCTCCCCCTTTTAGACTGTGAGCCCACTGTTGGGTAGGGACCGTCTCTATATGTTGCCAACTTGTACTTCCCAAGTGCTTAGTACAGTGCTCTGCACACAGTAAGTGCTCAATAAATACAATTGATTGATTGATTGATTGAGTTTCAAGCTTTACATAAAGGAATCCTGGGGTCAAGGGATGGACAAGCCGAAAACTGGTCTGTTTGGTCAAAAGCCAGGCAAATAACCACCCTAATAAGTATTGATGATGATGGATACTTTTAAGGAATCTCTATGTGTTGCAAACTTGTACTTCCCAAGCACTTAGTACAATGCTCTGCACACAGTAAGTGCTCAATAAATACAATTGAATGAAGGAAGGAAGGGCAAGACTCTCTGGGAATCATTATCAGTTGGCGTTTATGGAGAGAAGTGGACCTCACGAAAGTTCATTCATTCATTCATTCAATCGTATTTATTGAGCACTTACTGTGTGCAGAGCACTGTACTAAGGGCTTGGAAACTACAATTCAGCAACGAATAGAGACAGTCCCTACCCAACAATGGGCTCACAGTTTACAAGGGGGGAGAGAGACATCAAGACAAGTAAACAGGCATCAATAGCATCAATATAAATAGAATTATAGATAAATGGACATCATTCATAAAATAAATGGAATCATAAATATGTATATATATATGCACGTATGCTCTGGGGCAGGAGGAGGTAGAACAGAGGGAGCATGTTGAGGCAATGGAGGGGGAGGAGGAGCCGAGGAATAGTGGGGGCTCAGTCTGGGAAGGCCTTCTGGAGGAGGTGAGCTGTCAGTAGGGCTTTGAAGGGGAGAAATGTGCTAGTTTGGCATATTTGAAGAGGGAGGACATTCCAGGCCAGAGGTAGGACGTGGGCCAGGGGTCAATCAATCGTATTTATTGAGCGCTTACTGTGTGCAGAGCACTGTACTAAGCACTTGGGAAGTACAAGTTGGCAACATATAGAGACGGTCCCTACCCAACAGTGGGCTCACAGTCTAGAAGACGGCGAAGGGTCGACGGCGGGACAGGCGAGAACGAAGCCCAGTGAGGAGGTTAGCAGCGGCAGAGGAGCGAAGGGTGAAGGCTGGGCTGGAGAAGGAGAGAAGAGAGGTGAGGTAGGAGGCGGCGAGGGGATGGACAGCCTTGAAGCCAATAATGAGGAGTTTTTGCCTGCTATGGAGGTTGATAGGCAACCACTGGAGATTTTTGAGGAGGAGGATGACGAAGCACTCCAAATCTGATTAGAATCTGTTCGGTGTAGTGTTTGGGGCTTGCTGAGCCTTTCTCATCCTCTGTTCCTAGTCACTGCTTGAAACTAATCCAGCATCGCCTTCTCTGTTGAAAAGCAAGTTGTCTCCTCTTCGTCCTTAGGTCCAGGCATAGAGCAGTCCTCCAGAATCTCCCAACTGCTCTACTCTTACTGCTAGCTCTGAAGTTTCCCCCCCAATTCTGGTCGCCATCCCCACTACAGAGACTTCCTCTGTGCCTTTCCTGGAGCTTTGTGGGGCGGTGCCCACGCACAGTTAGCGAGAAGGGAGAGGGGAGTTTGCATTTGGCTTTTAACCCTGACTAAAATAAAATCAAAGGCTGTGACTAAAATTAAACAAAAGGGGTTCCGTGTGACTCCCCAGATACAGGAAGTATTTGGGTTCCCGTGCTCCTGGGCTCCTCCATACGTGCCAACGCTCGAGAGGACCGATTGTGAAATAACAAGAATGTGGGAGAAATCAATTCATATGACATTTGCAAAATACTTAAATGTCCTTGATTTACCACATACACAAATGTCAAGTGTACCTTTCAGGGAGGGAGCTTAGAGGGGAACTGAAAATAGAAGGGAACTGACAGGAAAAAAAAATATGAAGTGCTCAGTTTTATTTGAAAAATGAAGGCCGTAGTTATGGTAAATATGACTTGATAAATGCGTGCAGAATATGTTTGATGTTTAGCGGAAAGTTTTTACAGTCCACATTCTTTGACTCTCAACATCGTCCAGAATTTTTCTAAAAACTTTGACAGCGATTTGACCTGGGTTTGCAAGTTTATAGGGTAAGTTATGCACATGCAATTTTCTGTATCTGATGAATGAGTGTTGCAAATTGTATTTTCTCCTAATAAATCATGATGTAGCACAAGAGATCTATAGTAGTCATAGTATTTGTTGAAAGCCTAATGGGTATGATACACAGCTTAGGGAGTATGAACAGAAGCATTCATTCATTCAATCGTATTTATTGAGTGCTTACTGTGTGCAGAGCACTGTACTAAGCGCTTGGGAAGTACAAGTTGGCAACATATAGAGACGGTCCCTACGCAACAGCGGGCTCACAGTAGAAGCAGTGTGGCTCAGTGGAAAGAGCACGGGCTTTGAGGTCAGAGGTCATGGGTTCAACTCCTGGCTTTGCCAATTGTCAGCTGTGTGACTTTGGGCAAGTCACTTAATTTCTCTTTGCCTCAGTTACCTCATCTGTAAAATGGGAATTAAGACTGTGAGCCCCCCGTGGGACAACCTTATCATCTTGTAACTTCCCCAGCACTTAGAACAGTGCTTTGCACATAGTAAGCGCTCAACAAATACCATCATCATTATTATTATTATTAGAAGTGACATATGCCCCTCTAGACTGTGAGCTAGTTGTGGGCAGGGAATATGGCTGTTAACTGTTGTATTGGACTCTCCCAAGCACTGACTAAAGTTCTCTGCCCACAGTAAGTGCTCAATAAACACAACTGAATGAATGAATAAATGAATGACTGTTCCCTGCATACAAGGAGCTTACAGTCTACACTCTTATAGGGGAGGCAGGCAATAAAATATTTACCAATAGCGCAGTCAAAGTAAGTAACTGAACGGACAGTGGAATAATATGTATATAAAAAAGAAAACAGAGTAGGTTTAGAAAGGTGCATAGTGCTGGGGATTTGCTGGTAGGTGTGTCTGACTTGGATATGTCAAGGGAAGCAGTGTGGCTCAGTGGAAAGAGCCCGAGCTTTGGAGTCAGAGGTCATGGGTTCAAATCCCAGCTCTGCCAATTGTCAGCTGTGTGACTTCGGGCAAGTCACTTAACTTCTCTGTGCCTCAGTTGCCTCATCTGTAAAATAGGGGTTAAGACTGTGAGCCCCCCGTGGGACAACCTGATCACCTTGTAACCTCCCCAGCACTTAGAACAGTGCTTTGCACATAGTAAGCGCTTAATAAATGCCATCATTATTATTATTATTATTAATTCTGACTCTGCCACTTTTTTGCGGGGTGACCTGTGGGCAAGTCAATTAACTTCTCCCCCAGTTTCCTCATTTCTAAAATACATACTAAGTATCTGTTCTCCCTTTTCCTTAAGATTTTGAGCCCCATTTGGCACAGGAACTTTGTCTGACTTAATTATCTTGTATCCATCCATGGTATTTATTGAGCGTTCACTGTATGCAGAGGACTGTAGTAAGCACTGAGGAAAGTTCAGAACAGAGATGGAAGACACACTCCTTGATAGAATCACCCCCCCGCCACTGAGCTTACAATCTAGAGACTGTATCTGCCCAGTGCTTCGTGTTTGGCACAATGCTTGGCACATAGTGCTTTGTGCTTGCCACATAGTAAACACTTAACGTACCGCAATTATTAACTGACTGGGGAGGGTTTGCTGGTGGGAGTGGATTTTAGGATGGCAGTGGAAAGAGACTTCTGAAAGTTTATGGTTAGGGTTCTGTTATCTCTGTTTTTTCATCCATTTGTATGTTTGTTTTATGTTTTCTTGTCTCATTCATTCATTCATTCAGTCGTATTTATTGAGCAGTTACTGTATGCAGAGCACTGTACTAAGTGCTTGGAAAGTACAATTGAGCCATAAAGAAAGACAATCCCTGTCCACAATAAATAGAATTATAGATTGTAAACTCTTTGAGGGCTTCATTTTATACTTCACTTATATTTACCTCATCCCCTCACCCACCAATGCAGTGACATGCACAGCCTAGATCCTAACTAAATAAAAATACTGATAAAAAGAAAGGGTATTTGGGGTTTTTTGTTGTTGTTTTCCCATTTTCCATGAGCTTCTGGAACAGATCTCTTCCAAGAAAACACTTTGGAGAGTTTATTATCCCCAGAAATAACTTTCAGAAATGTTTTAGTATTTATAATTGTTTTCTTAATACTAACTGGAGCTGAAAAATGAACATAATTTTAGTTTCACTGAAAATAAATCAATGAAATCTTTCACCAGATCACATTCCTGAACTCCTTAAGGCCTTAAAGAAAATGAACTAGTACATCACAACAATGTAACTTCACCCTCATTATTTTAAACCCTGCTACTGAATCCCAAAGGAAAAGAGAGCGACTTGTTCCGAAAGAGCGTGGCAGCATCTAGGTTGAAGAAAGTCACACATGTGGATTTTGTGCGTACACAGGAACAATGTTGAAGTAGGTTTTAATAACAATCTGGCATCATTAGTTAAATTAAAAATAAATAGAGGATTAGCATATCAAACAGTAGGCACAGTCACCATCCTAATGTACTTCCACGTGGGGTATCTGAGCACACATTGTAGATGAGAAGAGAAATGGAAAAAGAGGATTATCAATGAGCTGTGCAGTTGGCAAACTTTCAGATTATTTATGGCAGGTACCAAAGTTTTGATTTCTAATTAATGGACCAGTGGCATGAAATATCAGCTACTTTAGTCTAGCTCATTTCCTTTTCCATTTTCCTTTTCTGAGAAGTGAGAAGTGAGATTTAGTTTCACCAAGCAATACTTCACTTTTTGTAGCTGCAAAGTAGACATGGTTATGTTTGGATTTCACTGCAGATTTCCATTTTCCGCCATTATGGGACCAGAATCAGAGAGGACAAGTTCAACGTCTAATCTTTCAGGCATGGGACCTCCTCGCATACCTCAGATTCTTCCTGATGGCTCTTTGGATTCCCATTTCATAACTGGTATCTGGTTTTCATATAGTATCTTCCCAGTTCCACCCATCTCCATCTCCACAGAACCCCTAAAGACGATCGTGTGCAGACGAGACGAGAAAACTGAGGCCCAGAGAGAATTCAAGGGATTTGCCCCCGATTACACAACAAGGTTTGTGATTGAGACTAGAACTCAGGTCTCCCGATTCCCCCGTCCCACCCTTTCCACTAGGCTATGTTGTCTAAAGCAATGCCTTAGCCCAGCCCCATGGAGCCCCACTTCAATTTCTCATATATTTCCTCCGGAGTCTCTTATAATTCACCTTTGGGCTGATGATTGTGGAAGACGAGTATAAAGGTTCATGGGACACACACAAAAAATCTCTGTAGTATTATGATGAGGAGCCCACTGTTGGGTAGGGACTGTCTGTATATGTTGCCAGCTTGTACTTCCCAAGCGCTTAGTAAAGTGCTCTGCACACAGTAAGCGCTCAATAAATACGATTGATTGATTGATTGATTTTAGGTACCCAAGTGAACTTAATCCATAATGCCAATCCAGGGGACATCTGCTAATTCTCTGTCTCTCGGAATGGTCTATCACGATGTGATCTGCCTCACCAAGTCAACTCTTAGGTTTCGTTAATTCCTCTAATAACACAAATTATTGGAAGAAACATATGTTTCTGGTTTTAATTAATAGCTTATTATTATTGCGCAGATTAACTTGGCAGCATTTTGTACTGTGGAATTGCACAATAGCGAATGAAAAGGAAGTCCACATGGCCAGCATGGGAGCATCGCCATCTATTATCTATTGCTAATAAATACATAGACGATTCCTAAAAAAGAAATGGAAACAAATGTAGCAGCGGGCTGCTCTTGTGGAAAGAGCACTGGTTTGGGGCCAGGAGATAGGAATCTAGGCTTGGTCTGCTTCAGGCATGCTGCGAGCCCTTTGACAAGCCCTTAGCCCTTCTAGACTGTGAGCCCACTGTTGGGTAGGGACTGTCTCTATATGTTGCCAACTTGTACTTCCCAAGCGCTTAGTACAGTGCTCTGCACACAGTAAGCGCTCAATAAGATTGAATGAATGAATGAATGAATGACAAATTGCTTTGCCTCTCTGTGCCGCAATTCTTTATCAATCAATCAATCGTATTTATTGAGCGCTTACTGTGTGCAGAGCACTGTACTAAGCGCTTGGGAAGTACAAGCTGGCAACATATAGAGACAGTCCCTACCCAACAGTGGGCTCACAGTCTAAAATACTTTCAAATGGGGTAACGGTTGCCTCTTCCTGCAAAACAGTGATTTTGAGAACACAGGGTAAAATGGCTGGCGTGGACTGTGAGCCCGTTGTTGGGTAGGGACCGTCTCTCTATGTTGGTAACTTGTACTTCCCAAGCACTTAGTACAGTGCTCTGCATACAGCAAGCGTTCAATAAATACGAATGAATGAATGAATGAATTTGGAAAACAGAAGTTTTATCCATGGCTACATGGCCTCATAGAAAGCATCCAGGACTGGGAGTTAAGACACTTGGGTTCATTCATTCAGTCTGTCCTATTTATTGAGCACTTACCATGCGCAGGGCACTGTACTAAGTGCTTGGGGACGTACAATTTCAACAGTAAACCGCGACATTCCCTGCCCACTACGAGCTCACATTCTAGAGTCATGAAAACAGACCTCAATACAGAGAAATAAAATTACAGACAGGTACATGAGTGCTTTGGGGCTGGGAGGGGAGAAGAGCAAAGGGAGCAAGTCAGGGCGATGAAGAAGGGAGTGGGAGTTGTATCTTAATAATGCTTTGAAGCGGAGGAGAGTGGTTGTCTGCCAGATTAGAGGAGGGAGGGCATTCCAGGCCAGAGGCAGGATGTAGGCCAGGAGTTGGCAATAAGACAGGAGAGATCAGGGCGCAGTGAGAAGGTTAGCACTAAAGGAGCGAAATGTGCAGGCTGGGTAGTAGAAGGAGGGAAGCAAAGTGAGGTAAGAGGGGGCAAGGTGGTGGACTGCTTTAAAGCCAGTGGACATGAGTTTTTGTTCGATACCGAGGTGGATGGGCAAATACTGGTGTTTTTTGAGCAGCAGGGTGACGTGTCCAGAACATTTTTGGTTCTAATCCCAGCTCCGTCACTTCCCTCTAGTAAGACCCTGAGCAAGTCACTTAACGTCTCTCTGCCTCAATTGTCTCATTGGTAAGATGGGGATAATTAATCTCTTCTTCCTCCAACTTAGAAGAGCAGCCCCATGTGTGATATGGATTGTGATCGACCTGATTATCTGGTATCTACCCCAGTGCTTGGTACAGTTATTAATTATTATTGTTGTTGTTATTAATGTTGCCCTATCCAGGGAGAACAGGAAGCCTTAAACCACCTGGACTATTATAAGCACTTTGACACTGAGGCAGGATGGCAGGGGGAGGTCACCTCTTTATCTTGGGCCACCATGTCATGTTAAAAGAATACAGATAAAATTCAAGTTTCATTTTTAAAAATCAGAATTTTGTCCTCACATGTTCAGTTTGAGTGAAGATGGCTTAGGCCCCCAGATTAGTTGCTTTGAATCGATTGAGCGAATCTTTGCTAGAAGAAAGATCTAAGGCTTTGCTAGCCCCACTCGGCATGTTTGGATGAAATGTTACCAGATCTGACCCAACCTTCGTTTGTGGAGTTATGTTGCCAACTTGTACTTCCCAAGCGCTTAGTACAGTGCTCTGCACACAGTAAGCGCTCAGTAAATACGATTGATTGATTGATTGATTGATTGAGTGTGACAGAGGCCGCTGCCAATTTTGCCCATGGGTGGCACAGTATCTTCAACTAACTAGACTGTGAAGTTTACAAAGCAATCTCTATCTGTTTGTTGGTTCAGCAGCCTTCAGTATCACTTTATAAATGTTCTTTTCATACATTTAGATAGTAAAAGGAGATATTGATGAGGTACAGTGTTAGCGAGATGAAAGGTATAGAAAAGCCAGCTTTAAAAAGCTCAAGGAATGCAGCCGAAAGCAGACAAATTATCTGATAACACCAAAGAGTCAAACTCAGGCAATCCTGATCCTATCAATAAAGGGATTTGATAATGTTTTTTTCCTCTCAAAAGAGAAGGCAGTTACTTTGAAGTCACCTTAGCATGGACCTTTCATCTAAGTTTCCACTAGCCAAACCCCAAATGAAGCATTTGGAAAACTGAAAGTCCTTTTTAGGGTCACAATGTTTTGTATTTTTAACGATCTACCTTACCGTTTAAATGATTGAAAATATTGTTTTAGTTTGCTAGCTTGTTGCCGAAGGGAATGTTCACCACCCATGTCTGACACCCAGTTCAGGCCCAGTCCACCAGTGGCATAATACAGTGTGGCCTAGTGAAAAGAGCACTAGTCTGGGAGTCTGAGGACTTGGGTTCTAATCCCACCTCTGCTACCTGCTTGCTCTGCAACCTTGAGTAAGTCCCTTAACTTCTCTGTGTCTCTGTTTCCTCGCCTGTAAAATGGAGATTCAATACTTCTCCCTCCTGTTTGGAATGTGAACCCGTATGGGGAAGGGACTGTGTCCCACCTGATGATCTTGAATCTACCCCAGCACTTAGTATAGTGCTTGGCACATAGTAAGCGCTTAACAAAGACCCACCTAGTTCTCTAGCCAATCCTTAATGACACGTTACCATCCCCCACACAGACGACTTTGCTCTTTTTCCTCTTGTCCCTCTTCTCTATCACTCGTACTACTCCCTTCTCCTTCGCCTTCTCATGGTATCTCTTTTCACCTCCAATTTTTGCCGTCCCATCACCCTTTCCTACTCTCTATACTTGTCAGATGCAACGGATGACATTGTTCAGGACCTCAATGAGGCTCAGCTAGATTCAGAACTGGTAGTCAAGAGAGTGTCCCCCAACTCTGCCTACTGATCACCCCAATTCCTGTTCTCAAATGCTAGTTTTTGCTAATCCTCTGATGTAAACCTTCTCATTAAACCTCGATCTCATCTGTCTCACCGCCGACCTCTCTCCCACCTCCTGCCTCTGGCCTGGAAAGCCCTTCTCCATCAAATCTGACAGAATTAGTCTCCCCCCAGTCAAAGCTTTATTGAAGCCACATCTCCTCCAGTAGGCCTTCTCTGACTAAGCCCTCCTTTCCTCTTCTCCCTCTCCCTTCTGCGTTGTTCTGACTTGCTCCCTTCATTCTTAATGAATACCATCATTATTATTATTATTATTATTATTATTATTATTATTATTATCCCCTGTCCCAGCTCCACAGCACTTGGGTACATATCTGAAATTTATTTCTATTAATAAAGTCGCAGAGCGCTGGTGAACCAAAATTAAACACATTCTCAGTTATTAAAGAAAGAAAGAGAAGCTGTAGTGGTTAGTGTTAAAAGTTTAGCCAGCTTCCCCTTAGCTCTGAGAGGTCTGAATATTTTTTTTTTCACATTTTCTAGGACAGCATTCCAAAATCTTATACCATCCTATCATTGCTGGGTTCTGTGAAGCCCAATCATGCCATAAAATGCATCCTGTTTTTCTTTTTTATTAACTAGCTAGTGTTTAGACCGCTAATGGAGAGGACCACAGAACAAAGAGCAAATATTGGAGTAGCCAAACTCTCTATCTGCATTGCTGATATCAGGAAAGATAGGCGGTGATGGGGACAATAATTTAAAGTGATATGTCTGCTGTATCTTGCAGAAGAATTTTCTAATAAAATGTAGCTTTGGTTCTTGCATTTGCTCGGCAGAATAAATTGGAGTTTGTAATGCGTTCGCATATACTGGAGAAGCAGAAATAGATGAAATGAGACAATTTTGCTAGGGTTTGATGCGCATTGTTCACTGAAACATAATACACATTATGTCTTTGGCTATAAAACCAAATAATGAGGAGATATATTCCGAGTCTTTGTCCTAGATTAAAACCTCAATATTCCGATTGTCTGCCTTTAATGAATATACAGTGTTGATCACTTGGAGGCAAATGGTCTTTGGAAATAACCAATTTTAAAAACTCAGAGAAAGGGCAATAAAAGGGTACTGTAATCAAAGTTAATGAGGGAAAAATAGAACCAAAATAGTAACAATGTTGGGAGGATAGCAACTATTTTCACCTCTTGAAGAATTGAACACCCACCCCTACCAAAAACAAACAAAAAAATCCCCTTATTACTGGATGACTTTTAATGCAATAAGAACGATGATTGGGTTTTCAGAAGTTTACACTCCGAGTATCCCTGAATTCTGACTAATCCATAGCTCGTGTCTCAGGCTCCTATGGGTTTTTTTCCTCAAAGTGCAGAAGAGCGGGGGATAGGAAGAGCCGTTCTGGGAGGAGGAGTGAGACTGGGAAATCAGGTCTCTCCTTGTCCTGGGAAAAGGTCAGCAGAGCCAAGATCCCATAGATGGGTCTGTCATGGAGCATCCTGCTTCCATGCTTCCTAGCTGCCTCTGTTCTCTGATCACATCTCCTGCCCCAGCCCCCATAACCATCATTTCCCTCTCCTGAGCCCAGACTTAAGTGCATAGGTGAAGCATAAATTGAGAAAAATAAATATAAGTATGAGCTGGGAAAAATAAGCCCAAGTAGAGAAGCAGCATGGCCTAGTGGATAGCACACGGGCCTGAGAATCAGAAGGTCCTGGGTTCTAGTCCCGGTTCTGACACCTGTCTGTTGTGACCTTGGGCAAGTCACTTCACTTCTCTGTGCCTCAGTTACCTCATCTGTAAAATGGGGATTAAGACTGAGCCCCACGTGGGACAGTGGCTGTGCCCAACCTGATGACCTTGTATCTACCCCAGCACTTAGAACAGTACCTGGCCCATAGTAAGCGCTTAACAAATACAATTTAAAAAATAGGATGGGGAGAGGAGAGGTTAGTGAGGGAAGGCATCCGGGAGGAGATAAGATTTTAGTAAAGCCTTGAAGAGAGGGCAACGGGGAGGGGAGTTCCAGGCAGGAAGAATGGAGTGAGCAAAGAGTCAGCGGTGAGAGATGAGATCGAGGTAAAATAAGTAGGTTGGCCAAGTGGGTGGGCTGGGTTGGAGTAGGAGAGGAGCTCCTTGACTTCTCTCAGTCCCTCTAATTTATAATCTGTCTCTAGCATACTATGGTCCACCGCAATACTACCAGTCCTTTAAGGATACCTCGAGCTCATAAATCTCCACTGAATCCAGCAGTTATCAACTTAATGTTCCTTAGGGTTCTCTGTTGCTTTGGCAGAACAGTTACACACTTCATGGATTTTATGGGACCACTCTTAACATATTCCAGCCACTATATTTGAAATCAACATATGATGCGCACACAGTAAATGTCTTACGAATGATCTCAGCCTGATATTTTAGGGCCCATTCAGGGTTGACACTGCCAGCAGATGATGGCGAACAAATGCGGTGAGGCTCCCCTGAAAGAATGTAGAACGCTGATTTCCCTTGAATCGGCAATCCTAATGATCGATGGTAAATATTGCTTCATATTGCAAATAATTTTTGGATCTTTCCAAATCGGTGGATTAGGCACATCGTGTGGTACTTCTTTCATAGTGGTGATGGATTGTGCTGCGTCGGTCACACTCTCCCATCCTGTTCTTTGATAGGTTTGTTAGCCTGGTTGAGGAGTGACCCCAGAGAAGAGATTTTGAGGGGCCATGAGGAGACATCCCAGCCATTCGGATGGCAGCATGAGAACCAAGAAGTATAACGAAGGACAGGTAAGCCTAAGGGGTATATTTTCAACCACATACATTTTCCCTGTCAAACGAGCCTTCCAACAAGCACTTAAGAATAATAAGAGTAAAGCAGGCTGAACTGCCTGTCCCCAGTGATCCTCTTAAATGCCGTGAAGCATGGGGGTGGGCGGACACCCTCCGGTGGGCCTTCAGAAGACACTGCTGTGCTTTCTCTTGTTTAGAGTTTCATGTGTGAGCGTGATTCTCTCTTCCTCCTTCTATATAAGAGCTCTGAGGCTACTTCATGAACCGCACGTGAGGCCAGGTTAGAGATGGGGGTTGCCTGACCCAGGTATTGGGTCAGTGGAGTAGTAAAGCAGGGCTGCATAGAGGACCCTCTTCGATGTATTTCTGCAGTTCTGCTGGAAGATGCAATGAAAAACCTGGATGCAGGTGTGAGAATACATTTCAGACCCTCTGAGAAATGCGACTCAACAGATTTCGAGCATCATCCAGTGTTCTAGAGAGAATCACTTAAGGACCAATGTTTTTCTTTTTCATCATAGTATTGATAGGGAAGAATCGTTTGGGAAGATTTCTATGTGTGTTTGTGAAATTCTGCGCGGAATAGCAAGGCACAGAAAGCCTGGTTTTTAAAGATAATGCTTACGACACTAATTTTCCTAGGCAGAGCACCAGAATTAGTGCCTGGGAGTCAGAGGACCTGGGTTCTGACCCCAGCTCTGCCGCTTGCCTGCTGTATGACCTTGAGCCAGTCATTTAACTTCTCTTTGCCTCAGTTCCCTCATCTGTAAAATGGGAATTAAGATTATGAGCCCCATGTGGGATAGGGACTATGTCCAACCTGATTATTTTGTATCTACCCCAGCAGTTAGTACAGCGCTTGGCACATAATAAGTGCTTAACAAATACCATTAAAAAAAACTGTATGCAGATGACTGCCCCTTAGAGCCACACATCAATCAATCAGTCATATTTATTAAGCATTTACTGTGTGCAGAGCACTGTACTAAGCACCTGGGAGAGTACAAAGCAGCAGAGTTGGTAGAAATGTTCCTGCCCACAAGGAGTTTACAGTCTAGCAAAGGAGACAGATATTAAGATCAATCAATAGATACACATAAAAGAAGATGGTAAAATGACTGTGAACTGCATCACTAAATCAGTCAGGTGCTATGGGGTGACAAAACTGCTAAAGAAACCCAAGCTGAGGTACTGGCCTGCATCAAGGAAGCCACTCTCATACCCAAAAATGAGTTTTGAAAACACAGAGCTAAACGTTGTCCCAGAATTCAGTCTTCTAGGCAGCATATTGACCAAAACTGCAACGATAGGGATAGAAAACCAAATCAGAAAGGAGTTTTCTAGGCAGCACACTGACCAAAAATGCAGTGAAAGTCAGGTGTAGAGAACCAAATCAGAAAGGACAGGACATCCTCTGAGAGACTCAAATAGAGCATGGAGCCAGTCTCCAGACTAAACTAAAGGTCTTCAGAGTTGTGGTGTAGGCCCAACCTTCTCTACAATTGGGAGACCTGGAGCCCCCATCCAAACACCATACCTGCCTCCCCAAGTGACCAACCTCATTTCTGGGCTTTACTCAAAAGTCAGGTGGCAGGCAGGATCACCGACAGTGAAGCTCTGGAGAGAAATCCGTCTCCCAGCATTGAAACTCTGCTGTACTGGGTGGGGCGTGGGAGGAGAATGAATGGCGGCAGGCTAGCCCAACAGCTGCGCTACAGTGAGCTGAAATGGAGAAATAAAAGCAAGGAATTATAGAGTTAATCAATCAGTAATGTTTATTGAGGACTTACAGTGCATACAGCACAGTACTAAATGGTTAATAATAGCATTTATTAAGCGCTTACTATGTGCAAAGCACTGTTCTAGGCGCTGGGGAGGTTACAAGGTGATCAGGTTGTCCCACGGGGGCTCACAGTCTTAATCCCCATTTTACAGATGAGGTAACTGAGGCCCAGAGAAGTGAATTGGCTTGCCCAAAGTCACACAGCCAAGTAGCAGAGCCGGGATTTGAACCCATGACCTCTGACTCCAAAGCCCGTGCTCTTTCCACTGAGCCACGCTGCTTCCCCAGTTGGAGGAGAGAGATAGATCCCATTTCTGGGAAAAAAGCAGTGAACTGACTGCCCCTTCTCCCCAACTTCTAGAGTTCTACATATCCTCCAGAACCCCCCAAAAAGCAAAACTTCCCTTTGTACCTCAGCCCGACACCTCAGAAACTCATAACAAGTGCAGAATGATTTTTCCTGAGCCAACACACAAAAGCATCTTTTAGATTTAACTTTTAATATGAAGCAGAAATTATAACATTATTCCTCCATAATGGTGCTGTTTTTATTAGTTCAATAGTAGCCTTCCAGTCATGTGGAAAATCCACAAGCGCACCCGTATAAAATTAATTTTATTTTTTGCTTTGTTATCTGGGTATCTCTCCATATCTTTAAATGCAGTTTTCCTATTCCATTTTGATAGCTCGTTTTTGGGATGATTGTTTCATTGTTTCAGTGGGCAGCAAGTTATTACCAGGATTAAATTTAATAACATTTTATGATAGCTTGAATTGCAGTCACCTGTCAAATAAATTTTACCCTCTTCCTCATCCAAGGTAAGAGGCTGAGAAACTCTTACTTAATTTTAGACTTAAAGTGGTATAGAAGGAGAAGGAGGGAGTCAAAAGTACCTGCAGTCACTAGGTCTCCTTTTAAAGAACTTTTCAACCCAAATATTCAAAAGTAAATGGGTTAGAATGTGTCCATGACAGGACAAATGTGTGTTTTCTTGCTTTTTGGGTTCTAGAGTTTAGGAATGGCCCAAAGAGTCACCGTTTAGACCTCTCCCAATACATGCCCTAGTTTTTTCTAAACAACTTGCAGGAGTAGGGGAAATGGGGTAAAGAAACTTAAAAAGGCTGGCGCCTGAGTTTATGCTGGAAAAAGACACTCTGCTATGAGTCATTATTATTATTATGAGAAGCAGCGTGGCTCAGTGGAAAAGAGCACGGGCTTTGGAGTCAGAGGTCATGGGTTCAAATCCTGGCTCGGCTACTTAACTGTGTGACTTTGGGCAAGCCACTTCACTTCTCTGTGCCTCAGTTCCCTCATTTGTAAAATGGGGATTAAGACTGTGAGCCCCCCGTGGGACAACCTGATCACCTTGTAACCTCCCCAGCGCTTAGAACAGTGCTTTGCACTTAGTAAGCACTTAATAAATGCTATTATTATTAATCTTTATTATTATTATTATTATTATGGTGATGATGATGATGATGATGATTGATGATGATGATGAAAAGTGGCCTCCCGTTGAAAGTGCACCTGGTCACCACTGTGAAGGGGCAGTCAATGAATGGGACTGAAATCTTGGGAAAAGCCAAAGATGCTCTTCTTATTTGGAGCCTATTGATGCCCTGATGAGGGTCCATTTTCAGATATCAAACTTTACTTATTTGAGACCTGGAAATGAAAAATGCAACAGTCTCAGTTATTTTAGCACGTTTCCTTTAGAAGCACGTTGGCCTAGTGGGAAAAGTACAGGATGGAGAGTCGGGAATTCTTAGTTCTGATCCTGGCTCTGCCTTTTCCTGCTGTTTGATCTTGGGAAATCACTTTACTTCTTTGGGTCTCAGCATTCTCATCTGTAAAATGGGGATTGAATGCCTGTTCTTCTTCCTTAGATGCTGAACCTCATGTGGGGCAGGGTCTCTGAGCTGATTGTATTGTATCTATCCCAGCACATAGTGCACGCTCAACAAACTCTGCAAATAGTTTTATTATTGCTATTATTAATAATAATTAAATTGATTCATAGATTTTTAAAAAAACAATGGATATCAATTTTCTTAGTACTGAAATTTCCAGAACTTTTATTTTAATTCACAGGTAGTTATAACCTTATGTGTTGTTAGAGACTTCTTCTTTCTTTCTTTCCTCTTTATTGGTCACACTTTTTTTTCAATCATGAGGCAGAAATTAAGGGGTTACATATGTTCTCATCTGGAAGGCGATAAATTATTTATATATTCCATAGTAGTTTATCTTTATAGGTTCTTTTTGTAGCGGTCTGATAAAGTTCCATATTTTAATGTGTCTTGAAACCTTGTCATCTGAAAATGAACAGAACATCCATATGCCTAACATTTCTTAGATACTCTAAAGAGGGAGAAATACAGCTGCTCGATTCTCATTTATTTTCTAGACTACTCCAAACATTTCAATCATCCATAAAATTGCTTAAACATTTAAATAACAACTTAACTTTATTGCTGCCAATGGAAATAGCTGAAGTTCTACGTCAGTGGCAATAAATATAGATTGGAATCTTTTAAACTAGGAAACCATTAAAGTTTAAGGCAACACTCTTCCCTGACAAATTTATTGCCTTTCCATGTTAGAGAGAGGAGTTGTCAGAATCCATGGGAGACCAGGAGCTTAAAGTAGCATAATAAACTGCAGGTTGGATAAATTTCTATCCTGATGATAAAAAAATTTTAAGTTTGGGCATAGCACAGTGGAAGTTCACCCCTATATATGTTTATGGCAGTATGATCATCACAGAACTCCAAAAAGCAAGTACATTATAGCAGTCCTTAGTCATTAACTAGGAAGGTAAATCCTCAGGAGCAAACATGTTCCTTATCACACCAAAACCAACCTCCAGGTTGTGTCATTTGAGGAGGGAAAAATGCAGTGATTTTTCAGTGAGGATAAGTATTATTAGGGAGCTATTAAAACCTCCTTTCAATTTTATTTCCCCTTTCAACCAGGTATTTTAAAAGCTTAGCAAGAACTACGCGAGAGTCTTTCTGTTTTGGTTATCTGGTGTTTGTCTAATTAGAAGCCGTATGTAAGTATGGCTTCTAGAGAATCTTTGGTGAATCGACCACAGGGCATATAGATGAAAAAAATGAACCCAGGGTCAAATATATGAAGTTCAGGCTATAATTAGAATTAATTTTGAATTTAGTGGTGCAATTTTTAATATTCAAGCGGTGCCTCTTTTGCAGGAAATACGTAAAGCATATTTCCTGCCTTACAACAGAAGGCATTTTATTGTGTGTTTATGCACAACTATGAAGAACCCTAAACAACTTAAGGGGTACATGCTATGGACTATATGATGTTTGAATTACATGACTCCTAGGCTTATAATACAGTGAGTGAGCAATGTATTCGCCCCTATTGCCTTAAATTAGCTAGTATTGCAAATCAAGTGTCATTATACAAAGCCCTATTGGTTTCTGTGGGATTTGCTCTGATATCATTACAGAGACTTTAGATCAACTCTGCTCTGTCTTCACGTTTGGGGCACACCGACATTATGAATTACGGCGGTTCTAAATAATACACAGAAGCCATCGACTCCCTGCTATTCCTAATAAGCTTTACACAATTCAAAGAATCGTAATGATTCCAAAAGAGCGGGGACAGGCAAATGATTGCGCCATTGATTCACAGATTAACAGATCTAGACCGCACATATGATGGGAAAGAAGAGCAGGCAGGAGGAGTGAAAGTCTGCCAGCTCCCTCGCGGCATTAAAAGACAATAGATCTGGACAGGAGAAAAGCAGGCATTTGTGGCTCTGCAATGCCTTCGGACTTTATTAAATAAACCCCGAAGCGATTGTGGAAATATTTTTGCAGCTAGATGGGAAAGTGTTTTGTCAGGAGGGATTACTCAAAAGCAATAAAGAGATATTTTTTAAATGTAGGAATTTGTCAGGACTGCCAGAGGCCATGCTGAGGTCAATCTATTTGATACTTCTTCCCCTTTCCCCTCCCCACCTTCTAACCAGCTGCTTGATTGCTTTTGACCATTGATTTTAGAATCATAAATTAATTGCCTGGGATGGTGAAATTTGGCCAGATTATCCCACGTAATACCAAGAGAGTGACGGGAAAACAAGGCTTGAAAATACACAAGCCGGAGGCCAAAAAGAAATCTGGACATAATGAGAATCCTGTGACAGTAGATGAAAGAGAAATTTAATATACACTGCCTTTCCCTGCTAATCTCTTTCACTTTGGGATGTCGTGGGGTTGGAGGCTCTGAGAGAATTTGCTGCAGACTGATGAGGTGAAGAACAGTAGCTGAAGTACTCCTGAAAAAGAAAGGTAGTGATAATGTGGAAGGAGTTAATGAAAATTTAGGGAGCTGAGTAGAATTCAGAGAAATTCTTTTGTCTTGTTGTTATCTTAGTGTTCTGTTTCATCTCTCCTTATACATTCATTCATTCAGTCGTGTTATTGAGCACTTACTCTGTGCAGAGCACTGTACTAAGCGCTCGGGAAGTACAAGTTGGCAACATATACATGTGTTGGCATTCCTGCTCCTCTTTTTTTTAAAGGTATTTGTTAACCGCTCGCTTTGTGTCATGCAAGCTAAGCAGGTTGGACACCATCCCTGTCCCATATGAGACTCACAGTCTAAGCAGGAAGAAGAACAGGTCAAATAATAATGTATCAGAAGTACAGCTGGGAAGCACTGTAAGCTAGTGGAAAGAGCACCAGGCTGGGAGTCAGAGAACCTGGGTTCTAATCCTGGCTCCAAAAGTTGCATGCTACGAGAGCTTGGGCAAGTCATTTAACTTTTCTGAGCCTCAATTTCATCATATGTTAAGTGGGGATTAACTCCCTGCTCTCTTTCTTCTGCAGACTCATTACCCCTGTATGTCCCCTAGCCCTGATGTAAGTACCGCAGCACTTAGTGCAGGTGCTTGGTGCATACTTAAAGAATACCATTAGTGCCATTGTTATCATTATTATTATTAGAGAATAAACAATTATATGCACCAAAGTATAATGAGAAGTAGAGCATGCAAGGGAGCTCAGGCAGTATCAAGATGCTGAGATGATAGTAAGGAGACGATGACCTAAAATGAAGGAAAAGGAATCAGGGAAATAGGTGGAGTTTGAGAAGGTTTAGCACCCAAAAGTTAATGATATATGGTAGGGGAGGGGAAGCATTCTACTAGCAGAGACAGTGAGAGCCTGGAAGGATTATATCATCAGAGGACACAGCCCCCCCCTCCCTTTTCCATGAAAAATGGACTTCTAGTGACAGGACTCCTAGTGACAGGACAGGTGGGAGGTTTGTTTTTGTGTTTTTCAAAGAGCTCAACTGTGTCTCAGTCTTTATAATAGAACTATCAACTACCCCAATAATTAAAACCCATGAATCGTTTGAATCAGACCTGATTCTCTGCAGTATTTTCATCCGAATGTCAGGAGCAGGAGGAAATGACTCCAGCTGACCAAGTTGTTAAATCTCACTTTGAAAAAGTGGTTTAAAGCCTGGACTTCCATTAGGCAGCACTTTTCTGACAACAAGGTTCATAAGAGTAATTTGTTTCCACTTCAAAGGAATTGTTATGACCATTCCTGGGGGAGGGTCGGGGGGAGAGAAATGAAAAAAGTTGATGCATAGTTGAGAGAGATGAGAATGCTTACTAGGATACATACCTTACTAACCCCCAAAATGAAATTGGCCAATGTAGCAATATATGTTACACAAAGATATATCATAGTAGAGATTTGATAAATACTGCGATTCTGCAAGAAAGAACTTGGATGAGCCTCTTATTTACTTTGCATCTTAGTTCCAGGCAACCCACCTGAATCTCTAAGGAATTAGTGGAATTCCAGGGGTTCGTTCATTCATTATTCTTTATGGAGCACCTATTGTGAGCAGGGCATGGTTCTAAGCAATGGACAGAAGTACAAGGCTGAAATACAAGGCTGAGAGTTTAAAGTATAAGAAGAAAAGGGTGTGGAGGGAATTAGAGATACACACAAAGTAAGCCCCTAGGAACTTGTCTAGCAACTCTGTTCTATTATACTCTCCCGAGTGCTTAGTACAGTGCTCTCCCCCTCGTCCCCCTCTCCATCCCCCCCATCTTACCTCCTTCCCTTCCCCACAGCACCTGTATATATGTATATATGTTTGTACATATTTATTACTCTATTTATTTTACTTGTACATATCTATTCTATTTATTTTATTTTGTTAGTATGTTTGGTTTTGTTCTCTGTCTCCCCCTTTTAGACTGTGAGCCCACTGTTGGGTAGGGACTGTCTCTATATGTTGCCAACTTGTACTTCCCAAGCGCTTAGTACAGGGCTTTGCACACAGTAAACGCTCAATAAATATGATTGATTGATTGATTTGATTGCTCTGCACGCAGCAAGTGCTCAAGAAATACCACTGATTGATTGCAAGATTGAAATGATAAACCCCGCAGAGCAAATTGGGGAAACAATTGGAGCGACAGTGTATTGCAGTTAAAACAAATGCATTCAAGAATTCCAGAACTCCAGCAACGTGGACCAGTCTAACCACTTCTGTCTTCCCAATATTCTCAATGTTTGTGGGGATATTCGCACTCTACCGGGACAGGGCTCAACTCCTAAGGTGACACAGGAGGCATCTTGTCTGTGGCCCCTGTGCTCATGGGAGGAGGATTAAGCAAGCCTGCCTTAAACTGTAAGCCCCTTGTGGGCGGGAGAACACATCTACCATCTTTTCCAAGCACTTTATACAATGCTCTTCACACAGTAATTACTCAATAAATGATATTGACTGATATGAATCATTAATTATTGATTGTCAGAACTGCTTGGCTTGTATTATTCAGCAACATTTTGTGGCCAGAACAGCATATTTTTTTTTGTGCCGGGGCGGGGGGAGGTCTGGGGAGAGGCAGTTTGAGAACTCCAGAGTCTGTATCTTGAAGCCAGATAATTTCATCCATTAGAGCTTCCCATTACCAAACCTGGATGTGTGGAAGTCACAAGTTCAGATGATTTTCTGGATTCTGGTTTGGCTTTGATTGATTTATCACCCTGCTCAACAGCGACAGTGGATGAGGTTGTTAAAAGTTCAGGACAACTTTGATCAAAGTTTTATTTGCTTCATTTGCGTTTATACCCACTCCACAGAGGGAGAACTAGCATTTCTATTGAATTATAAATACCATTTGGTGGAATGATCTGACCAAAATTCGCTCATTTGCTACAATATTTTTTAACTACACTATTATTTCAAAGACAGGAGCCATTTAGGCTCTCATCCTCCATCTGTAAAGGAATTGTCCTCCTTTACACATTTATGATTTAATGGGTGTGTTCAGGAATTTTAATCCATTAAATAGGCAATATCCTTGACTCAGTAGAAATGCTAACCTCCTCTCTAGCAAGGCGAGATAAGAATAAAACTATCAGATTCATTTAAATTGACTAAAGAATGAAGAATGTCACATTTGCCCCAGTTCTTTTTTTAAAAAATGATCTGAAGAGAGGCATAAGCATTTTTACTCCTGGGTCACCTTCCTTAGGAAACTTCACACAGTTGGGGAGCTTGTGATAGGGCTCCTTTTCCCGATTCTCTGTAGAATGACTCAAGAAGGTATTCTGCACATCTTTTAAGGATTGACTGGAGGGAATCGTCCTTACCTTTGCCCCTCAACATCACCACGGCAGCTTGTGAGCACCATGTGGGACAGGGACTGTGTTTTGCCCGATTATCTTGTAATAATAATAATAATAATAATAACAGTAATAATGGTGGTATTTGTTAAACGCTTACTATGTGCCAGGCATGGTATTAAGTGCTAAGGTAGATTCAAGCTAATTGGGTTGGACACAGTCCCTCTCCCATATAGGGCTCACAGTCTTAATTCCCAATTTTCAGATGAAGTAACAGAGGCACAGAGAAATGTAGTGACTTGTCCAAGGTCACACAGCTGACAAGCGGCGGAGCCAGGATTAGAACCCAGGTCCTTCTGTCTCCCAAGCCCATGCTCTATCCACTAAGCCATGCTGCTCCTCATCGTGTATCTCAGCCACGCTGCTTAGTACAGTGCTTGGCAACTAGTAAGCACTTCAATCCTACATTTATCATTACTATTATTTTTAGCACTTCCTGCATACAACCCGCTGAGCGAGCTACTGGTTGCATTTAATTATTTCGGCCAAACTCGCTTTCTCGGCGAACGAAACAGGCAGTGGGGAAATCACTGGACATGGCGGACGGTGATGTCTGTTAAACTAAGTTCATCCATTCATTCAGTCGTATTTATTGAGTGCTTACGGTGTGCAGAGCACTGTACTAAGCGTTTGGGAAGTACAAGTTGGCAACATATAGAGACAGTCCCTACCCAACAACGGGCTCACAGTCTAGAAGGGGGAGACGGACAACAAAACAAAACATGGAAACAGGTGTCAAGTCATCAGAACAAATAGAATTAAAGCTAAATGCACATCATTAGCAAAATAATAGAATAGTAAATATGTATGAGTAAAATAAATAGAGTGATAAATCTGTACAAACATATCAAAATATGGAATGCTTCACAAATTTGTGTGTCTAAGCCAGTGGAGTTAATTAGGGTCAGACAAGGAAGAGCGATTGGAGACCTACCTTGGTTAGATCCAGGCTTCTGGTCACTCCAGTTACTCCTTTAAAGAACTGTTGGACAGCTCATTCTTAGTGCAGAAAAGGACAAGGGGAGGTTTGTGCAATCAAAGGCTTGCACATGAGAAGCAGCGTAGCTCAGTGGAAAGAGCCCGGGCTTTGGAGTCAGAGGTCATGGGTTCAAATCCCAGCTCCACCAATTGTCACCTGTGTGACTTTGGGCAAGTCACTTAACTTCTCTGGGCTTCAGTTCCCTCATCTCTAAAATGGGGATGAAGACTGTGAGCCCCACGTGGGACAACCTGATCACCTTGTATTCTCCCCAGTGCTTAGAACAGTGCTTTGCACATAGTAAGCGCTTAATAAATGCCATTATGATTATTATTATTATTTCTAACCGTTCATACTATGGGGCCAGACATTCTTTAGACCTCAACTAGCCGGATGTTCTAAAAACTGGTGGAACAGACAGTCAGGCTGCATCCTTAAGCTTGAGGGGATGGAGCAGAGGGGAACTCTACTTAAGTGCTCTGCTGCTTTCAAAGGGTTTCAGTCCTTTGAAATGATCCTGACTGGGATCCAAAACAGCAGTTCCTTGAGCATTCTTCCATCAGCATCCTCTGATTTAAGCTTACCTGTCCAGCGCTGAACAGTAGCGAGAAGTTTAGTAATGAGGAGATGCCTGTGGAATTTTAACAAACTTGCAGGGATGAAGGAAGCCGAGGGAGATTCATTCAGTGTCACTGAAGATTGTTGGAGCACAGGAGATTCCCTTGAGCCGGCAATGAGCCATCATTATCCTATTGCTAAGAAAAAAAAAAATTGAAAGAGCTCTGTGGCATCTTGAACCGGAGTCCAGTTTTTGGCTGGCTGTGCGTCGCAAAAATCTTCTCCAAAGCCTTGGCAAATAGCCTGCAAATGATGATAGACTCCATTGTGTAGCCTACACAATCCAACAATATCCCCACCTGATCCAATGCTGATAGCATCTTTTTAATGAAAGTTTGAGCCGTTTTGAAATGGTTTAATCGCATAATGGCTTGATCTCCTGGAATCAGGAGAAGGCTTTAGCTTGCGTTTATCTTTCGAAAGTCTCTAAAGGACTTAGTTGGGGGTCAGTCTCTGCCTATTATGTAAAAGTCTATTTAACCACCAAACATACAAGGTGAATGAAGGAACCATTTCCCTCCTCTTTAATCAGAGAGGTGTGGCAGAATAAGGCTTATGTTAGCTGTAATTGTGTGGTTTTATTGGCCTTTGGCCATAAAACATGGTTGAGACAAACCAAAACTCTCCAACCTCTTTGACAAAGGAAACCTAAAGCAAGGTCTGCATGGGTGATCTGTCTACACTGCCCTAATATGAGAAGCAGCGCGGCTCAGTGGAAAGAGCCCGGGCTTGAGAGTCAGAGGTCATGGGTTCTAATCCCATCTCCACCACTTGTCAGCTGTGTGACTTTGGGCAAGTCACTTCACTTCTCTGTGCCTCAGTGACCTCATCTGTAAAACGGGGATTAAGACCATGAGCCCCACGTGGGACAACCTGGTAACCTTGTACCGCCCCCCAGCACTTAGAACAGTGCTTCACACATAGTAAGCGCTTCACAAATGTCATCATTATTATTATTAATTTGTCAGAGAACTGTTCAGTTGGCCGCTTGGTTGGCTGTTTGTAACTGGCCCTGAAAGGACTCGATGCTCTCCACGTATATTCTATTCATCCGAAGATAATGTCTGGATTGGGGAACTATTCAGATGTCAGAGTCCCAGTCGATCAGTGGTATTTCTTGAGCACTTTGTGCAGAGCACTTGTCTAAGCTCTTGGGAGAGCACAGTATAACAGAATTAGTAGGCATGAAAGACATTAATGTGAATAAGTAATTTATAATAATTTAAAGGTATGTACATAAATTCTGAAGGGTTGGCGGCGGGGCGAATATCAAATGTCAAAAGGTCCAAGGCTTATACTGGCAACCCTATCCATAAGTACATCCCAGCGCTTAGTGTAGTGCCTGGCACATGTTAAGCGCTTAGAAAATACCATCATTATTATTACTTTCCCTCCCTCTTCCCAGAGCCCTCTCCTGGCCCTTGACATTGGAAAGCTGTTCATTGTTTTCCCTCTCCTTGAAAATGCCCAAAGAGAATAACATCTTCCTTGCAAAAGAGCACTGACTGACATAAAATCTTTTTTGCCTTTTGTGAAGTAGGCTATAGCTCCTAGTGAGTCCCTGGGTTGGATCAGTTCCAATTGCTCTCTACTGGTCCAGATAATAATAACAACAATAATAATAATATATTGTGATATTTGTCAAGTGCTTACTTTGTAGCAAGCACTGTATTAAGCCCTGGGGCAGATTGGACACAGCCCTTGTCCCATGTAAGGTTCACAATCTAAGAATTCTCATATTACAGATGAGGAAACTGAGGCACAGATAAGTAACTTTGCCAAAGTCACCCAGCAGAGAAGTAGTACAGTACAGTGCTCATATTAATTTTTAAGGGGTGATTGGTGCGAAAAAACAAAATTTTAAAAATCATATCTTTGGAGTACTCCATTCTGAAAAGGAGACAGTTTGGAGAGACCCATCTTTCTCTGACTTCACTCTGTGGCAGGCTAGATGGGCCAGGCTTCCAGGGGTCTCAGAAATGTTCAGAAAAAGGGATGAAAATCTAAACAAACACAGAAGGGAAGAACGCAATTTTAAATTTTATGGTACCCATCATTATTACTTGTATCATCGTGACGGAACATTTATTAAACCCCCAGGCCTTAGGGGAACATATAAAACATCCATCCCTAGAGTTTTCCTGAGAGGAAAGAATTTCAACTTCTGTTTTAAGCAGAATCACTTTCATTTGGAAAGAACATTGTGATTTGTTTTGAAAATGTTTGATAAATTGTGCTTATTTGATTTGTCAAGAACCTGAAATGTGTATTTTCCTCATTTACCATTATGAACAGAGAGATTTGAATGTGGAAATAAATCCCTTTTTGAATGGCCAAAGCAGAGTTTCAGACTCAGAATGAACACATCATGCTGGAGAGAAAATAACTGTCTGGTTGTGTGAGAGGATGGGGAAGGGCTCTACAATTTAGTTTTAAATGTAGCCATTTTCATCTTACCTCTGACATTGGGCTTTCCATTTCCGTAATGTACATTACAGTGCTAAGCGCTTGCTACCCTGCTCGGCACACAGTAAGTGCTCAATAAATTAGATTGATTGATTGTAATCCCGGCTCTGCCACTTGTCTATTGTGTGACCTTGGACAAGTCACTTAACTTTTCTGTGCCTCAGCAGAGAAGCAGCGTAGCTCAGTGGAAAGAGCCCGGGCTTTGGAGTCTGAGGTCAAGGGTTCAAATCCCGACTCCGCCACTTGTCAGCTGTGTGACTTTGGGCACGCCACTTCACTTCTCTGGGCCTCAGTTACCTCATCTGTAAAATAGGTATTAAGACTGTGAGCCCCACGTGGGACAACCTGATCACCTCGTATCCTCCTCAGCGCTTTGAACAGTGCTTTGCACATAGTAAGCGCATAACAAATGCCATCATTATTATTATTATTATTATTACCTCATCTGGAAAATATGGTTAAGAGTGTGAGTTGTACTGGGTCCAACCTAATGAACTTGTATCTACCACAGGGCTTGGCACATAGTACGTGCTTGACGGTTATTATTGTTATTATTATTAATTCTGCAGAGGGAGGGAGTCTTTTACTATCCCTTACCTTGGGGCTTAATCCTCTCATTTTTCGTCACAAAACTCTCATTGAAGACAGGAGCATATTGGGATCTCTTAGATTTTCCAAGACACCTTGCAGCTCTGTGAAACTGGGCAAATGATCAGCCCATCTCTTATGCTTTTGAGGTACCTATATCTAAGCCATCTCAGGTGGATGGGATTCTTTTTTTCTGAAAAAGCTTCTTCCTCAACACTTCATTCCTAGTAGTAGGGGAAGCAGCGTGGCTCAGTGGAAAGAGCCCGGGCTTTGGAGTCAGAGGTCTTGGGTTCAAATCCCAGCTCCGCCACTTGTCAGCTGTGTGACGTTGGGCAAGTCACTTCACTTCTCTGGGCCTCAGTTCCCTCATCTGTAAAAATGGGGATGAAGAATGTGAGCCCCTCGTGGGACAACCTGATTGCCTTGTACCTACCCCAGCACTTAGAACAGTGCTTTGTTGCTTAACAAATACCAACATTATTATTATTATTATTAATAGGCGATAGGTGAGGAGTAATAGCATAGCCCAACAACCCCCCCTAGAACTTTTGTTTACACCCATCTTTAACACTCCTATCTATTTATATATGATTACTTATTCATTTATTTTATCTTTCCAGCCTCTTTTGCTTCTCTCCCAAGCTGTTAGTACAGTGCTCTGCACATAGCAAATGCTCAAGTGGGTACTAGGACTGATCGACAATTGTTATTGTTTTGCATTGGGGATGGCTATTAGGGATTTATAAGAAGGAACCCCAGCTGAATAAGGCAAAATTGCCCTCGGTGATTTTTTTTTCTAGCATTTGTTAAGTGCTTACTACGTGCCAGGCACTGTACTAAGCTCTGGGGTAGGTACAAGGTCATCAGGTTGGACCCGATCCGTGTCCCACGTGGGGCTCACAGTCTTCATTCCCATTTTACAGGTGAGGGAACTGAGGCACAGAGAAGTAAAGTAATTGCCCAAAGTCATACAGCACACAAGTGGTGGCATCAGGATTAGAACTCAGGTCATCTGACTGTCAGGCTTGTACTCTTTTGGTGCTTCCCTAATAGCCTCTGCCTGGCATTAGCCCGCAAGAAGATTACAGTCGCTTCGAGTGTAATATAGTACAATATAGTACAGTGCCCTATACTAGGTACTTGGGAACGTGCAATAAAAGCAGTGAAAGTAAGTCCCTGGTCCCTGGCCTCAAAGTGCTAACAGTGTTTCTTTGACAAACTCACTGGATTACCTGCGTTAGGAAAAAAAAAAAAAAAACATGTTCTAAGCCGGGGGACTATAATATATATCTAATAAGTGATACAGCAAATGACACTTTTTGGTCAGAAATGTCTATAATTTTCACTTTCTTATTTGTAATTGCAGCATTTTTGTCCTCTCCAAAATTATCCTCAGTACAGATGTGATCCAAGCCAGGAAATGTACTGGGTTGGAGTCCTTAAATGAAATAACAGTATTCTCCAGGGAAACGTAACACGTGTTTGATCTTCTTAAAAATGTATTTATTCCATTTGTGTCTGCTTTTACCTTGTATTATTAAGAAGAAGAAATGTCCAGCAAAACCAGGGAACTAAACCGCAGGGGACTCTTGGGGTGAATAGAAAGAGGAGAGAGGAGAAGAGATAGAGAAGGTGGAAACCGAGCTTGCTGTCCGTAGCCTACTTTCAGCACTCTTAATCCGCGTTACTGGCATTTTGCATCCTGCACGTACTGAGTTAATTAGTAGATTACTAGATAATGGTCTACTTCCTATCTCTATTTTTTTTAATTTTGATTAATGGCTGTCTTCCCCCCTGGACTGTAAACTCATTGTAGGCAGGGAATGGGTCGGCTTATTATTATACTGTACTCCTCTAAGCGCTTGGTACAGTGCTCTGCATGCAGTAAGCGCTCAATAAATGCAGCTGACCGACCGACTGAACGAAAGTTTAACATTTGACATCCCAGAGAGAGGCTGCGTCCTCACGGAGCACATATTAGAGTGCTGCTTTCGCTTCACATCACTGAGTAAAACGGTTCAGGACCCATCAGGAGACTCTCAAGGGGACACAATATTAACGAGTCCAAATGAATAGGCCCAAGGTGAGTCAGACTCATTGGTGATTAATACCTTCGACTTCCAATCCTTGGCTCATTGCATTAGAAATGAGACTGCAACACTTAGCTGCACAGTGGGTTGTGCTTAGCTTTTTGGCGCTCACTGCGGGGCACAATGTCACAGCCAACGTGATGTAAGAATATTGTCCATATCGCCCCGGCACAATTTGGGCATCTTTCTGTAGATTTGGCTAATCTAGATGTGAATTTAATACAGATACCAATCAAGTAATTGCAGAAGAGCCAGTTTAACGTATGTCCACCTCCCATTCTGAATGACAGTAGTCTGGAACCGAGTCATGCATCTGCAAGCAAACGACACTATTTATTTCGACTGCCTTTCTCATATTTTTGCCAAGGCACCTCCACGTTGTCTTTCAGAGACTTCTGTTTTTATTTAAAACATTAATAGTCAAAAACCTCCAACCATACAAATGAGAACATATCTCAAATGAATCGATAGTCACCTAAGCCATATAATAAGACCGTTTGTTAAGAATATTAAAATGAGAGGGATCAAAACCAGTGATGACTGAAGATGACCCGAGGCAGCAGTCAAATATTGATTTACCATGAAGTTTTATGTTCTTCATTATGAAGCTCTGCACCAACTGTTAGCAACCTTTATTGCTTAGATAACTAAGACAGTCGAAGCAAGTTGAACATGAGAAAAAATGATTCTGCTGTGCTAAACTGTCATTTAAAATGAATGCTGATTCGCAATTAACTGAAGTGCATTCCTGTCACTGAGGCTTCCTTAGGGAAGTCGAGCAGTAACCTTCTTGCCATCATGTGGCGGAAATTGATGTGTCTTAACAGATCAAGAAAGATTTTGTCTTCATGATATGACTGCGACAACTGTGAATTGCCACAAACCTTCAGTAAAGCAGTTCTGTATAGGCTTAGATGAAGTTTGGTATTTATTAAGTGCTTCCTTTGAGCCTTACCCTGTATCTTTAACTGAGGTAGATACAAAATTATTTGTATCTGAATAGCGCTTTTATTTTTCCAAAGCATTTTCACATCAATTATCTTATTTTACCTTTATAATAAGACATGATTACCCCCTTTTTAGGGGAACACTGAGACCCAGGGGAGAGTTATTTGTGGTGTTGTTTTTTATGGTAATTGTTGTCTTACTATGTGCCTGGCACTGTACTAAAGCAGTGTCCAACCTGATTATTTTGTGTCTACCCCAGAGCTAAGCTGTGCATGGCACATAGTAAGCACTTAACAAACATCATTAAAAAAAAAGACTGTGCTTATTTCTAGTACTCGCATTTCCTCTTTTCCCTTCCCTTCTGCATCAGCCTGATTTACCCCCTTTATTCATCCTTCCCTCAGCCCCACAGCACTTATGTGTATATCCATAATTTATTTGTATTAATGTCTGTCTCCTCCTCTAGACTGTGAGCTTTTGTTGTGGGCAGGGAATGTGTCTTCCAACTTTGTTGTACTGTACTCTCCCAAGTGCTTAGTACAGTGCTCTGCATACAGTACTCATTCAGTAACTATGATTGATTGATTACATTGTTCTACCCCAGCCTTTAGTATAATGTTTGTCACCTAGCAAACCTTAGCAATGCCACAATTGTTATTAGTAATGTACATCCGAATAAACGTACATATGTAAATACTGAGACTGAGTATAACCAAGTACATAATTGCTAGAGAAGGTGGTTGAGTATATATGATTTGGGGTCCTGGGGACCAACTGCTATATATATATATGCTACATATATGCATATATATATGATACTGATTACATTTAATATCAATATTACTATTTGATTGTGCTAACGATAAAAAAGTAAACCCTTATCAACTGCTGCTATCATTTTAGAAAGTTTATTCTTGGGTTGTATACTTAGCTCAGTGCACTGTACTCAACAAAATAACAGTACTGTGACTCCTACTAACGCTCAGTGACTGCAGCCAAATTCCTGATTTAATTTCTTCTCTGAAATTTATCCCACCTCTGATTATTTTAATATCTGTCAAATTGATAGAAAAGGAATGCTTCTTTTGTACAGTGATTTCTCCCAAAACATCCTTTAACCACGTATTTGGGGTAGAATGCTATAGGGAATTATGAACTGTTTTTCAAAAAATTCCCGTTCATGTGGGTAGAGTTATTTGGCATTATTCAGGTGAGAGTATCAGAATGTGAGTTTTCCTTAGCACAGGCTTCATCAAGAGTGAACCTCATGTTGGAGTGGGTTGTATTCAATGATGACTTTGCTGACAGTGAGATGCTATATGAATGATGACCTCCAAAAAAAAAAGGCAAAGATCTCTGACCAGTAGGAAACTTTCCCAAGCTATTCCTTCCCAAGTGCTCATGGATTCAACCGGAATAGAAATAACCTTGAAAGGGAAGGGAGTTAATTTTTCTTTTCCTGTGAAAACTCATTCTCTTCCCAGGTGACCTCTTCTCACTGTTTTTCTAAACTGCTCAGTGGCAAGTTCTCTCCTGTTAACACTCCTCGCAAAACATAGGGAAAGGAGAAGATGGAGGGGAGAGCTGGCCATCCCGGTGGCCACACTGAGATCAGAGTTCTTGGCTTGGGAGAGTGTAATACAACTGAATTAGCGGACATGTTCCCTGCCCATAATGAGTTTTGAGGCTAAAGAGGGAGACAGACATTAATAGGAATGATTAAATAATTTATAATATAAAATATAAAGATATGTACCTAAGTTCTGTGGGGTTGGTAGTGGGGTGAATATCAAATGTCCAAAGGTCCATATGTGTAGAAGGGAGAGCGCGCTGGGGAAAACCGAGTTTTATTAGAGAAGCCCTCTTGGAGAAGACCAGGACTACCTCATCTGTAAAATAGGGATTAAGAGTGTGAGCCCCATGTGGGACAGGGACTGTGTCCAACCTCATTAACTTGTATCTACCCTCAGTGCCTAGAACAGTGCTTGGCATTTAGTAAGCGCTTAACAAGTACCATGATATATATATATATATATATATATATATATATATATATATATATATATGTGTGTGTGTGTGTATATATATATGTGTGTGTATATATATATGTGTGTGTATATATATATGTGTGTGTGTATATATATATGTGTGTATATATATATGTGTGTATATATATATTAAGAAAGACCAGGATAGTCCATCCATCTTGTTGTGCTGAAACATCGACTTATTCTCTGCCTGAAACTGGTCCAAGTTTGGATGAATCCAATGGATTGATTCCTTGTGGGGGAAGGCGGAATGGAAGAGGCACGTTGACTCATACTAGCATCATCCTAAAAGACTCTGAAATGGACTAATCTCACCCTCAGTCCTCAAAGTCCCAGGAAAATTGGATCTGTTCCAGGTTCTCATGGGGATTCTCATGGCTCTTTGGGAGCCTTTGTTAGCCACCCTAGTACTACTCGTTCCTGGTAGAATGAAAGTGGTCAGTGAAAGACCTCTAACTGCCAAAAGACAGGCTGGGAGGACAGGGGAGGGACAGAAAGAAAATAATGACCAATAAAAGGTAAATAGTGAAAAACAGTTTGGAAAGTCTGTTAAGCATCAGTGGAGGAGGGGAGAATATTTGTCTTAATATGTTGTGTGAGGTGGAAAAATTTGTTTGAAACTCAAACTAAAGAAGTTTATTAATATTGCAAATAGGGACAATTTCTATTGGAGATGGAAAGTTGTTTTCCCCCTGAGTTAATGATGCACAGAGTTAAAAAATTTACACCCCATTTAATTGAAATAGCTTCCTTGGTGCATACTTGAAGTTCTACTTTTGTGGGTGAATAGGTCTTTGTTTTATGAATTGGAGTTACCCCCCCAAAAATCTTAATTTCTGTCCTATTGAAGTTCATTTAAACACTGTTTTGTAGACTGCATAGTTTCAAGAGTGACCCAGCTCAGCGCTGGATGTCATAGAAGTCTTGTTCCTCACTTTAATCTGTAACCACGCTGTAAGGCTAATTTTAAAAGATTCACTTTTGCAGAAGATACAAGTTCCAGGAGCATAGTGACCTATTCTCCATGTTCTGTAAGAAGGTCCAGTCCATTTCATTACCGTGTTTTGAAAGCTAAAATGGCAGATGTCCTATGGCTCCTCTTGATCCTTTCCCAGAGATAAATGATCCCTTTCACCTGTTTTTCTTAGTCAGAAAAGGGTTAGCATTTTCTGAGATTATTTCAAGTATAAAAGGAAACCCGCAAAAGAACTAGGCCATTCAATGCTTTTCTTCAATACCAAGTTTGCAGCACTAAAACTGTTGACACAAACGTGGATGCTCAAGTGTTTTTGTTGTTGGTTTTCTTTTGAGTTCCTTACCTACTCTCCATCTACAACTATATTACAAAAGGAGGTAAAGTCAGATAGAGCTTCATCTTTAGGATGGAATATTAACTCTGCTGTAATCACCCAAGCACCTACTTCAGTGCTTTGCTCAGAGAAAGTGTATTTATTGAGCACTTTGTGCAGAGCTCTGTACTAAAGTGCATCCCGCTGTTGGGTAGGGACCATCTTTATATGTTGCCAACTTGTACTTTCCAAGCGCTTAGTACAGTGCTCTGCACACAGTAAGTGCTCAATAAATACGATTGAATGAATGAATGAATGAATAGGAGAGCACAGTGAGTAGATATGACCCCTGACTTGAAAGAGCTCAGAAGCTGGTATGGGTATTTACCTATACTTCCGCCCCCAAGGTACAGTGCTTGGCACATAGTAAGCACTTGACAAATGCCGCAGTTATTATATATGTGGAAAATTTTCCTTCAAGGAGGATTTGAGCAGGATTTCGGAAGCTCGTATTGTTCCTTGCCTGGAGGAAGCACAGTGGGAATTTGATATATGAGATTTAATCAACCTGTAGGATCTCCGAATCTCTTGCAAACTTTTATTGGCTCCAGGTAAATTGACCTCTCTGCCTAAGAATTTTAT
Source organism: Tachyglossus aculeatus (assembly GCF_015852505.1). Taxonomy (NCBI): domain Eukaryota; kingdom Metazoa; phylum Chordata; class Mammalia; order Monotremata; family Tachyglossidae; genus Tachyglossus; species Tachyglossus aculeatus. The sequence goes on along the minus strand of NC_052078.1, from coordinate 11,449,977 downwards.
TTGGAAATAAGTACATTTTTATAAGCAGCGTGGCTCAGTGGAAAGAGCCCGGGCTTGGGAGTCAGAGGTCATGGGTTCTAATCCCGGCTCTGCCGATTGTCAGCTGTGTGACTTTGGGCAAGTCACTTCACTTCTCTGTGCCTCAGTTACCTCATCTGTAAAATGGGGATTAAGACTGTGAGCCCCCTGTGGGACAACCTTATCACCTTGTAACCTCCCCAGCGCTTAGAACAGTGCTTTGCACATAGTAAGCGCTTAATAAATGCCATTAATAATAATAATAATAATCGTGGCTCCGCCACGTGTCTGCTGTGTAACCTTGCTGTGTGAAGTCACTTAACTTCCCTGAGCCTCAGTTACCTCATCTATAAAATGGGGTTAAGACTGTGAGCCCCACGTGGGACAACTTTATTACCTTGTATCTCCCTCAGCGCTTAGAACAGTGCTTTGCACATAGTAAGTGCTTAACAAATGCCATTATTATTATTGTTATTATAAGAAACCAGCTCCGACTTCCGCACGTGATCTTATTTTTGACTGCAATGAATTCCATAATTCCTGGGCTTGTAAAACGATAAACAGCTCTTAGTGTTGAGCATCCACTGACACTACACCTGTTCCGCCGTTTCTGTGAGAAGCCAAAGCCAGATTTCACTGCTGTGTTGTCATTGAATAATGTAAGTTAAGTAGTGAACATAACCCAAATTCCTGGGCCAGTTAGCTTCAGCTGTAAATTGCCCCATATTTGCTATGAGTTAAACGTGTTAATCACTCACTAGGAATAATATCAAAGCAAGAGACAAAGAGGCGAAAAAAGAAACAGCGCTAAGTACTGAAAAAATACAACACAGCCATACAAAAATAGAGACAATCTTGTATATACAACATGGCTGGGAGTGTGAGTGTTGCATTGACTTTTTCGCAAGGGACGGAGGCCTTGTTAATTTCCTACCTATTTTCTCCTGGCACTTACTACAGTGTTTTGCACACAGCGTGCACGTAATAAATACTGTTAATTGCACGCGTAGGTGAATTTCACCATTGGAGGTTTTTTCTTCGACTTCCAAGGACAACTATATTCAGTAATATTATAGTACTACTGATAGGGCTGTATAGTTCTAAAATTAATTCTAAAATTCTAAAATAATTCCAAAATGCTGTCTTTTTAATGGGGAAAAAATTGCAACCCCTTAAATGGAGAAAACAGGACCGAAGAGTTTGTTTCAACCCTAGTTTGAACCTAATTCATCCAGTAGTCAGTGATCAGGGGCATCCCCAGTTGTCAAGCCATCAGATAATTACATTTTGAATAGACAGCAAAGCAGACTCTGTGGCTGAGATTAAAAAAATATAATGAGCTTTGGGTAGGCTGTATCTGAGATGTTTGAAGAAAATAATCTGACAAGAAAAAACAGGATTTCAAAATGGATGTTAAATACTAATTTGTGTCAAAGATAGCCTATCTTGTCTTTCTTCTCTTCCCTTTATTCTTTCTTAGGCTGAAGCATAAGGTAATAATAATTAAGCTAGTCAACACTATCTTTCACAGACCTTAGGCATATATGAAATGTGACCTCTGGTACTTCCCAAGTGCTTAGTACAGTGCTCTGCACACAGTAAGCGCTCAATAAATATGATTGATTGATTGATTGAAATACAGACCACCACTCTCCCCACCTACAAAGCCTTTTTATAATCACATCTCCTCCAAGAAGCCTTCCCTGACTAAACCTTCTTTTCCCCATACTCCCTCTCCCTTCTGCATCACCTATGCACTTGAATCAGTACCCTTTAAATACTTAATTTTCTCCCCATCCTCAGCCCCACAGCCCTTATGTACTTATCCATAATTTATTTTAATGTCTGTATCCCCCTCTAGACTGTAAACACTCTGTGGGCGTGGAATGTGTCTATCAACTATGTTGTATTACACTCTCCCAAGTACTTAGTACAGCGCAGTGCACACAGAAAGTGCTCATAAGTAACATTGATTGTTTGGTTGATTGCCAGAGAGCCCATTTTTCAGACCGAATATGCAACAGTCAATCCCAACTAACATACTGGGGTGTATGGAAATTCCCACAGCATTTTATCCAGAAACATCTGCTACAGTATTAATAGCATGAAAGACAACATGGGCAAAAATAACTCACACCAGTTCATTAAATCCCCACAAAATGTGCTTTACGTTTATTCCATCTTCATTTCCTGTGAGGTACTTTGAGAATCTGTGATGTTCATCCTACTTAGTTCATCGATGAAATAACTAAGACATAAGTTCAGTTCCAAAGCGAAGACTGGAGAACATATTTATTCCAAATTGAGTACCAAACCCCAGCTTCTTGGATCAATTTTAATTTAAGTAATTCCACCCTACATCCCTTAACCCCTCCAAACTCTTTCTCTTGAACTCTTTCTCCTTCTCCTTCGTGAAATCTTAAAGCCAGGTCTCTACATTTAACTAAATCATTGACAATGATAATCAGGTGTCGGCTTACATATGATCTTATACCGTTCAATTAAAATGATATGTTCCTTGTCCCTTTAGAAGCATTTCCTCTGCAGCTTTGGTAGAACCTCACATAGAGTGGAAGATGTGTTCTTGGGAAATGTCATGTCCTCTGAAATCAGGGTTTCTGAATCATTTAGTCAATGGGAAATACAGAGCTAAATTCCTGAAACGTATGCAGAAGGTATAGGTCTCATCCAATCTCCTAATCTCCTGTTTCCCATCGATCCAGTGATGCAGTCAATCAATGGTATTGGTTGAACACTTCTTTTGTGCAGACCACTGTATAAGTGTGTGGACGAGTACGATAGAAGATACATATAAGATCTCAAAGTTCACAATATAGCTGGAGAGACAGATAATAAGATAAATTACAGGTAGGATTCAGAAGCTGCAGTTTCATGCACGTGAGATGGGAGTTCCAGATTGCATCTGGTTACCATGTCACCTGCCCAGAAATCAGGGTTACTCAGGAATTAGGGTCAACCTGAGTCACAAAAGACCCTCCAGGATAAAGGGGTGCAGGGATGATTGCTTGGAGGGCCCCAGTATTAGAGGTGATGGATCAAACCCTCCTTTTTTAACTTTTGTTTTTCTCCCTCCTGTTCTTCAGGCACTAGGCGAGTGTCTCTCTGTCCTCTTCTTTCACAGTTATTTCAGTTACATGCAGAAGCCCAAAAGATCTGATTTAGGATTGGCGCCGTATATTTTCAAAAAGAATTTCACAGTAATGAATTCCAGTTAACAGAATATTCAGAGTCACTCATCATAAAGAAAGTCAAGGTGGAGAAAATTATGTTGACTGTCCTGACTTTTTTATGATTATTTAGTGAGTTACATCTGCAAGAGGAGATTTACGGATACGGTTTAGCCAAATATGTTACGTTCTTTTCTGTAATTATCAGAAGTCTTCCTCTTCCAGGGGTAAAACCAGGAAACAAAAAGAGAACAAGAATATCTGGATAAGGCCCTGGCTTCCATTTTAGCCAAAGATGATTCTTGGGAAATAATGGCGTCTATTTATGAAAATGAAAATGAAAATTTTATTTATTAAATTAAAAAAAAAAACACTTTACACTGGCAGGCTAAAACCAGCTTAGAATAGTCTATAAATCTTTATGAACTTTTTTGCATTCTTCAGCCAACTGAAAACAACCTCCTAAATATATTATTTATTATTTATTATTAAATATATTATTATTTATTATATATATATTATATGTCCTAAATATATTATTTTAAAATTGTGCCCACTTGCTAATTCATTCATTCATTCAGTCGTACTTCTTGAGCATTTACTATGTGTACTAAGCGCTTTGGAGAGTACATTGCAACAATAAACAGTCACATTCCCTGCACACAACCAGTTTACAGTCTAAAGTGGGGGGGAGAGAGACGTCAATATAAATAAATAAAATAAAATTACTGATATGTACATAAGTGCTGTGTGACTGGGAGAGGGGAAGAGCAGAAGGAGCAAGTCAGGGCAACGCAGAAGGGAGTGGGAGATGAGGAAAAGAGGGGCTTAGTCGGGAAGGCCTCTTGGAGGAGGTGGGCCTTCGGTGAGACTATGAATGGGGGGAGAGTAATTGTCTGTCAGCTTTGAGGAGGGGAGGGCATTGCAGGCCAGAGGCAGGATCTGGGCTGGGGTTGGCGGTGAGTTAGGAGAAATCGAGGCACAGTGAGAAGGTTAGAGAAGTGAAGCATGCAGGCTGGGTTGTAGAAGGAGAGAAGCGAGGTGAGGAAAGAGGGGTCAAGGTGACTGAGTGCTTTAAAGCCAGTGGTGAGGAGCTTTTGTTTGAGGCGGAGGTGGATGGGCAACCACTGGAGTTTTTTGAGGAGTGGGGTGATATGTCCTGAATGTCTTTGTAGAAAAATGATCCGAGCAGCAGAGTGAAATATGGACTGGAGTGGGGAGAGACAGGAGGCTGGGAAGCCAGCAAGAAGGCTGATGCAGTCATCCAGTCAGGATAGGATGAGTGATTGTATTGACATGGCAGTGGTTTAGAGGGAGAGGAAAGGGAGGATTTTAGCGGTGTTGTGAAGTGGGGGGACCGACAGGATTCAGTGATGGATTGAATATGTGGGTTGAATGACAGGGAGGAGTCGAGGAAGAAGCACCGTGGATTAGTGGATAGAGCACAGGCCTCGGAGTCAGGAGGTCATGGGGTGTAATCCCAGCCACAAGTCTGCTGTGTGACCTTGGGCAAATCACTTCACTTCCCAGGGCCTCAGTTACCTCATCTGTAAAATGGGGATTAAGAGTGGAAGCCCTTTGTTGCTGAATTGTACTTTCCATGCACTTAGTACAGTGCTCTGCACCCAGTAAGCACTCAATAAATACGACTGAATGTGTGTCCAGTCTGACTACTTGAATCTACCTCAGTGCTTAGAACAGTGCTTGGCACATAGGAAGTGATTAACAAGTACCATAATTATTATTGTTAATTATTATTATTAAGGATAACACCAAGGTTAAGGGCTTTTGAGACAGGAAGTATAGTGGTGCTGTCTATAGTGTTGGGAAAGTCAGGGGGAGGACAGGGTTTGGATGGGAAGATAAGGAGCTCTGTTTTGCACATGTTAGGCCCGAAGTTTACTCCACGTCACTCTGGTACTTTAATTCATTCATTCAACCATATTTATTAACTGCTTACTGTGTGCAGAGCACTGTACTAAGTGCTTGGAAAGTGCAGTTCGGTAACAAATAGAGAAAATCCATGTGAACACAGCCACCAAATGGTAGATGTGGAAAGATGGATCCCAAGGTGACTACTGAAAATTTAATACAGCTCTCACTTTCCCTTCTTTGACAAGGAATTTTTAATCCCCAAACAAATGAGTAGCAAATCACCCTAAGCAGCACTGGCCAGTCTGATGTACACATTGTGCTGATCGCCCAGTTGGGCAGACCAGGGGTCACTGAAAAAGAGAAGCAGCATGGTCTAGTGAATAGTGAAAGACCTAGGTTCTAATCCCACTCCTCCACTTGTCCACTGTGTGACTTTGGGCAAGTCATTAATCGGGCAAGTCATTAAACTTCTTTGTGCCTCAGTTCCCTCGTCCGTAGTATGGGGGTTAAGACCATCAATTCTATGTGGGACTGGACTCTGTCTAATCTGATTAGCTTGTATCTACCCAACCGCTTAGTACAGTGCCTGGCACGTAATAATAATAATAATAATAACAATAATAATAATAATAATAATGTTGGCATTTGTTAAGTGCCTACTATGTGCCAAGTGCTGTTCTAAGCGCTGAGTACAAGGTAATCAGATCATCATCATCATCATCATCATCAATCGTATTTATTGAGTGCTTACTGTGTGCAGAGCACTGTACTAAGCGCTTGGGAAGTACAAGTTGGCAACATATAGAGACAGTCCCTACCCAACAGTGGGCTCACAGTCTAAAATGGAGGGTGGGGGGGGGGGGGTCTCTTCATCCCCATTTTACAGATGAGGTAACTGAGGCACCGAGAAGGTAAGTGACTTGCCCAAGGTCACACAGCAGACAAGTGGCGGAGCCGGGATTAGAACCCACGACCTGTGACTCCCAAGGCAGACTCTTTCCACTGAACCATGTTGCTTCACGTAGTAAGCACCTGACCAATGCCATTACAAAAAGTACAAGGTCTAATATAACCTATCACAGGGAGCTTCAGTGTAAAAGTCTGCAATGACAAGTTCACGCCATGGCAACCCTCGGGGTAAAACCTGTCGACCTGTAGAGTGTCTGTCTTTCCTGCTAGACTGTAAACTTCTCAAGGGCAGGCATCATGTGTACTAATTGCATTGTATTCTCCCCGGAGCTTCGTACAGGACTCTGCGCAAAGTAGATGCTTAATAAATCCCATTGCTTGATTGACATACCCACACATGACCTCACCCCACCCCACACTTTAACCCTGAAGTACGTACAGTGCGCACTTAACAAATGCTATAAATAATGATGATAATTAGAAGCCTGATTTGTATCACTGCCTTTTCAGGTCTTCAGGTCACTGCTTGCCTTCCTCTCCCTCACGGGACTCAGAGAGTAAGAGCAAATCTCCTCTCATCTGAAAAATTGTAGCCTTAGGATAGGTGTGAAAACTCAGCCTCATTTTTTTTTATCATGTGCTTTTAGCTCTTGATGTCTTTCTACAGCAGTTACGTTGCATGTTTGTGAATGACAGGCCATTTGTCTAACAGCTGTAATCCTTCATTAACATAAGTAAGCAGATTGTTTAATAATGCCATGGCCTTCATTTCCTAAACGGTCCAATTAAAACCGTATTTTGCATCCATTCCGATATTACCTTTCGGTTCCTTAAGTTCTGCCCTATTGTAAGGCCTCAAACTGAGTGAAACACAGGAAAGGAGTTTGGGGTATTTTAAGGTGGTATTCTGAAACAGCTGCATCTCTGATTTTGCTCATCTCTTGACCTCGCAATGTTCAAATGACTCCGCAAAGGGCTCAGAAAAATAATTTTTCACAGGGGACCTACGTTTCGACTAACTCAGTAACTAAGAATTGAAGAAGAATCCATGGATCCATGACTGCCCCTCACCCTCTTCTCCTTCGCACCTGATTTCCAAAAATGTCAAAATATGTCTTCAGAAAACGTTTTTCACTCTCACAAACAAATCAAAACTGAGTTTTCATTTATGTTTTTAAGAAGCTTAACAAAGCTTGGAACCTATCTTTATCATCACACTAAGCAGCTCACATTCTTAATCCCCATTTTTTACAGATGAGGTAACTGAGGCCCAGAGAAGTTAAGTGACTTACCTAAGGTCACACAGCAGACAAGTGGAGGAGCTGGGATTAGAACCTATGACCTTCTGATTCCCAGGCCTGTGCTGTATCCACAACACCAATATACACAACAATTCCTTACACTCAAACAACTTTAATGTCTAGAGCTCAGCCCATCACCCCCTTCAGTGGTCACTTCCCACAACACCCACGAGGCGGGGAGACCTTCCTCCCGAATACCATTCTCTGTTCTCTCAGTCCCCTTCCTGCCTGAAATTAGCTTTCAGTAATAGTCACATATTATCTTTGCGAATGTGTTTACCAGGGGAATTACATTAATGAGAAACAGTGAATCCAGAAGCGTTTGTATAGAAACTTCCAAGACATGTTTGTAATTCAGTCAATCATAACAGGGAAGCTGCGTGGCTCAATGGAAAAAGCACAGGTTTGGGAGTGAGAGGACGTGGGTTCTAATCCCGGCTCCGCCACTTATCAGCTGGGTGACCTCGGGCAAGCCACTTAACTTCTCTGGGCCTCAGTTACCTCATCTGTAAAATGGGGATCATCATCATCATCATCAATCGTATTTATTGAGCGCTTACTGGGCGCAGAGCACTGTACTAAGCGCTTGGGAAGTACAAGTTGGCAACATATAGAGACAGTCCCTACCCAACAGTGGGCTCACAGTCTAAAAGGGGGAGACAGAGAACAAAACCAAACATACTAACAAAATAAAATAAATAGAATAGATATGTACAAGTAAAATAAATAAATAAATAGAGTAACAAATATGTACAAACATATATACTGTGAGCTCCACATGGGACAGGGATTGGGTCCAGCCTGATTTGTTTGTATCCACCTCAGCACTTAGTACAGTGCCTGTCACATTGTAAATACTTAAATATCATAATTATTATTATTACTATTATTACTAAGTGCTTGGGAAAAAAAGCACATTCCCCTGCCCACAATGTGCTTAAAGGCTAGAGGGGAACTGTTCATTCATTCAATTATATTTATTTAGCACTTCTGGTGTGCAGAGCACTGCACTAAGCACTTGGGAGAGTACAATATGGCAATAAACACATTCCCTGCCCACAGTGAGCTTACAGTATAGAGGGGGAATTATGTAATGGTTTTCTAATATGTTAAATCAGTCTTGCATAGAAGGATACGTATCTTGCCAATCCTCAAAAATACCATTCATCATTGCCCCACCATGCAATTCAGAGGAAATTGAAATGATTTTACATTTTGACTAGTCCAGTGTAAATCGTCACTAGCAACGGGCTGGGGCTTATTTGCCAGGCTGATCCAGATGAATCCCGCATCATCTTCAAGATCCTCAAATCACTTAAATGTGCCATCCCTCTCTTGTCCTTTTCCATATGCTAAGCAAATACTACTGAAGCTACATGGAGAAGTGCATAATTTTCTTCCAATCATTAATTACACGAATACTTGCTCCTGGCCCCAAGTCAAAAAATTCCTCTCTAGTGCTATGACAATCCAAGAAGACTGAATCCATCTCTCACTATGCAATAACATTTCTCTATTCAGAAGTGCACCAGCCCTGCAGGGAGCAATTATGCTTTAGGGAACTGGGCTCGTGGGAAGAAGCATCTAGTGTTCCTGGATGAAAAGAGACCCTTAATTTATTTGTCTTTTTTCCACTTTATGGAAATGATTTAGGGTCACATTGTACAATTGTGTCCCTCTGGGGGAATTTTAGGACATAAAAAAATCCAAATTAAGTTGAAAAGGAATACAAGTATATTCCAAACAATAATGGAAATTTTTAAAAAGAAAACATTGAATCATGGAAACCTGATTGCACACAGGCCACTTATTTTAACTATTTGCTAAACTATCGGTTTCCAAGGTCTTCCCCGTTCCACATTTTAGTTCCAGTTGGGTTGGGGTTGGAAGCAGATCGGAAAGCTGCACTTTCGGGAGAAAGTTTGCTGCGTGGAAAAATCCCCGTTGAGTTCCCTTTGCTTTCTAAATTCAGTTCACTCTTCTTGCCCCTTCTTTCAATATCCCTAATGCGCCAATTCTTCCTACTTCCCTTTTCTTTCTCACTTGCTTTATTTTACCCAAGCATCTCATCTCTCTCTGTTCCCTTTCTGGATCTATCCCAAGATGGTGTGAAAGACCAGACTCTTTGGTCCATGTTTGCCCACTCCTCGAAAACCGCCAGTGGTTGCCTTTCCACCTCCACGTCAAACAGAAACTCCGTACCATTGGCTTTAAGGTCGATGATTTCCCTGACCTTCTTCACTGATTTCCTAATATAACCCAGCCCTCACACTTGATTCGGGTAGTGCCACTTGACTCACTGCACCTTGATCCTGTCTGTCTCACCTCCAAAGCCTTCCCACATCCTCCCTTTGGCCTCTATCTCCCTGCCCCTTCATATTGGACAGACCACCACGCTCCTCATCTTCAAACCACAACTAAAATAATTTCTCTTCCAAGAAACCTTCCGTGATTACCCTCCTCATTTCACCTTCATTTTTGCATCCCATGCACTCGGGTCTGAGCCCCTTAACCACTTTGATATTCACCCCACTCCCAGACACACAGCACTTTCGTTCATATCTTTGTACTCTGCCATTTCCCTTATCTGTAATTTATTTTAACGTCTGTCTCCCCCTCTAGATTATAAACTCCTTATGGGAAGGGATTATGCCTACCAACTCTATTGAATGGTATTTTCCCAAGCACTTATTACAGTGCAGTGTGAGAAGCAGTAATTGCATAGTAGATAGAGCACAGGCTTGGGGATCAGAAGGATCTGGGTTCTAATCCCAGCTCCACTACATATCTGCTGGGTGACCTTGGGCAAGTCACTTAACTTCCCTGTGCCTCAGTTTTCTGTAAAATGGGGATTAAGACTGTGTCCATCCTGATTAGGTTCTGCCTACTCCAGTGCTTAGTAAAGCGCCTGATACATACTAAGCACTTAACAAATACCATTTTTTTCAAAGAAGTGTCCTTTACACAAGAAGTGTTCAATATCATTGATCGGTTAATTGATTCTCACCCTTCCCCCAACCGCAGGGCATCCATCCTTCTTTATGCCTTCTGGAAAACACTGTAGCATTTCTCTTGAGCCATTTTAGTCTTCTGAAGAGATCTATTTTCTCTGCTGAATTTTTTTCACTATCACCCGTTCTAGTGTACTCTCCCAGGGGCTTGAAAAGCAAGGCCGATAGTCTATGTAACACCTCTGGCAGGCTGCAAAAAACAGGAGAGTTTAGGAAGCTATTTTCAAGTTAAAATTGAGAGGCAGCATGGCTCAGTGGAAAAAGCCCAGGCTTGGGAGTCAGAGGTCATGGGTTCAAATCCCGGCTCCACCACTTGTCAGCTGTGTGACTTTGGGCAAGTCACTTAATTTCTCTAAACCTCAGTTCCCTCATCTGTAAAATGGGGATTAAGACTGTGAGCCCCCCGTGGGACAACCTCATCACCTTGTAACCTCCCCAGCGCTTTGAACAGTGCCTTGCACATAGTAAGCACTTAATAAATGCTATCAAAAAAAAAAGAAGCTGGAACAGGAAGTATCTGTGCAGTTAATCAATCAGTAATAATAGTAATGGCATTTATTAAGCGCTTACTATGTGTAAAGCACTGTTCTAAGCACTGGGGAGGTTGCAAGGTGATCAGGTTGTCCCAGCTGGGGCTCACAGTCTTAATCCTCATTTTACAGAGGAGGTAACTGAGGCACAGAGAAGTTAAGTGACTTGCCGAAACTCACACAGCTGACAAGTGGGGGAGCCAGGATTTGAACCCATGACCTCTGACTCCAATGCCCAGGCTCTTTCCACTGAGCCACGCTACTTCTATTTATTGAGCACTCATTGGGTACAGGGCACTGTATTAACCACTTGAATTTCCTCAGATTTTTATTAAATTCTTTTTTACCCAATATTTTAATATCCCTAATTCTGTTATTTAGAGGTTCCTTTAATATCTGCAGGAGTCTAGCAGCAGCGTCTATGCCTAAATTGGTGCATAACGCTTTGAAAGCAGAGAGGTTGCCTCACGAAAGATAATTAATAGAAGAAATCACATTAGGGAGAGCAGATGCAGTGTGGAGAGTGTTTCCCTTGTTTTGACTTAGTGGAGGCCTCGAGTTCTCAATTTCAGATAAACAAGAGCTTGACAAACACCTGCCTCCTCTCTAGCCAGGTAAGCTGCTTACTGGAGAGGCTGATACAAAGCCATGAAAAAAAGCCATCCGCGGCTCTTCCCATGTAGAGTTCATTCCCAATGAAGGCTGAAAGTAATCAGAGAACTTATGATCCCTTTCACATTCCACTTCTCCTTTCGATTTTTCAAGAGGTCTCTCTTTGCTGCTAGATCATTTCAGAGTGGCACATGCCTTGGTGACCTCACACCGTCGAATTGCAGCAACCGATTTTTCCAGTCTGTTTGCGCCTTCCTGTCAAGAAGACAAGCTGTTTTCTTTCTTTCCTCTTTGAGGATATCATAACATGAGCAAAACACCCGGCATCATTAGGCCAAATTATGTTGAAATTATCATGGGAAAATCGACTTTCCTTAAGAATTCCTCGCATGTAAAGGAGTGAAATGGCCATATTTGATAAGATGGCTGAGGCGAAAAGTTAAGCGTATTTTTAAAATCCACATCCTATCTGTGCACTGGGTTGGTATTTATTTACTAGGTCCTATTTTTACCTCTCCGTACAACTCCCTTGCTCTTCCTATATAGAGGACAATATATTCTGACGCTTTTTACAATTTCTTTCTGTTTTGTGATATGTGGATTCATTCCACCATATGGTCTGTTCAGGCTGATAAACCTCCTACATATTATAAAATAATTATAACTGTGGAATGCAGCTATAGTTGAGGTTATGGCAGTGTTTTCATCATTAACCCCTCCTGCTTCATTTTCAGGAATTAATTACTGAGCTGTAAGTTTCTTCTCAGTTGAAACTTGGCATCCCAGATCTGTACATGTTTGTACCTAGCCAGGGAGTCCATTTTGTTCCACAGACATTAAAAAAACTGTTGAATTCATCAATTGATCATATTCACTGAGAAGCTATTGTGTGCAGAGCACTGTACTAAGCGTTTGGTAGAGTACAACACAACCTAAAAGACACATTCCCTTCCCACAACGAGCTTACAGTCATCCACTGGGAGACTTAAAAGAAAGCGGACATTTGACCTTCAAAATTGTATTTGATCCATAAAAAAGTAAGGCATTTTTTAACTGCAGTCTGAAGGAGGACATCAGACTATTACCATCTGGATATTTGAAGAATGAACCAAGGTGTTTCTCCTAAAAAGGGGGGCCATTACATCCCTTTAATTCGGACATATTTACATAGGATGTGCCAAATCTCCAAAGGAGGTTTTCCAACACTAAGGTAGGAGCATCTTTATCAGTTCCTCTCATGTTCTCAACTATACATGTTTTTGGGGTCCTGTAATTTACTCTGCCTGGTCACAAAATGTGTTTATCCATGTAAGTCAGCTTGAGACCTTCCTTTCGAGTTGGAGTTCTGTATTTGTAATCCTTGGAAGTGGAAAAATCTGGATAGGAAAAAATGCTTGGCTGAATCTCTCCTTAACAGGCAAGGAGGAGGATACCTGTGACTTAGAAGGGTCCCTTTGTGAGCCCCTAGCAACTCCTCTTCTACATATTAGGGATAATTGCCTTGTTATATGTACATTATCCCTGGCTGTTGTGTTTGAAGCTATCAATTCTAATTGCTCTCCTTTACTTTTTATTGCTAATTTCCTCATTATGGCTTATCTTTGCCCTTGTTTATGCTTGTGGTATCTTTCTCCAACAGGCACTCCTGGTTTCTGCCACAAATGGGTCCCATTGATTCTTCTAAGTCGTGTGAGGATGGGGGATAGGGAACAAAGGGAGAAAAATCTAATTGAACAAATATTTCAGAGGAAGAGTTAAAGAGTCTTTGAATATATGACTCTCCTACAGGCATGACAAGTGAAAAACGAAGGCCTAGCAAAAAAGCACAAACAGTAAATTCCTTGGGGATGGGGAAGAATGCGGAAAAACGCAAAAGTGTGGAGATGTGGAGGGTAAGCCCCAGGGTGTCCGTGCCAACGAGTCCATGAACCATAGGGCCAATTTCAAGGAATGCCAATGTCTATAAGAGGTCATTTCATCCCTTCATCCAGTTCCCTCTCTGCCCTTTCCACTCGTTTCTCCCGCGTCCGACAGAAAAGCCGCATCTAAATTATTCTAATGATTGGCAGGCTCAGATTATGAAAACAAAAGCTAAAATTCTCTTATCAAATTGGAATGAGAATGATTCAATAATTCCCATAGGTCAAGAATTACCCAGTGTTAGGCTACATTTAATGTCTGTGAAACCTTTTTTAAAAAATTTACTATGTTAATCATGTCTGCACTTATCAGCGTAAAATGAAATCTTTGCTACACGGAATCCACAAGAAGAGTCTTCTGAACATCATTGTCCTAGTCACAAATGGAAGCTATTGATAATTCAATTAATGTCATGCAGTATTCAGCTATTCTTCTTAACTAGATGATCTGCTTTTCTTCATGGCATTATCTGAGTGAAGCCCACAGAAAAACAAAGATAAGTTAGTCTGTTTTATTTATCTCATAACTTCATGAGGCACTTTCAAGGACACATAAGTAAATTCAGGCACACTTCAGTAGCTTAGTTAAATATTGCATAGTAAAATATTAATGTATATGTGTGCATATCTATTTTTTCCCTCTCTAAAGTAACTTATTTTGGGCCAAGTATGATAAACAGTGTTCCACCACTAGAAATGTTCTGGGTTGTCACTCCATCTATTTTGTATACAAAAAATAAGGACATGATCCTCAAAGATTTCTAACCAAATAGTACACAGCCCTGAAAGAATTGAGGAATACTCTTAAGATCATATTTCCTCCAAGAGGCCTTCCCTAATTAAGCCGTCCTTAACACGGTTCCCTCTCCTTTCTGCATCTTAAATGCACTTGGATCTGTGACCTTTGGGCATTTGATATTCACCCCACCCTCAAAACCACAGCACGTATATCTTTAAATTTTGTATATTGTAGATTATTTATATTAATGTCTGTTTCACCCTTTAGACCGTAAGCTCGTTGTGGGCAAGGGAACATGTCTGCCCATTCTGTTGCTTTATATTCTCCCAAGCACATAATACAATGTTTGCAGATAGTAAGCACTCAATAAGAGAAGCAGAGTGGCTTAGTGGAAAGAGCACGGACTTGGGAGTCAGAGGGATTGGGTTCTGACCCCCGGCTCTGCCACTGGTCTGCTGTGTGACCTTGGGCAAGCCACTTAACTTCTCTGTGCCTCAGTGATCTCATCTGTAAAATGTGAGCCCCATGTGGGACAACCTCCTTACCTTGTATCCACCCCACACTTAGAACAGGGCTTGGCATATAATAAGCACTTAACAAATACCATAATTAATTAATTAATACAATTGATTGATGAACTTGTATCAGGCAGAGTAAGAAAATTAGTGATCACCATAGATGATATTCTTAACATCAATGCTTCCCTTTATGGAAAAGCAGATTTTACCATGTACCTGACACTAAAACGGGAAATTGATTTGTTCCCTGTCCAACAAGAGGGCTCAATAATTCTTGATCCTCTGGAAGAAATCTTCACAGGCATCATATTCTATGACTTCCTCAAGATTCCCCAACCCAATATTCTCCCAATTTATATTAGTTCAGTGAAGCCATAAGCTCCCCTATGGAAACTGCCCCTATTCCTCATTCTTCTGTACTTCCCATCGCCTATCAAACAATGCTATCAATTGAGTGCTTACCCTGTCCAGACCACTTCACTAAGTACTTGATCCCTGCCCTCACTGAGGTACTTCACTGCAAGTACATGCTCAATAAATGCTACTATCAATCGTATTTATTGAGCACTTACTTTGTGCAGAGCACTGTACTAAGCGCTTGGGAAGTACAAGTTGGCAGCATACAGAGACAGTCCCTACCCAACAACGGGCTCACAGTCTAGAAGGGACTACTATTACCACTACTGTTATCAAAATGTTTACCATGAATACTGCATCCTTATGCCAGAGTCAGATCCCGTAGATGAAACTGAGCACACTTTGTAGTCACGGTAAAACAGTGGATGGATGATCCATTATTGAGCTTTGATCTCGCCTTCTTGTTGCTTGGCACAAATAAACTAGAAACGGTAGCCATCTAGGGGTTCGCAAACTGGAGCCGAACAAGCCCTGCCTAACACCAACATATTTTGCGTTCAGAGGCCAGGGCCGGAGTCGGACGGTAAGCCAGGAGAGGAGGCTGCCTCAGGGCCAGCTGTCAGAGAGGTGGCTTTGGAGAGCCTGCTTTGAAAACGCTCAGTCTCTCCTCTGCAGACCAGAAACAGACCTGTGGCAACCAGGACACGGGAGTGAAGAGCAGTGGCACAGGAGCAAGTAATGGGGTTGGGTGTAGACCACAAAAATATCCTGGATTGGGGGCCCCGGGGGGCTCGGGTGGACTTCTGTATGTTATGCTGCTTGACCCAACATGACTTAAGCAACAGTGAAGCCACCCTAGGGAGAGAGTGGCATTATTTCCCTCACCTCAGGGCCACCGTATATAATAATTAAAAAAATAATTACGGTACTTATTAAGTACTTACTATGTTCTAAGCGTGGGGGTAGATACAACTTAGATTGGACACAGTCACTGTCCCACTTGGGACTCAGTGTTTAGTTCAATGCCTTGCACACCATAAGTGCTTAACAAATTCCATTATTAATTAATCACCAGTTTTTTACAGATCAGGTAAATGAGGCACAGAGAAGTTAAGTGACTTGCCCAAGGTCGTCTGAAGCAAAGCCCCGTTGAATGCAGAGTTTGTCGTGAATGTAGTCCCTGCGTTCCAGGAAGACTGAATGTGCTTTTTCTGACCTCGCTAGACAAAGCTGAACTACAGGTTTCCCACCACACCGGGCTTCAATCAATCAATCGTATTTGTTGAGCGCTTACTGTGTGCAGAGCACTGTACTAAGCGCTTAATAATGATTGTATTTGTTAAGCACTTACTATGTGCAAAGCACTGTCCTAAGCGCTGCGGGGATACAAGGTGATAAGGTTGCCCCACGTGGGGCTCACAGTCTTAATCCCCATTTTACAGATGAGGGAACTGAGGCTCAGAGAAGTGAAGTGACTTGCCCAAAGTCACACAGCTGACAAGTGGCCGAGCTGGGATTTGAACCCCTGACCTCTGACTCCAAAGCCCGGGCTCTTTCCACTGAGCCACGCTGCTTCAACCATAACTCTGAGCTACTGGGCTCTCCCGACAGTCAATAGAGAAACATGTAGAACACAAATTGTCTCATCCTCAGTCACAAAACTGCATCCTACCAAGCTGTTTAACCAGCTATTTTATTTACAGCTTCATCATAAAGAGTGTATGCCTTCTACTAAGTAATATAATGGGGAGAGTTAGCAGCAGGTATCACAGGGAACAGCAATAGTTAACGGCTTCTGCTGAAAGTGAACCACAGTTTCCCCCATCTTGCTGGAGATTCATAGAAGCAGGGAATCAATCAATGGTATTTATCGAGCACTTACTACGTGCAGAGCACTGTACAATTCAACAGAATTAGGAGACACATTCCCTACCCAATGTGAGTTTACAGTCTGGAGTCTAGATAAGAAAGATTAGCATAGCACAAATCGTCTGGAGACTGTAAACTCCTGTGGGCAGGGATCTTGTCTACAAACTCTTGTTTTGTACACTCTAAAATGCTTAGTACAGTGCTGTGCACACAGTAAGTGCTTAATAAATACCATGGATTGATTGAGCATGCAAATAAGAATTAGCTTATTCCTACAGGGTTGTATCAATCAAGTAGACTGCCACTTCTATCAGGAGCCATGATCAAGGATGCACACACAATAAAAAAAACCCTTTCACCCAAGCCATATTAATTGGGAGAAAAGAACTGGTTGAAAATCTCCTTTTCATTTGTTCAAACACTAGATTTCTTCTTTTAGGGCCCTTAAGAAACACAAAGATTTGGGATCCTTTTCCCCATTTTTTTAAGTGGGTTGATTTTCCCCTTTTCAGACTCAATCAACTTTTCAGTAACTTTTCTGCAGGAATATCATGATCACCAAAATAACCCTTTAAGCATACACTGTACGCTTTTTGTGGGCAAGGAGTATGCCTACCAACTCTATTATATTGGACCAGTACCAAGCACTCTATTGTAGTGCTCTGCACACAGTAAGCACTCAACTAGTATGATTGATTGGTTGACTGATTGAAGAACATTTCATCTTTCCACCTGCTTTCCACAATCTCTGAGCCATCTAGTACTGGCTCCATGACATGTAACCAATTTTCATAAATAGTTCTTCACACTGAGCTTAAGTTCTTCACATCCAATAACTAAGTCTTTGAGCTAAAGTATATTTATAAACCTCGAGGTAGATAGGATTCTTTCCTATCCTGTTGACAGACTCATTAGCCATGATCCCTCTTTCATTCTGAAAAGAGAGGTCACAATATCAAATGTGTGGCAGTTCTTCCTAATTTGTAACCAAGGTAACCAAAGTTAGCATTAGCATTTAGGAAGGGAGCTTTTGCATCATTTACTTGGGTCAGACCTATCTATCACACAAGTTTGTTTAATAAAAGTAAATAACAATGACTTTAAATGAAGAAAAAACCCACAACGGGTAAAGAATGCTTTGTATTTGCACAAAATCTTAGCGTTATGTATGCAGAGGATTTGTGTAAGAATGCAAATGTTCAGTGTTGATACACACCCAGCGGCAGTGTATGAATCGGATGAAGAGGGCACACAAAGATATTTTATTTCACGGCAATGGATTTCACCCTTAACCATATATCTGTCAAGCAATCAGTAGTATTTATTGAGCACTGACTTTGTGCAGAACTCTGTTCTAGGCACTTGGGAGACTACAATTAAATCAACAGATACTATCCCTGCCTGCAAGTTTATAATTCAACACATATGTTGTGGGCAGGGAATGTGTCTGTTTAGCGTTATATTGTACTCTCTAAAGCGCTTAGTACAGTGCTGTGCACACTGTGAGTGCCCAATAAAAGCGATGGAATGAATAATAGTAATAATTGCAGCATTTGTTAAGTGTTTACTCTGGGCTAAGAACTGTACTAAGCACTGGGTATATACAAGATAATCAAGTTGGACACGATCCCTGTCCCACATGGGGGTCACAATCCAAGGGGGAGGGAGAACAGGTAAATAATAATTGTGGTATTTGTTAAGTGCTTACTATGTGCCAGACACTGTACTAAGTGTTGGGATGGATACAAGCAAATCGGTTGGACATAGGCCCTGTCCCACGTGGGGCTCATAGTCTTAATCCCCATTTTACAGATGAGGTAACTGAGTCACCGAGAAGTTAATCAATCAATCGTATTTATTGAGCGCTTACTGTGTGCAGAGCACTGTACTAAGGTCTCACAGCAGATAAGTGGCAGTGCTGGGATTAGAAACCAGGTCCTTCTCACTCCCAGGCATGTGCTCTATCCACTAGGCCATGCTGCTTCCCGGCTGGGATTAGTACCCAGTTTTCCTGATTTCCAGGCCCATTTTCTTTCCACTGGGCCATACTGCTCCTGGGTTTCATCTCATTATGTATACTGTTGACCAATGGGGAATCTAGTCAAAATGTGGGCAGTATATCCATCACCCAGGCAACCTTGGTCATCAAGCGCTTAGTACAGTGCTCTGCACACAGTAAGCGCTCAACAAATACGAGTGAACGAATGACTAATAATAATGATAATAGTATTTTTTCTGTGGTATGTGTTAAGCACTTTCTATGCACCAGGCACTGTTCTAAGGGCTGGGTTAGCTACAAAGTAAACAGTCCATGTCCCACATGGGGCCCACAGGCTTACTCCCCATTTTCCAGATGAGGGAACTGAGGCACAGAGAAGTTAGCACCTCCATTTGACCGCAGTGGATTGCAATTACAATAACAGAGCCAAGGTTAGAACCTTGGTACTCAGATTCGGAGGGCTGAGCTCTTTCCATTAGGGCCGCAGAAAGAAATAAAAAACACTAGGCTGACTCCTGGACTTAATGGTGCTGGTGTTTTCTCCAGGTCAGGCGCCGATGGGTGTCCTCTCTGATTCTCCCAATATAGCCGCCATCCCATCATCACCAGTGGGATGGAATCACTGGTTTACGGAGAGCTCATTAGTTACCCTTGTGACTCAGGAGAGTGACCTCATCCCACTGAATGGACTCGCTCATTTCCCAAAGGGTGATTTAGTCACTGTTGAATCAGGCTCATTATTCATCTGATCCTGAAACTTCACCAAGTTCCCTTGTTTTTTCCAAATAATCTCCATTTGCGATTGCGCTATGAACTGCTGATTGCTGTACCATTTTAAAACGTAGGACTTGTTTACTGAATGGCTTGGCATTTAGATGTGGTGACAGATCACTTTTGTGTTTATCAGGGTTTAATGAGACACCAGTAATCCAAAAGATGGTTCTATACGCCACTGAAGACGATGACATTTTTCTCATCCTTATCTCTCTTTTTTCCTAAGTTCTGACTTAAATCTACTTACAAAAATGCCCATCGCTCTATTTAGAATTAAAGCTCCCAAAACTTTGCAATTTTCTTCTTTATCTGGAATCATTTTCCAGGCCTCAAACACCATCTCATTATCAAGCGTTATATGATACCATCTGAAATGGGTAAACCCATAGCATATTTTCATGTCTTAGTTTTCAAAGGAGCACAGCCAAAAAATAGAGGGGTGCAGTTTTATTTCCAGAAAACGTTTAAAAATTACTGTTGCATAAATATTTTTGGTTTCTTATTACCGTCCTCCTTCTCTATCCCCTCAACCTTCCAACAAAAGAAAGTTATCAGTAAGTGAGAGAGGGTCATAGGCTCAGGAGGCTGGAAAAGATGAAGGAAATAGTTCAAAAGTTAAGGTTCTAATAGTTTAGCATTTGCCTGAGCCTAAAGTCAAACTATGTTTTTGACAGAGCACTGTACTAAATGCGTGAGAGAGCACCATATTACAATTGTTGGATGTGTTCCCTGGCCATAGTGAGCTTACAGGCTAGAGGGAGAGACAGACATTAATAGTAGAGGGAGAGACAGACATTAATAATGAACAAATTATGGATATGTACAGGTGCTGTGGGGCTGAGGGAGAGGTGAATAAAGGGTTCAAATCCAAGTGCAGGGGTGAAACAGAAGGGAATGAGAGAAGAGGAAATGAGGTTTTTGACAGAGAAGGCCTCTTGGAGGAGATGTGCTTTCAATAAGGCTTTGAAGGTGGGGAGAGTCTGTCAGATATTCATTTATTCATTCATTCAATCGTATTTATTGAGCGCTTACTGTGTGCACAGCACTGTACTAAGCGCTGAATAAGATATGAAGTAAGAGATGAAGGGGGAGGGCAATTCCAGGCCAGAGGCAGGTTGTGGGCGAGAGGTCAGCAGCAGCAGCAAGATAGACGAGATCGAGGTTGGCATTAAAAGAGAAAAGTGTGCGGGCTCGGTTGGCTCTGCCACTTGTCAGCTGTGTGATTTTGGGCAAGTCACTTAACTTCTCTGTGCCTCAGTTCCCTCATCTGTAAAATCGAGATCAAGACTGCGAGCCCCCCATGGGACAACCTGATCACCTTGTATCCTCCCCAGCACTTACAGTGCGTTGCACACAGTAAGCACTTAACAGATGCCACCATTAGTAGTAGTAGTAGTAGGAAAGCAGAAAGGTAAGGCAGGAAGGGACATGGTGCTTGAAATCTTTAATTGTACCCTTGGGGTTTTGCATTTTTAAAAATACAGGCAGAAATATATATGTATATATGTTTGTACATATTTGTTACTCTATTTATTTATTTATTTATTTATTTATTTATTTTACTTGTACATATCTATTCTATTTATTTTGTAAGTATGTTTGGTTTTGTTCTGTGTCTCCCCCTTTTAGACTGTGAGCCCACTGTTGGGTAGGGACTGTCTCTATATGTTGCCAACTTGCCCTTCCCAAGTGCTTAGTACAGGGCTCTGCACACAGTAAGCACTCAATAAATACGATTGATGATGATGAAATATCCCAGCCTGTACTGACTCCTCCGCCTGAAGATCAATTACAGCCTATTCCCTCCACCCACTCGGCGAGCGAGTGAGCCTGGCTCACTCAGAAAATGATTCCTCTAAAGTAAGCTTCTGAGAAGAAATAATAATGATGGCATTTGTTAAGCACATACTATGTGCAAAGCACTGTTCCAAGCGCTGGGAGGGATACAAGATGATCAGGTTGTCCCACGTGGGGCTCACAGTCTTAATCCCCATTTTACAGATGAGGTACCTGAGGCTCAGAGAAGTTAAGTGACTTGCCCAAGGTCACACAGCAGACATGTGGCGGAGCTGGGATTAGAAGCCATGACCTCTGACTCCCAATCAGTCCATCAATCGTATTTATTGAGCGCTTACTGTGTCCAGAGCACTGCACTAAGCGCTTGGGAAGTACAAGTTGGCAACATATAGAGACAGTCCCTACCCAACAGTGGGCTCACAGTCTAGAAGGGGGAGACAGGGAACAAAACAAAACATATTAACAAAATAAAATAAATAGAATAGATATGTACAAGTAAAATAAATAGAGTAATAAATATGTACAAACATATATACAGGTGCTGTGGGGAAGGGAAGGAGTTGTAAAACCTTCCAGACAGACTTTCTCTCTGGATCAACAATAATCCATAAATTATTTATGTTATTGTCTGTCTCCTCCTCTGGACTGTAAGAGCATATTTTTATGGTATTTGTTGAGCTCATACTCTGTGCCAGGCACTGTACTAAGCATTGGGGTTGATATGTTTGTACAGATTTACCACTCTATTTATTTTACTTGTACAAATTTACTATCATATTTATTTTGTCAATGATGTGCATCTAGCTTTACTTCTATTTATTCTGATGACTTGACACCTGTCCACATGTTTTGTTGTCTGTCTCCCTCCTCTAGACTGTGATCCCGTTGTTGGGTAGGGACCGTCTCTATATATTGCCAACTTGTACTTCCCAAGCGTTTAGTACAGTGCTGTGCACACAGTAAGCGCTCAATAAATATGAATGAATGAATGAATTCACGGTAATCAGGTTGGACATCGTCCATGTCCCACGTGGGGCTCACAGTCTTAATCCCCCTTTTACAGATGAGGTAACTGAGGCACAGAAAAGGGAAGTGACTTGCCCAAGGTCACACAGCAGACAAGTGGTGGAGCTGGGATTAGAACCCAGGCCCGTGCTCTTTCCACTAGGCCATGTCACTGCGGGCATGGACCATATCTACCAGCTCTATTGTATTTTTCTTGCCCAACCATTTAGTACAGTGCTCTACACACACTAAGTGCTCAATAAATAACACTGATTGATTGATCAAACCCTGTTATGGAATCAGAGGAAACAGAGTTAATGGAGAGAGGCGGTGGCGATCGAGCCGTGAGACCATTTTCCTGCAGCGTAGCGGGATCTCATTGTTGGAAGAGGCAGTATTAAGAAGGAAAGAAAAGATCGGGCTAACAAGTTGCAAAGGGGCTAGGCCTTCCCAGATTGAGCCCCCTTCTCCCTCTCCCCCTCCCCATCTCCCCAACCCTACCTCCTTCCCCTCCCCACAGCACCTGTAGACATGTTTGTACAGATTTATTACTCTATTTTACTTGTACATATTTACTATTCTATTTATTTTGTCAATGATGTGCATCTAGCTTTACCTCTGTTTATTCTGATGACTTGACACCTGACCACATGTTTTGTTGTCTGTTTCCCCCTTCTAGACTGTGAGCCCGTTGTTGGCAAGTTGGTTGCCAACTTGTAATAATAATAATAATAATGATGGCATTGATTAAGCACTTACTATGTGTAAAGCACTGTTCTAAGCGCTGGCGAGGTTACAGAGTGATCAGGTTGTCCCACAGGGGGCTCACAATCTTCATCCCCATTTTCCAGATGAGGGAACTGAGGCACAGAGAAGTTAAGTGACTTGCCCAAAGTCACACAGCTGACACTTGGCGGAGTCTAGATTTGAACCCATGACCTCTGACTCCAAAGCCCGGGCTCTTTCCTCTGAGCCATACTGCTTCTTATACTTCCCAAGTGCTTAGTACAGTGCTCTGCACACAGTAGGCACTCCATAAATACGATTGAATGAATGAATGAATGGAGAAAATGCATTTGATCAGTGTGGGGTCCTTTTAAAATGATAAATACTAAAGCTGCACTCTGGGTTTAAAGGAAACTTAACCAATATACTTCTTTTAATTGAATGAGGTTTTAAAAGATTAAATAGGAAAGTCCTACTAGATGGCCATTCAAAGGCTATAGCACCAGTTAAAGGTTTCTCCTTTTTGAAGGAAAAAGTTCAGGACAAAAGGTTGACTATTACACAATGAAAAGTATCGTGTAAATCTGCTGCAGCGCTATTCCCCTCAGTCTTGAAAATGATTATAGGTTTCTCAGTCAATGCATTGACCATCTCCACTGCATGACACCGACATATTAGCCAAAGTACATTTATTATAGCTTTTTACCAACCCATGCGACTCTGATTTAAAGTCATGCATTCTAATGTGTTTTGACAAGTAAATTGCTTGCCTTTTTGCCTTGATAGCCAACCATATAAATAATGCATGCATAGTAATAGCTAGAGCAGTAATGTAAAAGTCAAGTAAGAAGACACATGCAGCATGTTAATGACCAAAGCGCCCTATTCGTTCCAGGCCAAAAACGGAATCCACCTAGGGCCAGGTACACAGAGAATGGACCAAACCTTCATCACCCCATTTTCCAGCGAACTTCATGATACAGGCTTTCCGGGATAAAGCAAGAACTGAATATTGCCTTCAGAGCCAACAAATGTGTTAATCAGGGCTCCAATTACACTTACATTGCGAAGGCCTAGGTTCTCGAGACAACTTGTGGGGAATTCCTGAAGGAAGAGAAATGAATACCGATTTGCAAGAATGAATTTGAGCCCACCCTGAAGCAGACTCCTTCCTCCAATACTGCTCCGACTCATCCTCACCTGTTGCATTTACAAATCCATATTTCTATAACCTGGAGGTCTTGTATCTATAGATCCTCCCGCTCATGAGAAGTTATGTTCTAATCTTCATGGATTGATTGACCTGGGGTGTATCTGTGAAATGCGTCAGGTCGGATCCAGGCGAGGTTACATTGTTGGAAGGACGTTACCTAATTCCCCAATGGTGTTAATAATAACTGTGGTATCTGCTAAGTGCTTGTTAAGTGCCGGGCACCGTACTAAGTGCTGGGTTGATACAAGCAATCGGGTTGAACGCTGTCTCTGTCCCCCGTGGGGCTCACAGTGTCGATCCCCATTTTACAGATGAGATAACTGAGGCACAGAGACGTGACTTGCCCAAAGTCATGCCGCAACAAAAGGTGGAGATGAAAACCCGCCATATAAAAAAATCTGACTGTATCAAGCACCTACCCGTGCTAGGGTCAGGGCTGTCCCAGAAAAATGTGTAGTGATCCCTGCCCTCAAGAAGCCTACAAAACTATTGGGGAAGACAAGCTAACATCAATGAATAAATATATCATTCTGATAAGGGCATGACAGTAGATGTAAATAAACACACGAGGATATATAAATCAGTAAAATATATGGGCATGAGAGTGAATAATAGGATGACTGGAAAATTGGGAAGGGGAGCCAACCCAGTGGACAAACTCTTGGAATCTGAGTCCAGAAAGCAAAGCAGCATATTGTAGTGGATAGATCTTGGGCTTGAAAATCAGAAGGACCTGGGTTCTAATTCTGGCTCTGCTACTCACCTGCTGTGTGATGTCAGGCCAGGCACTTAACTTATCTATGCCAGCAGTTACCTCATCTGTAAAATGGGGATTAGGACTGTGAACCTCGTGTAGAACATGATTCACTCGTATCTAACTCAGTGCTCAGTACCATGCCTGGCAAAAAGCAAACCCTTAACAAATGCCATTAAAAAAAAAGACCAAATCATATCTCGGCTTTTTGTGATGAACTGAAAAAATTCCCAACACTTTTGCCCCAGTGTGATCCGAAAGCCAAGTCTCCCCATCGAAAGCAGAAACTCTCGCTGCTGGACATCATAGACAAACCAGATTAACTGCTCGAGACTTCGGCCAAAGTGCTTAGTACGGTGCTCTGCACACAGTATGTGCTCAGTAAACATGATTGAATGAAAGAATGCTTGGCCATGTCATCTCTGAGCTTGGCAGATCAGAGTCCTGGCTCCTTTGGACGTGCCATCTTTCACTGCATGACTGGAATGTCAGTACTATAGGCTCACCCGATGCCTGACACCTCTTTGATTTTAGATTAAAAACAGCACCTTTTTTGGTGGGAGGGGGACTTACTTTCTGGCAAAGGATTTGGGACCTACTTACCATTTCTCAACTATAGAACATGCAGAGCTGAGGAGTCACATTTACTTTTTTCACTCTGAAGATGCCTGGTTTATTTTCTACCAGAGGAAAAACTCAAATATTTTATTCATCAGCTATCAGAATGTATTAGGGACTTGAAAAAGCAATGCACTTTGAAACAGGTGTGTTTTAAATTCCAGTAATGCCCTTTCCATAACAGTATTTGATTTTTTTTCTTACCCTGGGGACACACTTGGGCTAAATCCTATAAGCTCCAGCTTATGAAAGTAAACTTTTTATCATGGCACAGTATGCAGTGCTATGTAATGTAATGGTTTAGAGCATAAGTCTCTGCACAGTCTGTTGTTTTAATAATAGAAAATTATCAGGCAAAATGGCCTGAAATGCAATTATCTGTTGAGTAAATGCTGCAGATGCATGGACTTCACATCTCTTTTGTTCTGTATTTTTAGTACAATATCTAGCTGCCAGGGTTCCCCTCTGATCAGTTTATCAGCATGTAATCCAAATGCTCATATCTTCCTAACAAACTGGTATGATGAGCTACTTAAATACCCCCATTGGCTCTCAGGAACGATTGATGAACAGCTCAACTTTGCATCAGAGCGGCAAATACCGTAAATTAGAATGCTGCAGCCTGTGGGTTGCTGTTCTAAATCGGAGAGTGAAGAGGGAATCCTTACAAAACATAAATTTTGCCTCCTCTGTCCTCTTCAGCCCACCAAGCATGAAGCATGGACACATGGTTGCACCAGAGACCTGAAGTAGGTTAAGAAGGATGAGCCAAATAAGCAGGGCAGGGTTTTTCTCTCCTGATGATAGGCTAGCCGTAAGCAAAGCTCTTCATGCTCTTTCTTTGGAACGCTTACACGGACTGAGTTTATCGCTTGGGATCAACAGCTTAAGGCAGAGAGCTCCAGGTATTGTTTTTCTTTTCAAGTGAAACTTGACAAGATTGTTAATAATAGCACAATATCTTTTTTGAGGCAGAGGCAGGTACAGTTGAGGTAGGTGACACAATTCCTCTCCTCTTGGAGCTTACAATCCAGTTGAGGAGACAGAGACTGTAGTAAATTATAGAAAGGAGGAGAAATAGCAAGTGTCTACTACGTGTAACTAAATGTAAATCCTTACCGTATTGATTTAACTTAATATGACAGGTCTCTCCAGGTTTTACTCACATTAGACTTTATAAATGACAGACTGAAAAGGATGATAAAAGATTTGGCCAATTGTGAAGTCTAAAATATTTTTTCCTTGCTACTCAATAGTCAGGATCTAAACCTACAATAAATCAATAGTGATATTTGAAGTTGTTATTTAGTATACTATCTCTAAACAACTTTAAAAAACTCTTCCCTATGTTGAAAACCAGCAAAGCTTCTTTTCTTTTACATTAATCATAAGCTCACCAACCCCTTCAGGCTACTGTACAGTGCTCTGCACACAGTAAGCGCTCAGTAAATACGATTGAATGAATGAATGAATACTGAAGAGGCTGGGTTATTGATAGGTATTGCTTAGAATTTAAAAACATCTGAAAAAAACCAAAACATAAGGAACCCTCTGACTATCAAATGAGAAGTTTGGGGGTGGGGGGGGAAATATTTCCGCCTTTAGTGCCGAGAAGGAAGAGGCAAAACCCTAGCAGACTGGCAGGACCCTCTTTGGAGAAGTCACTTACTACTTAGCAAAGCTTTAAAGACACAAAATTTCCATCTGAAAAAGAATTGCAGTGGATGAATTGATTATATTTATTGAGCACTTACCCTGTGTAGAGCATCGACAGAAGCACTTGGGAGAGGGCAATGTAATAGAGTTCGCAGACTTGTTCCCTGCTCACAGAGAAAATCCTTAAAATCCTCGGGAGATAAATTGGAACATAGTGTACTAAGAAGGGAGAAAAATACTCAGGTCACTTTAGTATCATCTGCAATGGAAAAAAAGGCACCCAGAAAAATCACCTCCAAATGTACAGCTCCTGGAACACAGGTTCTGAAACATCTGGAGAAGAAGCAAAAAAAGGATGAGTGGATAGACTGTAAGCTGCTTGCGGATCGGGATCATGTCCACTAACTTAATTATACTCTCTTGAGCGAGCAGTACAGTGCTTTGTACGGAGTAGACACTCAAGCCATGACTCTCTTACTGGTGTGCAATTGGAGAGTAGATGAAACAAGGAACACTTGAATAGGTGTGCACTTTTGGATAAACCACATTTTTCCACATCAGCATATGAACTATATCATCAAAAACTTGATTAAAGTAAAGGAATTTTGTCTCACTTTTCCCATCAACGCTCAATTAGGTGTCACATTTACAGTATCTCTGTCTCACCCTTGGTAGTCCTGCCATGGATTTGAGATTTAGTCTATTACTCTGACCTTAATCCTGTTTCCTAGTCTTCTGCTTGCCTTCTTCACTTCTCTCTCCCACAGTTCAGTCCAGAAAGGTCTTTAAAAAAAGTGTTATTGCCCCTCTTGGAATTCCGCCTCTTCAGAAAAATCATCACTTTTCTTTAAATCATTTTTTTGGGCAAGAATTCTGTGTGATTTTGAAAATTACAGTATGCCGTAGATACAAATGTATGGAATTAAGGCCTTCATACCAATAACCTCTGTTCTGAAATGGGAGCTGTCCAAGGCAAAGGCTTGTTTTATCTATATTTGAGGTTTAGTGAAAGTGCTGTATATGACTGCCATACTCTGTAAATAATAATCAGTTTGAAGCTTTGACTTGTAATATTTTATCTCTCTCTGAGATGGAGCTGTAATAGTTTGGTTACCAGTCACAATACCCTCAATCATGTTAATTTACCAGAGTAGACAACCAACCTCTCGCTTTAAGTATGGTAAATGTGTGGCCCGCAAAATGGATATCATTTCTGAAATGCTTGTAACACTGGAGTGCGTTGAAGTGCATTGGTGGCATGGTCCATTGATTTATTGGCGGTCTCAGCAATTGGAGTATCCCATTGTGTCAGTTTTAAAGTCTAACTATTGCTTAACTTTCTATCGACTCTATCTTTTCTCCACGATCTGAAGCACAAGGAATGCTGACTTGGAGAGTATTTAACTTCCCTGCTTTGAAAAGATTTTCCTTTGATGTCATTAGATGCCTTACCCACACGTAGATCCCAGAGATCATTTTTGAAAGCAGAAACGGCAGGAGGCACACAGTAAGCACTCAATAAATATGATTGAATGAATGAATGAGGCATATCATGGCATTTCCTCCTAAAGTGGGAGTGGAGCATGCATTAAAGTGTACGTGTCAGATTCCCATAATGCCATTTAGATGATCTGAGCCTATCTAAAGAAAGTCAATTCGTAATATAAAAGATTTTGGTGATGGATAGGGGAAGATATGGGTAGCCTTATTGCTGGGAACTAGACTCGGTTCTGACATAGCACGTTTTTACTATACATTTTGCTAGAATACCGATGAATTAGGGAACGCTTTTCCAACAACATGAGGTTACTTGGTCACGGTGCACTGTGGAGTTGGAAAAACTGTTGCAGACACGGCTTTGGACACCATAAGTACTACAATTCAAGTTTAACTTAATATGAGGTATGGCAGGAATACAACCTCCATGTCTAAGGTAAAGGTCCTCTGGCGTTTGCCATTCTTAGGGTTGTCTTTTTCCACTAATATGCCAATTGACTTTCGACAAGAAAGCCCTAGATTTAAATCATATTGTACTGTAGTCTGTCCAATTTGCATTTCAACCATCTCTTGCTTATTCATGGGGGTGGATGATCTGGCTTTTGGATTATCCAGGCCTCACCTTTCTCCACTTCTGGGCTTTTTTTCAGCTTGGTAGCGTCTCGGCCCTGGGGTTGGCGGATATAGGATGAAGAAATCAAACCTAAATCAGTGTGTGTTTCAGTTCTTTATATTTCTAGTTAAAAAAAAAAGTTTCCTCCTCCAGGAGGCCTTCCCAGACTGAGCCCCTTCCTTCCTCTCCCCCTCATCCCCCTCTCCATTCCCCCCATCTTACCTCCTTCCCTTCCCCACAGCACCTGTATATATGTATATATGTTTGTACATATTTATTACTCTATTTATTTTACTTGTACATATCTATTCTATTTATTTTATTTTATTAGTATGTTTGGTTTTGTTCTCCGTCTCCCCCTTTTAGACTGTGAGCCCACTGTTGGGTAGGGACTATATGTTGCCAACTTGTACTTCCCAAGCACTTAGTACAGTGCTCTGCACACAGTAAGCACTCAAGAAATACGACTGATTGATTGACTGATTGATTTGTGGGGAAATAAATCAGTCAGTATTGATTTGAATGCCCGTGGGGATGTGTAGTAAGCGTAAGGCACAGTGAAAAGTTTACCATGGGAGGAATGAAATGGGAGTGTGAGCTGGGCTGTAGGGGGGAAAGATAGGTGATTGTTAAGAGGGAGACAGGGAATGGCAAAAATATGATTGCGTCCTCTTGGGGTTCAATCAGCTCTGCTTCCCGCAACCCTAAAAATCAGCTGTTTTATAGCACCTCCGCTTCTACCATAATGTGTGTTTTGATTAGGGCATTTTTAGGGAGCTGGGGAATGTTTGGACTCTATAGGCTTCTCAGGGTATGCACACAGCTCGAGATACCAGTAGTACTATGAGGTGAATTTTCCTTAGGTAGAATTTTGCGAGAAGGCATCGCCCATGTTGTGGCAGACCTGCATAATGTGGTACCCTAGTGTGCACAAAGGCTGACTCTGCATGCTATCACAGAAGCTATCTGCTGATTTTATAGGACTGTTCTCCGACTTTTCTTCTTGCCCTCATTGTTAGACTTGACTTCAGCACAAAGCAGTCATCGTGTCCTGGACACAGCAAATGTCAGGAGACTATTGATACTGGCTTTGGAGAAGGCTGGCTTCGAAACACTAGTCTGCCACCGAGGCCAAAAAGGAAAAAAAAAATCCGAGTATTTGGCAGCTGAAAATTTAGCTTTCTGTTCCAGATGTCTTGTAGGCTTTTTCAGGGCCATCTGTTTATATAACTCAGGCACTCTAGTAATTTCTCTGAATGGATTAGAGTTTACAGCCCGTTGGCGACGTGGGGGGGGAATGTCTCTGTGTTTTGGAAAGTGAATTCTTGCCTTCCTTTTCGATCTAATTCCTGATTGTGAACTCCTTGAGGGCAAGAGACCGAAACTGATCTAAATTCCGTAATCCTCATATCGAGTGGCAGCCCAATAAGCCCGTGAGACTCGGTGAAGGACAGCTGCAGGGCCGCTTAAAGGAAGGTATCTGTAGGTCCCTGGGTGGGAACCTAAACTGCGTAGGTGTTAACCATATGATGGTCATCCCAAGGAGGGAAGGTCTCTGCAGGTGTAGGTCTAGAATCCGTTGATTCTTATATGGCAGCACTTTCGGGAAACCTCAGTCGGGCATTTCAAAAGACTGATGTAACAGAATCCAAAGGGAGGACAAATAGCCTTCTCTAAACAGTATTTCACATAATTACAGTGGTAATTCCTCCCCCCGCCCCCGGTAAAGTAATTGTTGGTAATTGCTGGCAGGTGCCTGGCTAAGAGCCGATGCCAAACCACATAATGCTGAAAAATTAGTTTCTTATTTCTCCCAACTTCACTCACTAATTCTAGCTGTCAACTTTTGCAGAGTAATTATACCAAACCAGTGATGATGTCGGCTGCGTGAATTGTGACTCGGGATGATTCCTTTGTCATTTTATCCATCTCTGTGAGCTAGAGAGCTTTGATTCGGGCAACTTCTGGTTGACAGGACTAGTGCCATAAAAGAGGCAGGTTGTAAAGTCTAAACCACTCTTTTTGTAAAGAAGAGAAAGGGTACAAATTTAGAAATTTCTATTTATCTTAATTCAAATTGTCCCAAGTTACCGTCTCCCGTATAGTCTAATCCTCCAGGAAATCACGGCATATCCATTTTGAAAACAAACATATGCTGTGCAGACTTTAATATTGAGCTCCAGTAAAACATTAAGGATAGTTTTACTGTGCCAAGCGTTTTCAGTGTAAACCTTTCTCTGCACACAGAAAAGGTTTTCATTGGTCTAACTTGAGCAATCCAAATGTATTTTCCCTCATGTTGTCCAAATATGTTTTGAAACAGAACTGAATGTCACAAATGTTGTGATCCCAGAAAACACTTTACTTTGGCCTGTTCAGACAGCCGTGTATTTTCAAAAGGTTTCTGATGAAACATTCCCCACCGTTGGCTATCAGTGGAACATGTTGTGTCTGTTAGGACTGTGTAGTATCAGTTATATCTCCCTTCATTTAAGGAGTGTCCGTTCTAAAAACGCTTGGGAAGCAGCACAGCATAGTGGAAAGAGCTCGGGCCTGGGCATCAGAGAACCTGGGTTCTAATCCCAGCTCTTCCACTTAATGATGGCATTTTTTAAGCGCTTACTATGTGCAAAGCACTGTTCTAAGCGCTGGGGAGGTTACAAGGCGAACGGGTTGTCCCACAGGGAGCTCACAGTCTTCATCCCCATTTTACAAATGAGGTAACTGAGGCCCAGAGAAGTGCAGTGACTTGCCCAAAGTCACACATCTGACAATAGGCGGAGCTGCGATTTGAACCCATGACCTCTGACTCCAAAGCCCGTGCTCTTTCCACTGAGCCACGCTGCTTCTCTCTTGTTCACTTGTCTGCTGTGTGACCCTAGGCAAGTTACTTAACATCTCTGTGCCTCAGCTTCCTGAACTACAAAATGGGGATTCAGTACCTGTTCACCCTCCTACTTGACTGTGAGCCCCGTGTGGGACAGGGGCTGTGTCTGGTCTTATTAAATTGTACCTAAACCAGCATTTAGAAAAGTGCTTGACACATAGAAAGTGTCTAACAAATGCCATAACCACCGCCCCCACACCCACCACCATCACCAAAAGAAAAAAAATGCTTTGTTAGGGTAAGTAATTTTCAGTTGGTTATTGTTCTTGCATGGTGAATCACTGGAAAGAGCACGGGGTTTGGAGTCAGAGGTCATGGGTTCAAATCCCAGCTCTGCCTATTGTCAGCTGTGTGATTTTGGGCAAGTCACTTAACTTCTCTGTGCCTCAGTTACCCCATCTGTAAAATGGGGATTAAGACTGTGAGCCCCCTGTGGGACAACCTGATCACCTTGTAACCTCCCCAGCGCTTAGAACAGTGTTTTGCACATAGTAAGTGCTTAACAAATGCTATTATTATTATTATTATTATTATTATTATTATTAGGATCAGTAGCATCTTACATTAAGCCTCAATAGCTACAGACTACAAGTAAGGGGAAGATGTAGTAACCTAAAAACTTCCTGGACATGGAGGGAAGGAGAAGGAATTCAGGCAACTTGGACTCTGTTTACTTGTTTTGATGCCTGTCTCCCCCTTCCTAGGCTGTGAGCCCATTGTGGGCAGGGATTGTCTCTGTCGCTGAATTGTACTTTCCAAGCGCTTAATACAGTGCTCTGCACCCAGTAAGCACCCAATAAATATGGTTGAATGAATGAATGAATGAAGGTACTTATCCCTGTGCCCAGATACTAACAGGAGAACCTCATCCTGCCTTTAACCTGGGAAACCCACATAAGTCTGAAGGCTTGGTGGCACACAGGTCTCTCTAAGGTGGCTCATGTCTAGCAGAGTCAATCAATCAATGATATTTATTGAGCACTTTGGCCTGAGCATTATACTAAGAGCTTGGGAGAATGCAAAGGAGTTGGTAAATTGGGGATTAAGACTGAGCCCTATGCGGGCAATGGACTGTGTCGACCCGATTATCTCGAGTCTACCTCAGTACAGTGCCTGAAACATAGTAAGCGCTCAACACATACCATAAAAAAAATTAAAAGTTGGTAGAGACCTTCCCCGTCCTCAGGAGCAAATAGTCTAATGGAGGAGTTTACAGTCCAGCGTCATTTTGTAAATTTCCATAGTTGCCCTCTCCTCTCCCACAGCCCCAGGCTGAGACCCTCCCGCAGTCTCCTTCCTCAACAAAAAATTGAGAATAAGAAGTCAGAATGTCTCTATGCACTGGAGAGTTTCATCGGGGTTCTAATGATGGAGGCCTGAAGTTCCGGGGCACTTTTTGTCGTGTAATCACGACTGTCTCCTTTTCTTTTTTCCTTGACCTTGTGAAGCTAATGGGATGTACCCACTCGGGGCTGCCCCATGAGACACCTTGATGAAATCCAACAGAGCCCGTCTCCTTTTCTCCAAATGAAAAAATTCCATTTCCCATTGGGATGTCAATGGGAAACAAAGAATGAGAAATGTAAATCACCGGATGAAAGCAAAATGTCAAAACACAATGAGACATTGTCAAAGCAAGTCTAGGAGACACCATTAAGATGTCAAAATGAAAATGATGTCATTGTAAATTACAGTAACATTTTAAAAAAATTAAGCAGAATGTCCTTTACCAGTGCCTTATAAATGTTCCTTTCAAAGTGCGATGTTTCAAAGTACATCTGGTTTTCCTGTAGTGCTAAGATTGGATGAAAAACTCTGTGATATTCTTTTTTGTAAAGGGTATTTGATAAGTGCTTACTCTGTGCCAGACGCCGTACTAACCGCTGGGGTAAGTACAAGTTAATCATTTTGGTTACAGTCCATGTCCAGAGGGGCTCAGAGTCTTTACCCCCATTTTACATATGAGGTTACTGAGGCACAGAGCAGTTAAGTGATTTGCCCAAGGTCACACAGCAGACAAGTGGCAGAGCAGAGATTAAAACCTAGGTCCTTCTGACTGCCAGGCCGGAGCTCTATCCCCTAGGCCACACAGTTTCCTCAGTGTTTGACAGTTTGGGCCTCCTTATAATGTATTTCTTCCTCTTAGATTATGGGCCCCGAGCAGGGCAGGGATTGATCTGTGTGATCTGATTATTTTGTACCTGCCGCAGCACTTTACACAGCGCTTGGCACAGAGTCAGCTCTTAATACACGCCATAATAATATGCCCCACTGTACTGTATCTAGATGGGCTGGGTCTTACACTAGGGTCAGAATTGGTTCCCAGGAGTCTCTCCTTTCACACCAGTAGCTTAGGCACAGAAAAGAGGTTGTAGTCTTCCTTTGGTCCACGTCCAGAACTGCTGGCCACAGAGGGAACTCCTGGACATCATTTATGATCCAGGCTGGGATTCAGGGATGCCTGCAACATCTAGTGAAAGAATGAATAGAAGACCAACCAGAACATTTCAACAAAGAGCAAGTAATACATGGCTCCACAAAACATGGAACGTACACAGATTAATAATCATGAAAAACTGTCCAGCATTCATTTTGGGAGAGAGCTCTCTGTCTCATTCACTCTCTCTCTCTCTCTCTCACCTTGACCTTGTCAGTGTTTTCTTATAATTAGCTGTCTCCCTCACTAGATTGCAAGCTCCCTGAGGGCAGGGATCATGTCTGCTTACTGTGTTGAATTCTCCCAAGTTCTTAGCACAGTGCTCTGTTCACAGTAAGCACTCAACAAATATCATTTATTGATTGCTTGATGGAGGTGGGATAAGAGAGGCAGGTAGGGGTGAGGAGTCAGAAGGAAAGAAGGTATCCAACAGACAATTACTCTGCCCTCCTTTTAAAGCCTTATTGAGGTACATCTCCTCCAAGAGGCCTTCCCTGATTAAGCCCTCCTTCTTCCCCCACTCCCTTCTGCGTCACCCTGACTTGCTGCCTTTATTCATCCCCACTCCCTGCCCCACAGCACTTGTGCACATATCCGCCGTTTAGTTATTTACATTAATGTCTGCTCTCCCCTCTAGATTGTAAGCTCGTTGTGGTCAGGGAATGTGTATAATAATAATAATAATAATGATGGTACTTGTTAAGCGCTTACTATGTGCAAAGCACTGTTCTAAGCGCTGGTGTATTGTCATATTGTGCTCTCCCAAGTGCTCAGTACTTTGCTCTGCACACAGTAAGCACTCAGTAAATATGATTGACTGAGGTAGGAATATCTCATTTCATTTTTGAATTGTCGGTGATATGAAACAACGTACTTTTGCAAAAGAACTTTGGCTTTCACAATATGTTATTACTCCCATTTCCCCTTGAGACCAGAGGAAATATTCATAAGAGAAAACCACGTAATTTTTTGGTAAATCAGATTGCTATCTGCCCTCATTTTAGGAAGCAGACTGATGATATGAATGAGTTAATATGAAATGTTAACTTATTTAGCATGCAGAAGCCCTGCTCATTATTTTGATAGCATGCAAATTGCAGCTTGACTACTTGGTACCTAATCACCTAACTATGAGCAAAAACTCAACTTATTAATTTCATTAACATTTGAGTAATTACAGCCAACGTACTGCAACCACGAACTTCCAAACTAAATGCCAGTTAGATAAATGAAGATAGGAATGAGACGCGTGCTATATAGTTGTCGGTTTGTTTGTCGAATACATGATCGCTACTCGACTTGCTTCAAGAAATAGTCTCCATGACTTATTAAACCGGTAGGGGTGATACTGCGGTCATCCCTGCCAGAATCAGGAGCTAGTAAGATATAGAGCTGTGACTCTTGAGACTGGCTTTAGAGGATATGCTTGTGCCACCAGAGATGGGTTGTAGCTACCATTTCTGATACGTTGTTTTATTGCCAGAAGGCAAGTCAAGCAGAAAGGCTGGCCCTTTGCTGTTTGACTCAAACTCAACTATCCCATTAACATCATCAATGATAGTTATTGAGCTCTGTACTAAGCACTTGGGAGACTGCAACACAACAAAACAATGCAAGAAAGTATATTGACATGGAGATTTACCTCCACAAACTAAGACATGCTCCCTCTGCCCATCCGCCAAGCTAGCTCTCTTCCTCCCTTCAAGGCCCTACTGAGAGCTCACCTCCTCCAGGAGGCCTTCCCAGACTGAGCCCCTTCCTTCCTCTCCCCCTCGTCCCCCTCTCCATCCCCCCCATCTTACCTCCTTCCCTTCCCCACAGCACCTGTATATATGTATATATGTTTGTACATATTTATTACTCTATTTATTTATTTATTTATTTATTTTACTTGTACATATCTATTCTATTTATTTTATTTTGTTAGTATGTTTGGTTTTGTTCTCTGTCTCCCCCTTTTAGACTGTGAGGCCACTGTTGGGTAGGGACTGTCTCTATATGTTGCCAATTTGTACTTCCCAAGCGCTTAGTACAGTGCTCTGCACATAGTAAGCGCTCAATAAATACGATTGATGATGATGATGATGACATGCACCAACAAAACAGTGATTAATTGATTGATTGATTGATTGAAAGCAGTACAATCGGTTATCAATCCCTACTTTCCTGGCTTACTTTCCCATCAGCTGAGTCTCGACAATACGACAATACACAATCCCTGACCACAACGAGCTTACAATCTAGAGGGGAGAGCAGTCACATGGACTTCTTATCCATATGGAGCCCCCATCACAGAACCAGATAAAGCATCTCCTCACTTGCCCGGCTCCAGGAAAAAAAGAGAGTGCTTTTTCTCCAAGAGAGCTCATGAACTCCATCCAGGATCACTCCCGCCTATGGTGTAGAAAGGGGAGGTATCAGCCTCTTTGCTTCCTTAGTTTCTCCTTTCCTTTTCTGTAGTTCCCTTTGCCCACCTTCACCAGAACCTTTAGACATCTTGAACACCCACAACTCTTAGCCAACACTGACAGTAATACCACAAAGTCTAGTATTTCCATTCCATTTTACCCATCCATTTTACCCTCAGTAATTCAGGGACTTTTTCCGTAATTTAAACGAATTATCTGGTAATACAGAGAACAGGAAAGCTTAGTAGTCTTGAAAACCCTGACACGGACCTTTGACTGTCAAATAACAGCCATTCTTCCATTTTATCCATCCATTTTACCCTCAGTAATTCAGGGACCTTTTCTGTAATTTAATTGAATTATCTGGTAATACAGAGAACAGGAAAGCTTAGTAGTCTTGAAAACCCTGACTCAGACTTTTGACCGTGAAATAACAGCCATTCTTGTAGACTCTGCTGAAATTTCATCAAAGCAGTTCTATAAAGGCCCAAGATTATTTCTTCTATGGCTCAACGTGGAAGAAATAATAATAATAATAATTGTTAAGTTCTTTCTCTTTGCCAAGCCCTGTTCCAAGCACTGGGGAAGATACAAAATGATCAGAGCCCACATGGGGTTCACAGTCTAAGTAGGAGGAAGGAGAGGTATTGAATCCCATTTTGCAGATAAGGGAACTGAGACACCGAGAAGTTAAGTTAAATGATTTGCCCAAGGTCACATTGCAGGCGGGATTAGAACTCAAGCCCTCTGACTTCTGGGCCTGTGCTCTTGCCACCAGGCCAGGCTGCTTCTTTCTTAAGAGATCTTTAGTGGAAACTGCTCAGGCATTGGATTTGTGAGTTTTCATCATCATTAGTAAATATTGTGTTGAGTAAGGGCTTGCAGGGCGCAAAGTACTGAATGAACTGTTAGGAATTTGAGAATTACAAGGCTCCTGCCCATAAGAAGGTGGCAGTCTACTGCCTTGTCCAGTAGCCCCTTCCTTCCTCTCCCCCTCGTCCCCCTCTCCATCCCCCCCATCTTACCTCCTTCCTTTCCCCACAGCACCTGTATATATGTATATATGTTTGTACATATTTATTACTCTATTTATTTATTTATTTTACTTGTACATATCTATTCTATTTATTTTAGTTTGTTAGTATGTTTGGTTTTGTTCTCTGTCTCCCCCTTTTAGACTGTGAGCCCAATGTTGGGTAGGGACTGTCTCTATATGTTGCCAATTTGTACTTCCCAAGCACTTAGTACAGTGCTCTGCACATAGTAAGCACTCAATAAATATGATTGATTGATTGATTGTCCAATCATGTGGCCATCAGCATAGAAAGATCCGGCAGAGAAAAGCAGAGATCAGGATTTCCTATTCTTCTGGATTCTTTGTTATAGAAACCCTCCCATTGGTGGGGCAGCCCAGGTTATGGCAGAGATATTACACGCATCCTCCATTTTACACATTACTAGTTCAGCCTGAGATATACCTCGAAATCAACCGATCCGTAGTATTTATTGAGCCCTTATCGTGTGCACATTACTTAAAACCTGCTGCTACTATTACTGCTGCTACTACTACTATTAGATTCTTTTTGGTCTGCACAAATTTCACTGGAATTAATTGTTTGTCAAGAACCGTGGACGGCTTTGTGAACAGTGCTTTGCACTGCTATTATTATTATTATCAGAAAATTGTAGCTGTACCTTTGCCCTCTGGAGGAAATCAACCAATTCAATCATTCAATCAATCATATTTATTGAGTGCAGAGCTCTCCCATCAATCCCCTTCCCTCTAGCCAATACCAGTGAGAAACATTAGTTTACAGAGCCTTGTTGTGGTCAGGGAATGTGTCTGTTTTTATACTGTACTCTCCTAAGTGCTTAGTTCAGTGCTTTGCACACAGTAAGCACTCAATAAATATGATTGATTGAATGAATAATTGTGTGCTTGCATGTGTGTGTCTGTGTGTCTGTGTCTACACATATGCGCAGTCTATGCCTCTAAGGCCAAAGATGGGGAAGAAAGCCAAGGGAAAATAATGTGTTATTAGCTGCTATGTCTGGTTCCCATCAAGATGAGGCAAGAAAGACATTGATTGAGATGCGTCTGTGTCTCATTAGCATTGTTTGCCTTTGAGAAAGTTCTTGTCTAGCTGACAGATGAAGAGACATTGCTGAGTGAAGAGAAAATGAAGATAACTGAAAGTAAAAATAGAAAAAAATAATGAAGGGCATGCTGTTAGAACTAATTACATTAAGATTGATATCACTTAGCAGAAGAATATGTTACCTCATCACCCAAAACTACTTGATTACTTGTACTGTATACAAAGAGCTGTGCATGTTGGAGACATTATTAGAGGTCTCACAATTATGACATTAAAGCTTTCCAATTCATTTTCTTATTATTTTTCAAAAAGGATTTCAGTATCCTGTTTTTCTTAAAGGCAGAACTTGAGATCCTCTTTCACGGAAGGTCCACTCAGGTCTACTTTTTCAATTGAAAGTCAGGAGTGTTTTATTTTTAAAAAAGGTTTTCCCTTTTGCTCTTTCTAAATGCCAACAATCAGTTCTGCCATCCAGTAGATTAATTTAATTAAGACTCCTAGGTGAGAAAATGTAACATCAAAGAATTTATGAATGAAATTTTGAAAAGAATTGAGATGGGTGTGACAAAAATGAAAACCTTGCTTCATGTATTACAAATGAAAAGGCAGAGATTGCTTTTGTATTTTATTACTATAGTGACCAGACTGAATCACGCACATGAGGTTCCAGAATGCAATTAATGCATACTACTACTAGTAGTAATAATAATAATCGTGGTATTTGTTTTGTGCTTACTTCATGTCAAGCACTGTTCAAAGCACTGGGGCAGATAAAAATTGTTAGATAATAATAATAATAATGGCATTTATTAAGCGCTTACTATGTGCAAAGCACTGTTCTGAACGCTGGGGTGGTTACAAGGTGATCAGATTAACCCACGGGGGGCTCACAGTCTTAACCCCCATTTTACAGATGAAGGAACTGAGGCACAGAGAAGTTAAGTGACTTGCCCAAGGTCACACAGCAGGCAATTGGCGGAGCCAAGATTTGAACCCGTGACCTCTGACTCCAAAGCCCGGGCTCTTTCCAATGAGACACGCTGCTTCTCTAATCTGATAATAATCTGATCTCTAGATCAGACACAGTCCCTGTCCCACATGGAGCTCACGGTCTAAGTCAGAGGGAGAACAGGTATTGAATCTCCATTTTACAGTTGAGGAAACTGAGGCTAGAGAAGTTAAGTGACTTGCCCAAGGTCACACAGCAGGCCAGTGACTGAGCTGGGATTAGAACCCAGTCCTTCGACTCCGAGACCCTTGCGCTTTCCAATTAGGCCACACTAAGTGTAATAATAATAATAATAATAGCATTTATTAAGCATTTACTATGTGCAAAGCACTGTTCTAAGCGCTGGGGAGGTTACCAGGTGATCAGGTTGTCCCACGGGGGGCTCACAGTCTTAATCCCCATTTTACAGATGAGGGAACTGAGGCACAGAGAAGTTAAGTGACTTGCCCAAAGTCACACAGCTGACAAGTGGCAGAGCCGGGATTTGAACCCATGACCTCTGACTCCAAAGCCCGGGCTCTTTCCACTAATAATAATAATGATGATGACATTTATTAAACGCTTACTATGTGCCAAGCACTGTTCTAAATGCTGGAGTAGAAACAAGGTAATCAAGTTGTCTCACGTGGGGCTCACAGACTTAATCCCCATTTTACAGATGAGGTAACTGAGGCCCAGAGAAGTGAAGTGACTTGCCCAAAGTCACACAGCTGACAAGTGTCAGGGCCGGGATTTGAACCCATGACCTCTGACTCCAAAGTCTGGGCTTTTTCCACTAAACCACGCTGCGTCTCTGAGCGTAGTCATGCTTGTCACATCCTACCTTCATGAGGTTGGAAAACCTGAGGAAGATGATTGGCAGCAGGTTTAGCCAAACATTTCCTCCAGAATCACCATAAATGGGGTGGGAATTCAGAATAATTTGAAGACACAATCAAGACACATTAAACAATGAAGGGATATTGTGACAGAGAGATTGGTATAACGCAAGGGCAGTGCTCTCACAAGCGCTGATTTAGTACAGTGCTTTGCACACAGTAAATGCTCAAAAAGCAGCATGGTCTAATCCCGGCTCCTCCATTTGTCTGCTGTGTGACCTTGGGCAAGGCACTTCACTTCTCTGGGTCTCAGGTACCTCATTTGTAAAATGGGGATTGAGACTGTGAGGCCCACATGGGACAGGGACCCTGTCCAGGTGGATTTGCTTGTATCTACCCCAGTGCTTAGTACGGTGCCTGGCAAATGGGCTAAACAAATACTATTATTATTATTATTATTATTGAATGAATGAGGCAGAAGCAGCAAAGCCAGCCTGGTGCATAGCAATCAGGAATGTAGGGATTCTTGGACAGAGACATCAGGAAACCCTGATATCAAGAACGAGAAATGAAAATATTGCTGGGCACTTGGGTTAAGATACAAAAATGCAGAAAAGGGCATCTATGTTTGTCCCCTGCATTACAGTATAAGCGCCTTATGGGCAGGGATTATGTCGCTTCATTATTCTGTGTTTACTGAGGAGGTAGTACAGTTTCCCTGTGCCAGGTGAGGGGTCACTAAATCCTGCTGTTGCTATTACACTACTATTTGTGAGCCCACTGTTGGGTAGGGACTGTCTCTATATGTTGCCAACTTGTACTTCCCAAGCGCTTAGTACAGTGCTCTGCACACAGTAAGTGCTCAATAAATACGATTGATTGATACTACTGCTACTACTACGAGATGTCATAGAAATACATGTCATAGAGGTCATGAGAAGCAGCGTGGCTCAGTGGAAAGAGCTCAGGCTTTGGAGTCAGAGATCATGGATTCGAATCCCGGCTCCGCCAATTGTCAGCTCTGTGACTTTGGGCAAATCACTTCACTTCTCTGTGCCTCAGTTACCTCATCTGTAAAATGGGGATTAAGACTGTGAGCCCCCCCGTGGGACAACCTGATCACCTTGTAACCTCCCCAGCGCTTAGAACAGTGCTTTGCACATAGTAAGCGCTTAATAAATGCCATTATTATTATTATTATTATAGGAATGTCAGTCATGCATTGGTGCCATCAGCCTGAGTCTCTCATGTACAGCCATAAAAATCTCACCGTTAATAACAGACAACTGTATATGGGAATACTAGTTATACATAACGGTGGTAACTCATGAAAAATCTGAACCTAAGAACAATTCTTTGGTTTCCTAGGCCTTCACAATTAAGATCGTAATTCAGAAGGAGTCTGTCACTTCCCTTTTTGGGTCAGAAAGACCTTCAGCACAGCCTACATATTTTATAATTTTATCACTGCCAAGTCTGTGATTAGGCTGTGATTAAAAGTTTTAAAAAAATAACTTTACAGACTTTCCGGGCAGTGGGGTACGTAGAGTTTTGGGAGCGAATGTCTCTCTGTGTAAGACACCCCACCCCCACAGCACTTATGTATGCAGCCATCTGTAATTTATTTTAATGTACCTATCCACCTCTTGCCTGTGAGCTCCTTTTTCTTTATTCACCACCATCATCATTATCCTCACAGTGTACTGAGTGTCTTCTTTTTATACATATATTGCCGTTCTGGGTGGCTAGATATCAGTCAATCAGTGGTATTTATTGAGCATTTACTGCATGCAGAGTACTGTACTAAGCACTGGGAGAGACCATACAGGTGTATAGAGCAAGTAAACACCATCTAAGGCCAAAAGGAACCCAAAGACGAGAGGTGGATATGTCATCAGTAACATCATTTACTGAGTACCTGTTGTGTGCCGAACTCTCTATCAGGTACTTGGAGAAGACAGACAAAACTTATAAGATGTGATGCCTAATTTCCAGAAATTTACAATCCAGTGTAGTGGGTGTACTAGTAGAGGTAAGTAGAATTATACATGTGTATGATTGTGTATGTGGATGTGCCTTTCCTGTTATAAGATGTCACTACTATGAACCCTATTAGATTGTGAGCCCCAAAAGGGACTGAGACTGTGTTTAATTCTCACCTGTATATTTTCTTCCGAAGGTTAGTTCAGTGCTCATAGTGAGCACCTAAGAAGTACTATTAATACTACTAAACTATGGTGAGATTGAGCCCGGGTTTCACCTGTGGCTGATACAAAACCAACAATCCATTACACAGTTGTGCACAGTAAATATAATTCTAAATTGTGCTGATATGCATGCCCCTTGAAGCTCTCGTTTTCGCCTTTGAATCTTCCTCTGGCATCAAAGTCATTCCAAACCTTCTGCCCAAGTAGGGCAGCCCCTCTCCTAAATACAGCCGCGAACCAATATAGTTACTATTCAAAACGTTCTTGTAAGATCCACTGAAATGCTTTGCAGACTGTCACTCTAAAATGTTTCATAATTAGGACTGAAAATAGGAGTTGACATTCTAAACCATGCTAATATTAGCTGGAGAATTGCACTGTGATAGATGATAAGCAAAATGGTAAAATAAGAGTGGCTTATTATTTGATAGAGATTGGAAGAGATATTGCACTGGAAGCTTTCGGTGAATTATGGGGATGTGACTGATTAAGGGGATGTGACTGTTACTTCAGTAAAAGTGAAAATACCAAGGTGGATACTTAGGAAGATGGCAAAATAATTTGAAGATTGTTAGGTTCTTGAGGGCAGAAATGACCTAGGGACTCAAACCCCAGTTCCCAATTTTAGACATCTGCCTAAAAGTACGTGATCAGTTTTTCTTTCCAACCTACTCTTCCCCCAACCTCCTAATGATAAAAATTGTATTTATTCAGTTCTTCCTATGCTACTACTACTAATGATAATGGCATTTGTTAAGCATATACTATGTGCAAAGCACTGTTCTAAGCACTGGGGAGGTCACAAGATGATCAGCTTGTCCCATGGGGGGTTCACAGTCTTCATCCCAATTTTACAGATGAGGTAAGTGAGGGACAGAGAAGTTGTTACTTGCCCAAAGTCACACAGCTGACAATTGGCAGAGCCGGGATTTGAACCCATGACCTCTGACTTCCAAGCCCGTGCTCTTTCCACTGAGCCACGCTGCATTTTTCTAAGTCCTGGGATAGACACAAGATAATTGGGTCAGACACAGTCCTTGTCTCGCAAAGGGGTTCACAGTGGAAAGGGGTGGGAGGCCAGATATTTAATCCCCATGTTACAGATGAGGATACTGAAGCACAGAGCAGTTAAGTGATTTGCCCAAGGCCACACAGAAGGCAAATTGGCAGAGGCAAGATTAGAATCCAGATCCCCAGATTCTCAGACCCATGCTCTTTCCCCTAGACCATACTATCTTCTGCTAATTCTCCTAACTCTCAAACTCTCCCGATTCCCTTTCTTCCCACTCGACCCATA
Organism: Tachyglossus aculeatus; assembly: GCF_015852505.1. Lineage (NCBI taxonomy): Eukaryota > Metazoa > Chordata > Mammalia > Monotremata > Tachyglossidae > Tachyglossus > Tachyglossus aculeatus. The sequence continues at coordinate 11,405,317 of NC_052078.1, read as the reverse complement.
TACATCACAGAATGTTTCTTAGCCTGATCTAGGGGGTTAGCGATCGAGCCTGGATCTCCATGTGATGCATCACCTAAGAAAAGGCTTCTTATGTGACTGCTAAAGGACGAGAACTCTTCAACAAGAAGCAGATAAAATTGCACAGGAATCACTCATGCTCAACCCCGTGATTGAGCTGCAGCGGCCGATAATATTTACCAGATAAAAGCAGGAAATTCAATATTGTCGCGTTTCAGGGCATTATTGGTAAAAAATCAGATTCTCTTCTCCCAGCCCACCTCCCCATAGCTAATACTAGCTTCCCAAGAGCATATTGCAGTACTCTGCCACAGTAAGCTCTCTGTAAATACCATTGATTGATTGTAGCGGAGGCTTTATTCCTTCCATTTTAAGCTCTGGCAATTGACAATAGAAGTGCAGCCATTTCACAGCAGAGCCCTGACTGAGGTGGCTTGGAGTGTCTGGAGAAAATCCACCAAGCCAGTCACACTACATTTAGGGTTAAAAGAGACCAGATACTGTCTCAATCCCTCAGCACCCCTTTCCGTGCCCCTCCACAATACCATTCATTCATTCAATCAATCGTATTTATTGAGCACTTACTGTGTGCAGAGCACTGTGCTAAGCGCTTAACAAGCACGCCCCAAAAGCCCCTTCCCAAACCGACAGCAGTGCCCTCCCTAACTCACTTCCTTGTCTGCCGACCGGTGAGGCCACATGTTTTGGATTTTCTAGGGGGGTCCGTTGGTGACTAGAGATTTTCACTTAGTGGGAACTCACAGCGGGAGGAGAGTGGGAAGAAGCCAGTGTCGACTCCTGGCAATCACCATGTTGTCCCGATTCATTCATGCTAGGTTCACGATTTTTAATGACATTTTAGTTGAACCATTCTGAATGTCAATAATGTACAGAAATGGTAGTTATGGTATTTTTAAGTACTTATGAGGTGCTAACTGCTTGGGTAGAAACAGGTTATATGGTCTACAAATCTAGCTGGAAAACACATTCTAACTGGAAATGTAGAATCTTTTTCAGAACTTGGGGAAATTTGGTTCAGTGATGCTTTAGGAGAGAGTCCTATACCAATCCTGACATCTGTAGCATGTCTCTCAATGACCTATCAATTTACTGAAATGTTACAACATAGGATAAGATTTTAATCTAGTTCTGCGCCTTCAGGTAAGCCAGGTTTGCCCACTCTCTGAACAAGTGATTGATCCCAGTTTTATGTTCTGTGTGGGATATCTGACCTACTTATGTACTGTAATAAGGACTCAACCAATTCTCTCCCTCCTAATTATCCTGTCCTCCTCCACTATTCCCCTTACTTGCTCACCAAGAACAGGGATCATGTCAACCGACTCTATTGAATTTTCCTTAGTGCTTGTCACAGTAAGTGCTCAATAGGTACCATAGATTAATGGATTAAATGTGCGTGTAGACTTTGAGAGTGAAAGCAGGACTCAGAGTTAGGGAATTACAAACCCACAACACCCTTGCCCCAGTACTACTTACTGCTAACCTGAGAAACTCAGAGAAATCACATCTCCTCTGAAGCTCAATTTCCTTTATGTCTAAAATGTGGGCACTCGCCTCCCCATGAGGTTTTGTTGGGTTTTACGGAATGGCTTTGTTCTTACCAAGTGCATATGAACATCTTTGTGACGAGGCTGGTTCCATCTGTAACCTCCTATTTACTATGAGGCCTATGTGGGAGGGAGACTGTGTCTTGTAGCTATCCCAGCGCTTAGAATAGTGTTTGGCACATAGTAAGCACTTAACAAGTACCACAGTAAATAAATAAATGCTTCAGTGTTTCCATGGAAATGTGGAAAAGTCATATAGCCAGCGCTTAGAACGGTGCTTGGCACATAGTAAGCCCTAACAAATACCATCATCATTATATAGCTCCTTTAGCGAGGAGTAAAAAATTTTTACTTTGACCGTCAGCAAATTTCTGGATTTTTTTTTTCAATTTTGACACCCCACCAACTTGTTCCACAAGTCTTTTTAGTCAGTCTGCATCAGTCAATATGATTTCACCATACTCTCCAAAAATTAAGACCGGGTTTATTTACCAATATTAAAGATTCCCATATTCAAATTTACGGGAATCATCTGAAGATTGTTCAGAGCTTGGCAGCACACTACAATTGACATTAGGCTCAATGAAAATAACGTGTGGAAAACTGCATCTGCATACTTAAGTCCAAAACTTTGATTTGCTGGTTGTGATCTGCTTCTTTGCTTTACAGTTTCATGTTAGAAATTGTATTTTCATATTTATTTTCACGCTTTACATAATGATCTGCACTTTGATTCTTGAAATTGTAGTAAATGCAGTGAAAAGGAACTCTCTGCTACAGATTCTTTCCATTTCTCAGCCTCTGATTTTCCAATAATTGAAGTGGCCTCTTGTCATAATTATGACAGCTTTTAAGGCAAGACAATCTATAGTCCATTTTAGTATCTTGCAATTTTTGCATCTCTCTTGTGACTTATGGATTTAGTGCTAAAACATGACTCAAGGTTAAGACCTCACCATTCACAGTGCCTCTTCCAAGTCTGGTGTTTGTATAACCACATAATATGTATAATTCATATTTATACATAATAATTTGTATATATAGATATCATATATATAATAAATAATTCCTGCGTATGCATATCAATACATGGTATTTATTGAGCAATTATGTGAACAGTACTGTACTAAGCACTTGGGAGAGAACAGTATAACAGAGTTGATATGCACAAATATGCACACAGATAGTATTTAAATACATATAATAATGTAGACATTATGTATGTGGATATCTATTTGTACATATGTATAGTATTTCTGAAAAATACCATTTACAAACTGCATGTGCTTAGCTTGAAGAGCCAGTTCAGCCAGAATTTCAATGTTTTCACAGAGCATTTGGCAAAACAGCTTTTTTCTAGTCACACCCACCCCCATACCCCAAACCTAACAGATTGCTCAAGTGCTGAGTTCAGCTGGCTCCAATACTACCGCCATGTGGTCCATGTACAGACTCCTCTTTTTGGACATGAAAGGCACAATCTCCCTGCTGAAGCATTTAACGTCTTCTAATTTCAGTGGTTTGTTATAAGGGACTACCTTCTGTCACTTCAGGGGCTCTAGTCTTGAAATGTATGCTTGTTGGGTGCCTCTGCAGCTCAAGACAGAATCATCGTCATTAATAATCCATCGTGTTAGAGGGTACACGAGAGGGTGTTGGAGGATGAAATTGTGTCGCTCTCCCAGAGTCCCAGCTGCAAAGTCATTCTTATAGGTCAGAAGTTAGGACCTGATGGCTTTGCTTAAGCTGTTCCCCTCCCTGGGAGGAGAAGGGATAGATGGAGGAGACACTAAATGTGACAGAGAGGGGAAGGATTGAGATAAAGCTGTCGGTTTTGGTCCTTCCACCTTCCACAAATGATGCCTCTGCTCACTGGCCTACCCCCAAATGATCCCCGAGGTTTGGCATCTTGCATGATTATCCTTGTCATAGTGTACTCTCCCAAGTGCTTAGTACAGTGCCTTGCACACAGTAATCACTCAGTAAATATGATTGATTCGGAACAATCCTTGATCTCCTGTGTGCACTTCCAGCCGTATAGACTTTTTTTGGTATTTGTTAAGTGCTTACTATGTGCCAGACACTGTTCTAAGTTCTGGGATAGATACAAGGTAATCAGGTTGGACACAGTCCATGTCCCACCTGGGGCTCACAGTCCTAATCCCCATTAGGCAAAGAGGTAACTGAGGCACAGAGAAATTAAGTGACTTGCCCAAGGTCACACAGAAGACGAGTGCCATTTCAGGATTTGGAATTCACTGCTTAGTAGTTGCCACCTCCAGTTGCCTTAGCCCTTTTACACAGGTTGGGTTTATGAAGGGCTCAGATGGTGTTCTGTGGTGTCTAAGGCCCGTGGAGAGAGAGAGGAGGTGAGATAAGAGAGTGGAAGATCAATGCCCGCTGATGAGTTTCAAGTCCCACCAATTAGGGGATGAGTGGCCTCATGAGGCCACTGAGTTGGAGAGATTCATTCTCTTTGGCATATATAGGACTCCGCTTATGTAGACCTGAGTCTCACCAGCTGGGGAATGGAGAGTGATAAGAGCAAGGCTGCGAGTAGTGGAAATGACCCTGACTGCAGGTCAGAGGTTGCCCTTTAACTTCCAGGAGTGGTAGCTGAGTCTAGCCAAGGTTGGCACAATGGGGCTAATGAGTATTTCCCTTAGGAGGTGCCACCATAATCCCATGGCCACCCCAGACACTACTGGAGGAGAAGGGTAGGCAGGCTTGGAGAGAGAGGGGTTTACGGAGGAGCAAGGCCACGTAAGCTGGCAGTGAGGCCCAGGGTCTTTCCATAACCCCCAAAGCATTGCAAAAATATTGGTGTGTTGGTGCTTACTTCAGGATAGCGCATGATATCCCTTTAGTAAACAGCAGCTAGGGACTTGGCCCAAAGCCAAAAGAGAAGATAAAATTTTGACCTAAGAGGGACCAAGGAAAGACTCGTGGATCGCATTGGCCCTAAGGTGTCACCAGCAGGAAAACAGCAGCTTTTTGGAGAGTTGCAGAGTCCTAGGTTTAGGTGAATAAAATGTGCAAGACCAGGAGATCCTGCTTATTCCTGAATCTGATATAGTTTCCACAGTGCAGCTGCTGTTGCTATCGAAATGTTTAAATGCTGGGGACTAGAGTTCAGCACAGATTTAGGCACACATTTAGTGGCAGTAGGCCAGCTGGACACCATGGGCAGGAAAGCCCCAGCTCAGAGGACCAGAAAAGCCCCAGCCAGACCCCACGTGCAGACCTAGTCACAGGTCCCACTGGTCCCAGGGAAGAGTCCCCAACGCATGCTGAGATAGGAATGACTAAGCAGTAGGACCCCGGGCAAGTCACTTAACTTCTCTGTGCCTCAGTTTCCCCATACATAAATGGAGGGTTAAATAACTGTCCCATTCCCCCCCACCCACCCTCCCTCATTGGGCTGGGAGCACCAGGTGAGACAGGGACTGTGCCCGATCTGATTGAATTGCTGGAACTCCAGTGGTTAGCACACTGTTTGGCACATAGCAAGCGCTTAGCAAAATCACCATTCCTCTTCTTCTCATTATTATCATTATTGATAATAGAATCATAATTATATTAATTAATGTATAACCAATTAGCGTGAGAAGCGGTTGAGTGAAATGGCAACAACAATCATCATGGTGCTTTGCAACACGCGCTGCTCTGGTTCAGCTCTTTTTGCTACCAGTATTTGCTTTCCTTGAACACAAGTGGATGAAAGTACCCAAGAAAGTTTCCAAGCATTTTGTTTGGAAGACAAGATAGATATAAATACATAAATGTCACTGGAAAAAAATGTGTCGCTGCTAAAATCATTTTCTTCTTGCTCCCTATTTAGATCCCTAATTAGGGACCTAATATCTCAGAGAAAAAACTGATTAATTTTTTATCTACAACCTCTTTTCTGATTGTAATATTCATTTTACCTCTGACCCCCACTTTCCAAATTAACAACCACTATCATTTAAAAGTAGCAAGCATAGATCTTAGCCAAAGATAAGAAAAATGGACTTTTCGTTTATCTTCAAAATGAGAAATAGAATTGGTTATAAGAAATAGCTTGGGCTGCTTTGGTATTTCACAATTTAAAGGTCTCTCTGACCTGAGTATGCCATAGCCAGTTACAAGATAACTTTACTGACTCATAAATTTCCATTTTAAGGAAAAAAAAATGGTACCAGGAATATCCATGAAAATAAGTACTTGCCCACATTTCCAGCTCTGAAAGAAATTAGAAATGGAGTAGGCCTAATGAGAAATGTAACTTACTCTGTCCTTTCTATCCCCACTTGCTTCACAGGGAATTGTAAGTCTGTTGACTTAAAACAGGTTCTTGGGTTTTGTTTTGTTGATATTGTTGTTATGTAGGACAGAGGAAAGATGTAATAACGACATAAAAATGGGGCTGGCATTGGTAAAAGTGGGCCAAAGGCTGTTTTGTAGGTCAAATTGGTTTTTCATAGGCTGAATACTATTTCAAGGCTAATATCAACCCCGGTTTAGGTTGAAAAGGGAAAGTGTGTGTATATGGAGGTATAACGGACTATGAACTCATTTTCCATAAAATTGAATGGTGGATTCAATAAATCCATTACCCTTCACCATCCCGTTATCCAATTTTTATCTGAAGGAGAAAATGGCCATCGTTTGGTGGCTATTTTGTCATTGGATGATTCTGTAGCAGGATCAGAACCTTACATGAGATTTAGGCTTGTCCCACTTTAACATGTAGGGAAATTGTAAGGTGTTTGATGAAGGTTATCTTACAGTAATAATCACCATTCCATGTGGTTCAGTTGGCTACATTATTCCATCTGCTTATCGCCCCTTCTTCCTCCCCTCTCCCTCCCTTGCCACAGTTGTTTTTTTTCTTTTTATTGCATTTAAGTGCTTACTATGTGTCAGGTACCATTTTAAGCTCTAGGGTACATACAAGGTAAGCAGTTTTATGAAGAGCTTTATGAAAAAAGACCAAGGTAGGTGTGTTTATACCTAGATACAAATACGTCTATGCCCCTCATCATAATTCATTTTAACCAATATTTCTGTTTACAAATTACAAATATGGAATAGTTTATGTTCAAGATTATCTGGACTTTTTCCCAGCTCTTTCAATATGACAATAATTTAATTTATAAAAAAATGTTCCAATTGACTCTGTTCCAAAATCCTTGATATAAAAAGATAGTGTGTGAATTTGCCATAGTGATGGATAAACCACTGATCTGAAAAAGTCAAAAGGGGATCTGATATGTCAATCATTCTTCAGTACAGGAGGGAGAAAAAATACACATGCTGGCAGTGGGCAGTGGGGATCTGGGGGTTAATGGGTTCTCTGAAAACACCACCATTACCACGTCACTTGAAATGGGAGAAAAGGACAATTGTCCCTTATTTGTCATCAACAAATCTGCTCCATTTTAATCTAATCCATTGGGGCTCAGATTAGAATGAATGTGAGCCAAGAGGCTTGCTTCAGTTTATTTTCAGAGCGTCCGGCTAGATCCTTCTGCTTTATCCCTCCATCTAATAAAATGTCTTTAAAACTATCCAAACACTACTTCACCAGGAAAAGAAGGAAACGAAGACCATTCTATCCAATTCATACCTTTCTTTGCTGTAGGGAAACCTGAGGGAAAGAATGCCCTGTGCCACCTGTTTTCTGCCACAATAAAAATGCACATTTAAGGCTAAGGAAATAAAAAAAAAATTTGTAAATAGCTCATGAGCATGCACTGTCATAGGCAAAAAAAACATGTAGAAATGATTACTTACATTCTAAAATGGTGACATTTACACTGATGTACAAAGGTTATGTATACAAAGACGTCAGAGCTATACATGTATAGCTTGAAAATGATCACATGTCTATTTAACCGGGATCATTCAGTCAATCAGGGGCAAAATCTCCAGTGGCTGCCTGTCAACCTATGCATCAAGCAAAAACTCCTCACTCTCGGCTTCAAGGCTGTCCATCACCTCGCCCCCTCCTACCTCACCTCCCTTCTCTCCTTCTCCAGCCCAGCCCGCACCCTCCACTCCTCTGCCGCCGCTAACCTCCTCACTGGGCCTCGTTCTCGCCCGTCCCGCCGTCGACCCCTGGCCCACATCCTCCCCCTGGCCTGGAATGCCCTCCCTCCACACATCCTCCAAGCTAGCTCTCTTCCTCCCTTCAAAGCCCTACTGAGAGCTCACCTCCTCCAAGAGGCCTTCCCAGACTGAGCCCCTTTTCCCTCTCCTCCTCCCCATTCTCCCCACCCTACCTCCTTCCCCTCCCGACAGCACTTGTATATATATTTGTACAGATTTATTACTCTATTTTACTTGTACATATTTACCATTCAATTCATTTTGTTAATGATGTGCATATAGCTTTAATTCTATTTGTTCTGATGATTTTGACACCTGTCTCCATGTTTTGTTTTGTTGTCTGTCCCCCCATTCTAGACTGTGAGCCCATTGTTGGGTAGGGACCGTCTCTATATGTTGCCGACTTGTACTTCCCAAGTGCTTAGTGCAGTTCTCTGCACACAGTAAGCGCTCAATAAATACGACTGAATGAATTTAGTGAGGCTTACTGTTTACAGAGCATTGTAAGCACTTTGAAGAGAACAATGCAATAGAATTAGTAGACACAATCCCCACCTTCAGAAATTTACAATCTCTTAGAAGGGTAAGAATCTGTGGCCAATGAAGAGAAAATCATGGTGATTTTCTTCTTTTTTCCTACCAGTGTTCTTCCGTGGGAGAAGCTAGGCTAGTATATTTTTTTTCATTTACTTGCAAGGCTGTGTTACCGTCAAAGCTGTGAATTCATTCAATTGTATTTACTGAGCGCTTACTGTGTGCAGAGCACTGTACTAAGCACTTGGGAAGTACAAGTTGGCAACATATAGAGGCGGTCCCTACCCGACAATGGGCTCACAGTCTAGAAGGGGGAGACAGACAACAAAACAAAACACGTGGACAGGTGTCAAGTCATCAGAATAAATAGAAGTTAAGTTAGGTGCACATCATTAACAAAATAAATAGAATAGTAAATATGTACAAGTAAAATAAATAGAGTATCAAACATGTGCACAGTGGTAAACGAAAGGTAAATATTGATTTGAGCAGAAAATGAGCCGTGATTGTCTTGGGCAAATAGGAAACTTGGGAAACTGGAAAATTCCAGATTCTCCAAAGGTATCACTGAAGAAATAGAGAGCTTTTGTGAAAAGAAAAAGGATTTTGCCAGCACAGCTAACCACTCAGGCTAGTGTAAGTTTATTCTTTTAATTGACAGGTGGAACTGCTTCTTCACTTACACAGCTATAATAGAAACCTAACTAACAGGACTTTGTTACATGTTGATGTGAAGAAACACTAAAACTCAGTATTTTTATTTTTTGGGTGGGGGTTCTTTGAAACCTTTCCAGTAGATCAACAACCAGATGCAAATCAGCAATGAGACTAGAGTCCCTTCTGCCCCGATCTCCAACCCCTTTTCCCTTACTTTTCACCTTGATCCCACCCCTTTGGGACCCAGTTCCCTTAAGGAATACCTTAAGGAGCCATCGTGGCATAGCAGAAAGATCAGGGTCCTGGTAGACAGAGGACCTGGGTTCTAATCCTGACTCCACTACTCATCTGTTGTGTGACCTTGAGCCAGTCACTTAACTTTTCTCTGAGCCTCCGATTCCTCAACTGTAAAATGGAGATTGAATCCTACATCATCCTACTCAGACCATGAGTCCCCTAAGGGACTGGGACTGTTCCCAACCTGAGAATCCTTTATGTAATCCGGCCTTTAGATCAGTGCTTGGCACATAGTAAGTGCTCAACGCATATCGTTAAAAGGAAAGGAATGTGCAGCATGGCTCAGTGGAAAGAGCATGGACTTTGGAGCCAGATGTCATGGGTTCAAATCCTGGCTCTGCCAGTTGTCAGCTGTGTGATATTGGGCAAGTCACTTCACTTCTCTGGGCCTCAGTTACCTCATCTGTAAAATGGGGATTAAGACTGTGAGCCCCCCATGGGACAACCTGATCGCCTTGTAACTTCCCCAGCACTTAGAACAGTGCTTTGCACATAGTAAGTGCTTAATAAATGCCATTATTATTATTATTATTATTGTTCTCTGGGCCTCAGTTCCCTCATCTGTAAAGTGGGGATTAAGACTGTGAGCCCCCCATGGGACAACCTGATCACCTTGTAACCTTCCCAGCACTTAGAACAGTGCTTTGCATATAGTAAGCGCTTAATAAATACCATTATTATTATTACTAATAATCATAATGTGATGTTCTATGTGTAGAGGAGGTGGGGGAAAAAAAAGAAAGGAAGATGTTGACACTTTTCAGGTTACCCATGCTGCCGTAGAGGCAATGGCATGATCTTAAATTCCACCAATGCCTGCGTTAGCCACATTTTCTCACATTTCTTTTAGACTGTGAGCCCACTGTTGGGTAGGGACTGTCTCTTTATGTTGCCAACTTGTACTTCCCAAGCGCTTAGTACAGTGCTCTGCACACAGTAAGCGCTCAATAAATACGATTGATGATTTTCTCCTCCAATGTAGCCAAACATCCCAGCAGGCAAATCTCCTAGGAAAAGGTTGTAGGGTGCGGGACGCCAATATTTCAGGCTGCCTCATCTCCTACCCACCTAATTCCTCAGCATATTTCACTTTTCGAAAAACACTTCTTTGAATTTTAAGTGGTGCCTCTGCAAATTGCCCCAGGGCATAAGTACAAAGAATTGCACATTAAATATTAAGCAGCAGTGATCAGCTTAGAATATTAAAAAGAGCAATGGTAGCCCCTTGTCCTGCTCTACTGAGAAAAGACCATTTGGAAATTGTAAAGATAAGTTGTATTAAAAGGAAAGTTGTTCCCCGCCTGCTGCCCATAATTGAGCTCTTAGGACCCCACTCTTCCTTATCTTGGGATGGTGAAGCTAGATCGTGGCTTGGCCGCTCTGTATGTGTGATGTCCAGATGACGATAGCAAGGATCCTTTTACCATCTATCATCATCATCATAATTGTGGTGTTTAAGTGCTTACTATGTGCCAGGCACAGTACTGAGCCCTGGGGTGGATCTAAGCAAATCCGGTTGGACGCAGGCCCTGTCCCACAGTCTCAAGCCCCATTTTACAGATGAGGTGACTGAGGCCAGAGAAGTGAAGTGACTTATCCAAGGTCACACAGCAGACAAGTGGCAGAGGCGGGATTAGAACCCTTCACCTTCTGAGTCCCAGGCCAGTGCTGTATCCACTACGCCGTGCTACAGGGCTGCATAACAAAGAAGACTGATCCAAATCTCCCAAACTCACTCAACAGAATTCCATCAGCCAATCATTCAGTACTATTTATTGAACATCTACTTTGTGCAGAGCACTGTACTATTCATGTGGGGGAGTGCAGTAGAATCTGTTGACATGTTCTCTGCTCTTAAGGCGTAGCCAGTCCAGATGGGGACAGACAAATACCTTGCAGAAAGGAGGAAAAAAGAAAAAAGGGATATTCACGTGAATTTGTTCTTAAATAAAAAGGTTTGTACGATCCATACGGAAGTGCTACGGGAAGTTGTGAGATTCTAAATGCTTCAAAAATTATAATTTTGGTATCTGTTAAGCACTTAGTATACCTACTACACGCTTGGGTAGATACAAGGTACTCAGGTCCCACATGGGACTCACAGTCTAATTTTAATCCCGCCTCTGCCACTTGTCTGCTGTGTGACCTTGGGCAAGTCACTTCACTTCTCTGTGCCTCAGTTACCTCATCTGTAAAATGAGGATTGAGACTGTGAGCCCCGTATGGGACGGGGACTGTGTCCAACCCAATTTGCTTGTATCCACCCCAGTGCTTCATACAGTCCCTGGTACTTAGTGAGCGCTTACCAAATACCACAATTATTATTATTATTATTATTGTTACAGCAGCACTCCCATATTCTGGCCTAAAACTCTGCAAATCATTTTATAAAGTGGCAGCAAAGAGTCTTTTTTCTCAGGAGAATCTATAACTGAAAAGTCCGGCTGCATTATCTCACAGTGACCTGAATGCAGCCAACATAACTCTGTGCCATCTGCTCCACATTTCATCGTAAATGGTGAATATGTCAGGGACGAAGTGAGGATTTTCCTTTCTGTCTCATTACAAGGAATCGGGAAGACCCGGACCATCTGTAGCACGGTGAGCGATGATGGCATTGTTCCCCTCCTGGAACTGATGGTTGTTACAGTGGCTCGAAGAAGGGAAGCTATTCCCAAAGCACAAAAGAGTGATAGCTCGTGTTCAGTCAACCAATGGTATGTATCGAGCACTGTGTGCAGAGCACTCTACTAAGCACTTGGGAGAGTACAATACAACAGAGTTGGCAGGTAGATTTCCTGCCCATGGTGAGCTTACAGTCCAGAGTCTCCGGCCTAGTCATACTGACCAGCAGGGCTACGAATTCGACTTGTTACTCTGTGATCCAGCAGAGAAACTGCCATTTTTGACAGTAAGGCCGACCAGAGCGCCGTCAGGAAATTGGATCAGAACCGTCGGTCATGAGGAAGAAGGCCAAGCTAAGACCTGTTTGCATAGCTCTTTTTGTCATTTGTCAACTCGGGGAAGTCACTGATGAATCCGGGGACTATTCTCCCAAGCGCTTAGTACGGTGCCCTACACACAGTAAGCACTCAATACAATTGATTGATTCATAACATTCCCTGCAGACTTCTAGCTGTACCTCACTGTCAGGTTTCCTCCTCCTTTCCATAGCTCACACGGTTCCCCCAGCTTTTAATCAACCAATCAATCAGTCAGCGATATTTATTGGGCACTTACTGGGTGCAGACCATTGTACTAAATGCTTGGGAGAGTAAAATACAACTGAGTTGGTAGGCACAATCCCTGCCCTTAAGGAGCCTACACAATCCAGTGAAGGAAACAGACATTAAAATCAATTGCACGGAGGGGAAAATGACAGACTATAGGGAAGTTCTGACAGCATGGGGCTGGGGTGATTATCAAAGCGCTTAGAGAAGCAGCATGGTGTAGTGGATAGAGCACAAAGCCAAAGCATGGGTTCTAATCCTGGCTCCGCCGTGTGTCTGCTGTGTGACCTTGACCAAATCCCTTCTCTCTGCCTCAGTTACCTCATCTGTAAAACGGGGACTGATTCTGTAAGCCCCATGTGGGACGAGGACTGTGTCCAAACCGATTACCTTGTATCCACCCCAGCTCTTAGAACAGTGCCTGGCGCATAGTAAGTGCTTAACAGATACCACTGTCATTATTATTATTGAGGGACAGACCCAAGTGCCTAGGTGATGCAGAAGGAAGGGCAAATAGGGTGGGGAAAAAAGAGGATAGTCAGGGAAGGCGTCATGGAGGCTTTGCACTCCCTCCTTCCCCACATCCTTAAGAGCAATCATCACGTTCAAAGCCCTCCAACAAACTTCCCTCCGTTAATCTTCCAGCACTCTGTGCCATATTATCCCTTCAGCAAACCCTAGCACTTGTGAATTTATTTATAACCTCCATAGCACTCATGTGTCCTATGCCTACTTTATTTTGGTATTTCGTATTTATGGTATTTGTTGCCGTGAGTCAGGCACTGTACCAAGTGCTGGGGGAGCTACAAACTAATCAGGTCGGCCCCAGTTCACGTCCCACATGGGCCTCACAGTCTTAATCCCCGATTTACTGGTGAGGTAAGTGAGGCACAGAGAAGTTGACTGATTTGCCCAAGGTCACACAGCAGACAATTGGTGGAGTTAGGATTAGAACCCAGGTCCTTCTAACTCCCTGGCCAAGGCTGTATCCATTAGGCCAAGCTGCTTGTCTCTTTTGACCAGACTATTTGTAGTTCCATGTTGATCTCCCCTGTAAAGTGTTAACTCTTGTTGGGCAGGGACTGTGTCACTTCTTTTTTCTGTCCTTCCGAAGTATTTAGTGTAGTGCACTGCATGGGGTAAATACTATTACTACTAAAATAGGGCACACAAGAAAGGTGAAATGGGGCAGGAACGCCGGAAGCCAAAAGTAGTATTCTTAGCAAAGGGCTCTGTTGCAAGGAAAGTGGAAGAGGAAGGAAATGGTAGCAGTCATAAGGGAAAGACTTGGGATAATGGCAAACCCTAAATCGCCAAGCCAATTGATTCCTTCCCTACCTTGGGTCGCACCGTTTCTGTTTAAGTAAAGGTGCCTCGTCCCTTTCCCACAGAAAAACAACTCTTAGGGATGGTATTTATTCAGCGGAATTAATAAAAAAATGAAAATTACCCACCTGTTATCTCTTCTGAAAATTTGTCCCACTGTAATATATGTGTTATAATTAAACTACGGTATAACAGAAGACTAGCTATATGCAGTTTTCTCCAGAGTATGATTAAAGAAATGATTGGATGTCAAATTGAATGGCTTTTCACTGGGACCATGAACGGTAAGAAATACATTGAATTATTATTATCCTCTACCATCTTTGCTACTCGGGGCACAGAGAAAAAGACTTAAGGAGATTATTCATGCCACTATCCCAGCATCTCTCCTCCAGCTCCTGCAGGCTATACGAACATTTACTTTTTGGTGGGGGAACAAGTAAAGCAGGATCACTTTGGCTGTAAATGGGTCCTGGAAGAAGAGACTGTCCTGTGACCTTCACAATGTCCTGTACCGCCCTGTACCCCCAGTCACCTGCTCACTTGTCAAGAAGCAGTGTGATCTAGCAGGTAGAAGGACCTGGGTTCTAGTCCCCGCTCTGCCATTTATCTGCTGTGTGACTTTGGGCAAGTCATTTCACCTCTCTGGTCCTCACTTACCTCACCTATAAAATGGGGATTAAGACTATGGGCCCCTTGTGGGACAGGAACTGGGTCCAACCCGATTTGCTTGTATCCACCCCAGAATTTAGAACAGTGCCTGGCACTGTAGTAAGCGCTTAACAAATGCCACAATTTTTAATTCTGATTATTATTGTTGCCCTCTGTACCCCGGAGAGTGATGAGAGGTCAAGTGGCAGTGGGCTAGCCTCTAGCACTGTCACTGATTCTTCTGCCCGGGCTCTTGATTTTGGAGCCATTTCCCAAGAAGACCCCAGCATCATAAATTGTGGACTACAGCAGCTAATCTAGAGGTAGAAAAACGGAAGGGTATGGGTCTACTGTACTCTTCCAACAGCTTAGTACAGTGCTCTGCACACAGTAAACACTCAGTAAATACTGTTCATTCACCAATTAAAATGAAAGTCGACTTTGTTTAAAGAAACACAGGGCTCGTAAAAAGTTCCCTTACTTAAAAATGTTTCGCAAATCTTTTAAAAATATTAATTGGACTAATCCCTCCCCAGAATGATGAAAGGTGGCTAAAAGTGTTCTCCCAAATCCTAGAAGGGTACTCATGCTCAACAGAGGTATGTCATTTTGCGGGTGCCAAATTACAGTGGGGTGTTAAGAAGACCTGCTCGTGCCAAATTACAGTGGGGTGTTAAGAAGACCTGCTCGCCTTTTCAATTTCGGAAAGAGAAAGCTACTTGGGTACTAGTGTCGAGGCATTCATTCGTTCATTCATCAATCAGTGGCATTTCCTGAGCATTTCCTGCCCGCTAATTCAGTTCTTTTCTACTCTCCCAAGCCCTTAATATAATAATAATGATGATGGCATTTGTTAAGCACTTACTATGTGCAAAACACTGTTCTAAGCGCTGGGGAGGATACAGGGTGATCAGATTGTCCCACATGGGGCTCACAGTCTTAATCCCCATTTTACAGATGAGGTAACTGAAGCACAGAGAAGTGAAGTGACTTGCCCAAAGACACACAGCTGACAAGTGGCGGAGCTGGGATTTGAACCCATGACCTCTGACTCCCAAGCCCGGGCTCTTTCCACTGAGCCACGCTGCTTCTCTAATATAGTGCTCTGCACATAGACTGTGTTCTGCACGTAGACTCAATAAACCCCAATGGATAACTCCTCTTAAATAAATCCCATTTGTCAATTAAAGACTAATATGAATGAAGATTGTATGATACAGATGTTTTATGGAGTAAAGTGGACAGGCCAGGGGGAGAAGTAGTTTTGCTTTGGGGTTTTTTAATGGTATTTCTTAAACCCTTTCTTTGTACCAGGCACTGCACTAAGTGCTGCGGTAGATAAAGATTAATCAGTTTGGACACAGTCTGTGAACCCATGGGGCTCAGAGTCTTAATCCCCATTTTACAGCAGTATGGCTTAGTAATTCATAAGTAACTGAGGTGCGGAGTAGTGAAGTGACTTGCCCCCCGGTCACACAGTAGAGAAGGGACAGGGTTGGGACCAGAACCCAGGTCCTTTTGAATTCCAGGCCCGTGCGCTATCCATTAAGCCATACTGCTTCTTTGTTGATGGAATTGTTCTGCAGCTCAGGAAAGCATTAGTATTATCTGGGGTATTATGGGCTTGTGTCAACCCTGCTGAAAGCACATCCAGCACATCAAAAAGTTGAAGGCAAGGACAATGCTCTTGTTATCTGAGGCATGATGAGCGCTTAGATAAAAATAAGCTTTTATAGTTTAAAAGAGGGACTTTGTGTTGATCTCTTTAGGGTATATATATATAATCCTAAGTGAAAAGCAAGAGACCGGTGCCAGAAAACTACTTTTGATAATAAGAAACTCAAAAATAGGAGGTCATATGGTCAAAGACTGAAATTAAGGGTGACCTACTTTCATAAATGATGTGAATGTATTTGTCCAGAGATCATAAATTCATAGGGCTGGATGTCACTTTGCAAAGTTATCTAGTCCATCCCCCTGCCTTCAGGCTGGGCCATTTTAAACTCTCCCAAGAAGATGAAGATCTATTACTATTTATAAAGATTTCCTCAGGATCAGATTTGATAACTTTCCTCAGTTATTCCAAGGCATGACATGATCAGAAACAGGATTTTGCCCATAAGGAGCATACACTGTCACATGGGAGACCGACTTAAAATAATTTTATGTGTAATCAAATATGCATATATGCACAAATGCTAAGGATGGGTATAAGTAAATACTGAGGTGTTTATTTTAACTACAAATTTGGGGTAGAATGAGACAACAGGCTTAGGGAACATTCTTGTGCCATCGTGACTTTGGTTGCACTGTCAGAAGAAAATGCTGTGAGCTTGGTCACAGTATCAGACGTGAGTTTTCCTTAATGTAGGATTTAGCAGGAATGCAATCTCTGCATTATAGAACCGGGTGAAGTTGGACACACAAAGCAAATGTTCCATTTAAGTGATTTCAGATGCTTTAAAAAGTAAAGTCGATACACAACAATGATCCTAACAGAGTCACTGGTTTTAAAAACTTCATATATTTAAGTGGAACCAGAGGATTCAGTCTGGGAATTGGTCCATCTGATTTCTTCGTAGCACCTTGGAATCAAAGCATATATTATTCTCTGAATGGTCCATATCTGAGTCTTGTGTTGTATTTATTCAATAAATAAGCATCCAGAGGTTTTACTGCTTGAATAGCACGTTATCATAGCCAAATGACTCATCAAGGTGAACCATTCTTCTATTTCCTTCAAAAATTACATCCTCAAGGGGACTTGCACAACTAAGCCGGATATTGTGGGCAAATTTAATTAACTAAATGTCAGAGATCACAATTGTTACAGATGACATAAAGAGAAAAAGAGAAAGGGCATAACCTTGAGGTCCTTGTTACTGCTGCCAAGTGTTCTAAAGAATTGTCCACCTGGGCAGAAAACTTTTTTGCTCCAAATCACGGTGAGTAATTAACTAGATTTACTAGGAAAATGGAGGGGGAAATGATGGAAGAAGAGGAAAGGATTCCCCATCTTGTCTTTCATTCTCAAACTGAAGCCTTTCCTGAGCTTGTAACCACCTGCAGTGGAATCACATTGCCAAGTGATGCACTAATTGACTGATAGGTCTGGTGGAGTTATTGATAGCCCATTAAGCGGATGAGAATAAACCTGTATTTGCCAGATCCTCTGTAATATGGAAGTGTGTCCATGGACCCCAGCATTTAATGCAGACGTTGACGGACAATGACTCTTAATTATCAAGATCTCCCTACACAAGAGGCATTAAAAGAAGCAGGTAGTTGGAATGATCAAAACAACCATGGGCACATATTAGGACTACCAGAGCTGGGTTCAAGAATAAAACTACAGAATGGTAAAGCTATTACCTTTGAACTATAGACTGAAAAATCAGTGTTAAAGTCAACCATCGGTTACTAACCAGGGACTAAAACTCTATTCAGGATACCCCCATAGCTGCTTTTTTAAGCTGAAATAAGCTGACGGGAAACAAAAAAAAATAAAGGCTGTTGTTTTTATGCTGTTGCCAGTTAATGTTTTACACATTTACACATTTTAGTTATTTGTGTTTTTGTTTGCATGTGTTTTGAGGCTCAGCTGTAAAATGCTCTGTTACAAAAACTGAATGAATGAATGAATAAATGAGAACAACTGAATTGTGCTGATATGCATATAATGAGGAATACTTATAACAAAAGCAGGTGTTGGTAAATTAAAAATGAATACTTTGTGATAGTTGGAGATTGAGCTAGATGCAGGGTAGAAGTGAACGGGGCAGAGAAGTGCCTTTTCTGTACTCTAGTTCCTTTCACTGGATTAAATTTTCAATTAAGATTAGAAGCAGCAGTAGACAAGCCCAACGCTGAGAAGCAGCATGTCCTAGTGGACAGAGTCTGAGCTTGGGAGTCAAACATAATATATTAATAATAATAATGGTATTTGTTAAGTCCTTACTATGTGCTTAGCATTGTTCTAAGCGCTGGGGGAGATACAAGGTAATCAGGTCATCCCACGTGGGGCTCACAGTTTTAATCCCCATTTTTCAGAAGAGCTAACTGAGGAACCGAAAAGTGAAGTGACTTGCCCAAAGTCACCCAGCAGACAAGTGGCAGAGCTGAGATCAGAACCCACGACCTCTGACTCCCAAGCCCGGGCTCTTTCCACCAATCTCAGCTTCACCATCTGTCTGCTCTGTGACCTTGTGCAAGTCACTTAACTACTCTGTGCTTCAGTTTCTTCATTTTTAAAATGGGGGCTTAATTTCTGTCATTAATAATAATAATAATCGCATTTATTAAGCGCTTACTATGTGCAAAGCACTATTCTAAGCACTGGGGAGGTTACAAGGTGATCAGGTTGTCCCACGGGGGGGCTCACAGTCTTAATCCCCATTTTGCAGATGAGGTAACTGAGGCACAGAGAAGTTAAGTGACTTGCCCAAAGTCACACAGCTGGCAATTGGCAGAGCTGAGATTTGAACCTATGACCTCTGACTCCAAAGCCCGGGCTCTTTCCACTGAGCCACGCTGCTTCTCTATGCACTCTGAGCCATGCCGTTCTTTCTTTTACGTGGACTGTGAGCCCCTTGTGGGACAGGGGCAGTGTCCAACCTGATTATCTTGTATCTAATCCCGCCAATGAGTGCAGCGCTTGGCACAAAATAATAATGGTAGTATTTGTTAAGCACTTATTATGTGCCAGGCATTATACTGAGCATTAGGGTGGATACAAGCAAATCGGGTTGGACACAGTCCCTCTCCCACAAGGAGCTCACAGTCTTAATCCCCATTTTTCAGAAGAGCTAACTGAGGCACAGAGAAGTTAAGGGACTTGCCCAAGGTCATAGAGCAGATGAGTGGCAGAACTGGGATTAGAACCCAGATCTCCTGACTCCCAAGTCGTGCTCTATCCATTAGGCCATGCTGCTTCAGTTCACAAGAACCATTATTATTATCACTAATAATAATAATTTCTCTTCTTCTTATCTCCCATACTTCTTCACGACTGATTTCTTCCCCTCCATGTAAACTTAGAGAAGTTTAATTCAGTATCAAGTCTAGGACAGCCATCATTTCACCTTAGGTTAACCTTGGTGATAGGAAATAGCAAGTTCCCATCAGTGGTCTCAACTGACACAATATTATCCCTAGAAAATAAGCCCTAAGCATGCAGTATGCACTTGATGAATATAATACATACTACAAATATATACTCTATCCCAAATTCTGTCATTTGATATATGAACTCATAAAATTACCTTCTCTCTCTTTAGCTCTAATTTAATATGAGTATACTAGGGACAATGTTATTTCATGCCTGGGGGGAAATTACCCAATCTGTGATCATATTGGAAAATGGGTAAAGTTCCTCAGACACGTCACACCCAAATCAAACATCACTTTTGTTTATTGTTACTCCTCCTCTCACTACTAATAATATTCCCAATTTGTCAACAGCATGTAAAATAGCTTAGAAGAGGCACTTAAGCATGTCAAACAGAGCTCTGAGTGCATTTACAGACATTTAAAAACTGTTTGAGATATTAGCTAGTGAAACAAAAGCAGCAGCAGGATTAAAGAATTAATTAAACTTCATAAATGGAGCTTCAAGAAGAAGTAAAGCTGCAGAAAGCATGAAAAAGAGTGCCTCCAAAAATATTTACAGTTTTCCAAGGAAAATGGAATTAACTGCTTCAGGTATGTAGAAGTATTAAGATGGGTTTGGTGAGAGGGCTTGGGAGATGTTTTAAGCCCCAATGAGGATAAAAATGCTTCCAAAGATTCCATGTGGTTAATACAGAAAGAATCCCTTTTTGAAATATTAATTAATATAACTCTGTAGCCCTGTAAAAATACTAATAGGACTACAGGTAAATTTACATTGCAGTTCAGAAAAAAATTGGGCAGTATGAGCTCAGTAAAGTAATGGAGATTTGGTTGGCAATACTGAATATTTAATCACTTTAAATGTGGCAGTCTCTTTTTGTTTAACAAGAAATATGAACCTGAAATCCTACATGAATTCAGATACAGACTTTCCTTCACGTTCACAAATAACGACAAGGCTCACTCATTCCCTAGACTGTAAGCTCATTGTGGATGGGGAATGTGCCTACCAACTCTGTTATACAGTCATATTGTTCTCTCCCAAGCACTTTATACAGTGCTCTGCACACAGTAAGCGCTCACTCCATAAGTATGATTGACTGAGTGGCTAACTCCACCTCCAACTCCAAAGTCTTTATGGAATACATTGTCCTGGAATCAGATATTGATGTAAAATGCAGTTTTAAAAAATCAGACCTTCAAGAGGGAAACCAACATTTTTTCTTTTCATATTTCCACTGCTGCAAATGAATGGCAAAGTTCACCCATTACATTCGAAACTTGCTGCATACACAAAGGGACTCCTAAAATTCCGCAAATACCGTTTTTCCAAAAGAATCTGTACAATGAGCTGTAGAACCCAACGGGTATTCATAATAGAGTAATAATAGCTATTATTATTGAAGCCAAAAAGTCATATTTATCCTCCTGTGCTTCTGTTAATTACGCTGGGGTTGAAGATAGTTCCTAAGTGAGATTTGTTTGGTTAAACTGATGGATAATTATATGTTAAAGGTAGCAATAAAGGAAACAAAGGGGATGAAAAATGAACTTATGGAAAACTGGGGGAGTTCAGGACTTAAAATAATAATTAGTTTGCCACTGTTTGAAGACTGAATGTATGGTTTACATGTATTTTGTGGACTATGGCTTTTAAAAGGTTTCATATATTAGAAGACTGAAAGCTAAGTGTGGCATCAAAATGAAATCCTCTGTGGTGCAATAGTAGTGTTAATAGTATTTATTAGTGCTTACTCTGAGCAGAACACTGTACTAAGAGTTGGGAGAGGATACACCGGTGAGAATTAGGCATGCTCCTTGGCCTCCAAGGGGCTTCCAATCTTCTCAGCCCTATATTTCTTCCTCTATGGAGTATCATCCTATTTGGTATTCTTATATATTTCACCCTATATGGTGTCGCCTCTGCAATTAGATCTGTACCCTTTAGTCATTTTGATAATCACCCTCCAACCCAGCCCCACACATGTGTGTAGATATCCTTACATTTTACCACTTCCTCTCTCTGTCATTAAAGTCTGACTCCTCTGACATTTAGATTGTAAGCTAAATGAAGGCAGCGATCATGTCAAACCACTCTATCGTATTATACTCTCCCAAGTGCTTAGTACTGTGGTCTCCATACAGTAAGCACTCAGTAAATGTCAAATGATGGGTTGATTGATTGTTTTCAGATACGTGAGGAATCTACTGCTTTTGGTGAGCCAGTCATCCTAGAAATATTTTGTCATTGAAAGCATTTCCCCCTCTCCAGTTATCTCCAGTACTTTCAGCAATCAGAGAGGAAGGAGATGGGCTTCCTCAGTAGGGAACATACATATGCCTGTAACATGCACATACATACAACATGCACATACATCAACAGGAGAAGCATCATGGCCTAGTGGATAGAGCACAGGCCTGGAAAGGACCTGGGTTCTAATCCCAACTCCGCCACTTGTCTGCTGTGTGACCTTGGGCAAGTCACTGAACTTCTCAATGCCTCAGTTCCCTCGTCTGTAAGATGTGGATTAAGACTGGGAGCCTGATGTGAGACAGGGAGTGATTACTTTGTATCTACCCCAGTGCTTAGAACAGTGCCTGGTACACAGTAAGCATTTCACAAATATAATTGAAAAAAAAAATTAAAAAAGGAGGCGTCCTATCTTGCAGAGGATTCCTGGGCTTCCCATCTTCAGGACCCCTTCAGGGACCTCTGAAGATGGCAAACCCCCACTTCTGACCATCTCGCTGCCCTTCTAGCCCCATTACCATCTGCTTCATCCAGGGGCAGAGAGCGAGTTCTGTCTTGTTTATTCTGAAAACACTTTCTTTTCGGGGTCACACCCAACTCTTTGTCCTCTGCTGTGGCCTTTCACAGCACACAACAGGTAGGAGACAGGGGACTGTGATTTTAATAGTAAACCCACAAGCATTGTAAAAATAATGGATTACTCGTTGCCCTGCGCATAGGTTTAAATAAGCCCAGCAAAAGCAGCTATTATCATCCACAAGGGAAATGAGTTACTCATTTCCCTTTAATTGTACAATAAGCACAAGATGTTTGGGGATTACTTTACTTTTTGTAATTGAAACATGTTTTTTCCCCCACAAGCCTTCAGGGATTTTTTCGCCCTTAACTCTCCTAGACAATATTGCTGGCTTCTGAGTGTCCCATATGGTATGGATTTTCTTGTTAAAAAGGAAAGGGTTCAGACTGTGGCACCCTTCTTTGTGGTCAGGGCTACATCAAATTATCATGTATAGTTGTAATCTCTTTCATATCTGCCATTAGTCGCCGAGCAGATTAAAAGGAGCAAGATCACAAAGCGTAGTTTGCTGCTGGCGCATTTGCCAGCAAGGGTTCAGTGGGCAGATGGGCTGAGAGAAGACTGTCACCCTGAGAGACGTTTGTCAGCATTTCTTCTCTCTGGTTCTGTTGCTCTGAGTCTTTCTGTCTTGGGAAATTTTTACAAAATACATATTGCTGCTAGAATCACATGCTGTTCCAGCTCCATGTTTGGCGATTTGGGTTTAGTTAGAATCAAATTTAAGATTCCCCGCACTTTCATGGTTCTGGAGACTGGATTGTGAAACAGCTGGACTCCAGAGGTATCTTCGTGGAGTTAGGGGGGGAGAGGGAGAGCACCCAGGAGTTTCATCTTATGTTTCCTGGGAATTATCTTCAGGTCTCCCTTGGTTACCATCTATTTCTCCTCCCAACTGATTACATTTCCCACATATCAGTATTCTCTGTTTAAATATATTTCCCTCACCCAGTTAGTCTTCATGTGAGACTTCCCATGTAGGACAGGAGCTAAATCCAACCTAATTTTATTGTATCTACCCCAGCATTTAGTACAGTTCTTGCCACATAGTAAGCACTCAACCTGTACAGTAATTATTAAAGAGTGAGCAGAGGAAAAGAAAGGAGGTGAAAGTCAAAGGGAACACTGCTACTTGTGCTGTTTGGCAGACGAGGCTGAAATAACTGACTAAAATGGAGTCCTAGGCTTCTCTGGTTTTAATTTTCCATCCTACTTCTGGTTCCCATTGTCAGAGATAATGGCGTGAACTAAAGTTGTGTTAAGATTAGAAGAGCAAGGGGCAGATAGCTGGGATCCACCCTAAGGCGAAGTACGTGTATTTGTTTGGGTATGAGTTCTTTCAGTTCTTGTTGGCTCTAAAAGGACTATTGGATTTTAATGGCTTTTTCTGAAAGATGGGCTGTTATGCCCTGATGTTATTCACTGCTACGGCTGCTTTTATCAAGTTGGCAGGCAGCACTAACTCCATAATATTTCCTGGGAAGTATTGCTCTGAAAATACGGACCCCGATTACTCTCTTGAAAAAGAGCAACAGAGAAGTCGGAGGTGGAGATGCTCTTATCTCCAGTTTGGTTGAAGGACGAGGCAAATGGAAGGACCGAAGTTGTCCTTACGAAAGCAGGGAAGGTAAACCAAAGACAGGGACCAGACACAGCTTCCCACGCGTGAGCTTGCCTGCCTTCCTTCTTGCCGCTCTTGACCATCCAAAGAACATCAGGATGGATTGAGTGGATTGGCACCCAGATGCCAGAGGTGATGATTGAACATCTGGAGTCACTTGGGCCCGGAAAAAGGTTGTGATAAGAGCAATTTATGCCAAATGTTGACTGTCATTCAGCAGGTCCTCCTGTGAGTTTCTCTCTCCCAGTGGGATAGGGGACTTGAGGCTGGCATTGCTATTCCATGTCGGGGATGGTCAGATTTGCCCTCCAATACCGCAGGTCGGTGGAAGGGTCTGCTTGCCTGGAGCTTGCCTGGTTCTTTGGCGTGCTCCCCTGGTTCCTGTGATAAAAGCAAAGCTGATATGCCTGCCAGACAGCAGAGCCAGAAAGAGTTGGATTTTCCTCCCCTCTCTCTGTTCTAAGGCCGTGGGAAGTGGGAAACAATAGAGGCAATGTTCCACCCTCCGTGTAGCCTTAAATGAGGGAGGAGAGGACAAGCGGAAGAAGGGGGGAAAAAGCCACTCTTCCTTTTTCCACAATTTAGGGAACAGAGAGAACATTGAGTCAAATAAATGCTAGACGACAGCAGGATAGCATGAGTTCCCCCATGCAACATCAAGTTCTACTACTCTTCCTCAGTGGGTAAGAACTCAGCAGAGCTCGCTTTTAGTTCTGTTTATTTATAGAGCGCTCTGCTCACCGATTCATCAACCTGGTGAAGGTCTCCAAATTCTAGGGCTCTCAATCTGTCAGACTATTTTGTGGCTGGAGAAGTTCCTTATTCATGATCCTATCTATGAAAAGAGGATTTTAGAATTTAAAAAATAAATTATTTGGTAGTAAACATGCTCCAGTGAACAACAAGGCCAGAGTCAGGCAACAAATATTTTCTGGCATAGGGATATTCAGTTAGAAGCTTTCATGTCAATAAATCTGTCTAGTATTTATGTATGCAGAGCGCTGTACTAAATGCTTGTGAGAATACAATAACTGTAAAAGACATGTTCCTTGCCCATAATCCCTGTCCTGAAGGAGTGTACTGCCTAATGTAGATGGTCTATTAGTTTTTCTATGAATGTTGGCAAATTTAATGAGCAGATTTAGTGTGCATGTTATGCCTGGAGACTATATCTCTTTTATTTATGGTAGTTTTAAAATAGTTTGTAAAAAACCCAAGTCCATTTCAAAGCTGTCCTATTCATATAAGCATTTAGTGCCTGAAGGATGCCTTTTTACATCCTGGGAAATGTCTTTTTGAAGCGACAGCTGCCTCATCCTCATTGCAGCTATATGCCACTTTTAATCCAGATTGGCTCTCCAAACTGAGCTAACTGTACTCATACCTTGTTGGCTTAATCGTTAAAAGACAATCAAGTTTATCGGGATGGACCAGCTTCCATGTGAAGGTAGACTGCAAAAATGAGACTATTTGATCTAGAAAGGGAAGGCTGAGGGGGAACCTGATGGAAGTCTGAAAAATCATAAAGGATTCAGATAGGACAAGTATAAAATTGTGCTTCACCAAACCCGGAACTGGACAAAGATGAATTCATTAAAGTTGGCAGGGGTACTTTTAAAATAAATGAAAGGAAACACTTTGGGTCGTAAAACAGAGGCAATTTGTTACCACAGAAAGTTGTGCAGGCAGAAAATATATTTGTGCAGGTCCAAGAGGAATATAGATGAAATATTGTACATATTTACTGTTCTATTTATTTTGTTAATGATAGGCATATAGCTGTAATTCTATTTGTCCTGATGATTTTGACACTTGTCTACATGTTTTATTTTGTTGTCTGTCTCCTCCTTCTAGACTGTGAGCCCGTTGTTGGGTAGGGACCGTTTCTATATTCATTCATTCAATCGTATTTATTGAGCACTTACTGTGTGCAGAGCACTGTATTAAGCGCTTGGGAAGTACAAGTTGGCAACATATAGAGACGGTCCCTACCCAACAGCAGGCTCACAGTCTAGAAGGGGGAGACAGACAACAAAATCAGTCAATCAATCAATCGTATTTATTAAGCGCTTACTGTGTGCAGAGCTTCTATATGTTGCCAACTTGTACTTCCCAAGTGCTTACTACAGTGCTCTGCACACAGTAAGCGCTTAATAAATACAATTGAATGACTGAATGATGGCTAAGTAATCCATAATGATATGCACAAGAGAAAGTTATGGTGGTAGAGAGAAAAGTTAGGGATGTTAGTTGAGACCGTCTAAACAGTAGAGAATGTTTGTCAAGGAGGGTTATCATTATACACTTCATGCAAGCATCCTGTCGGGGAGATAGAATTCTGGACTGGCCAATAATGGCAATTCCTATTTATTTTGGTCTTATGAATTTATGTACTAATATTCCCAACCTAATAGTGGAAAATTTTAGAGCTGACCAATTTGAAGAGAATACTGCAAGTTATGAAGTAGATAAACTGTCCATCCATTTTGTCACAGTCTCAGCTTTGAGCTCAAATTTAGTAGCTTTTTGACGTAATGTTGAATTCCTCCAAACTCTGATGTTAGATGACCACAACATGTACAGCATTTATGTTTGCTGGGCTCTTTTAACTCTTCAATGCAGACTTTGGAGGTAGGTTAAAAAGTTGAGGCATCTCTAATTATAATGTAAAAATGTATTTTTTATTTATTTTTCTATATTGTGACCATGACTACAGGCAAGAAATAGAGAAAAACAAGTTTTCTATTATAAGAATCATGGCTTTGGGAGAGCCAGGTGTAGCTAGAGATAAGAATTCAGGATTAAGAGCACAGCTTGATAAGGAACAATTTCACCTGTTGAAACAACCTTTTCTGAGTTACTTTTCTAGGTGTGATTCTTTTTTTTCGGGGGGGGGGGGGGAGGCACTGAGTACTATGTGTGAAGCAACATGATTTTAATACTTATATTTGACTACAAAGCTAGAAATTGTGGAAAATCCCAGGATACCGGAGTCCTTTTTTAAATTGTGTATTTCATCCACTGTCTTAGCAGGAATATGATTGGCAAGGACAGAGGCTCATCGGTAATTTAGGACAGGAGACTTGTCACATGTATCAATCCATCCTGGAAACCACGTTAAGATAAACTCCCAGAAATGTTTACAGTGTCCAGTTTAGAAAACCTATCTGCAGTCTTCATTTATCTGGGAATGTTTGTGATTGTGAACGGGTGCTGGGTTGCTGTCTCAGATTCAGTGTGTGATCGGAATGGGGAGTTCTGGCTATTTCCACCACACAGTTTGGTTACATGACAAACATGGAGGGGGGAGTTTTGCCCAAATTCCCCCTCATCTTACCTCCTTCCCTTCCCCACAGCACCTGTATATATGTATATATGTTTGTACATATTTATTACTCTATTTATTTTACTTGTACATATCTATTCTATTTATTTTATTTTGTTAGTATGTTTGGCTTTGTTCTCTGTCTCCCTTTTAGACTGTGAGCCCACTGTTGGGTAGGGACTGTCTCTATATGTTGCCAACTTGTACTTCCCAAGTGCCTAGTACAGTGCTGTGCACACAGTAAGCGCTCAATAAATACGATTGATTGATTGTAATTGACTATGGTAACAATATGGCTGCTTTTACAAAGACAATCTGTGTATGTGTGTGACTCTGCGTGTATGTGTGCCTGTTTAAGCCTTCCTCCTAAAGAAGGAGAGAAATGTAGTAGGAGTCTCCGTGTCAATAAAGAAAAACAGCAAGCGAAATAAAACCATGGGAACAAGTTGGCAGTTAGGCTGTTAAATTTCTAAAGGAAAGCAGGTTTCCGAGTGTGTTCATGCTTTTGAGATGTGAAAAGAT
The DNA here is from genome assembly GCF_015852505.1 of Tachyglossus aculeatus. Lineage (NCBI taxonomy): Eukaryota > Metazoa > Chordata > Mammalia > Monotremata > Tachyglossidae > Tachyglossus > Tachyglossus aculeatus. Next base: position 11,377,541 of record NC_052078.1, on the reverse strand, counting down.
TTCCATCCTTGCTGTAAGAATGAGTCTGTGCTTGCTGAATTGAGCAGTACTTCCACTAATCATTTCCATAATGGAAATTCTTAGAATATGTTGTTCCAAATTTAATTTAGTTTAATGCATGGTATCAAGGGTTTACTTTGAGCTTTGTAGGAATAGCTCACACATTCCATATAACTGATCATTTTGAGATAACAGGCAATGACACTTAAGATCCAAAATATTCATAATTCAATCAATCACCGTGTTATTTTGAGAAATGAGTATCTCCTTTTATTACTCTAAATGGAACTAATTATTAAAATTAACTTTAGCATTTACTGAGCATACACTGACTACATTACATTTTTCTACATATTTCAAAGGCCAATTTAATATTGTATTTAAAAATCAAACTGGTTCAGGTGGGAAAATTATCCAATATGTCATGCACGGAAAATCATTACCAAGAGGTTGGGCAGATAAACAAATTTGAAGATACAATGTAGGAATCCCGTCTTCACCATATTGTTAATTGTGTAGGATAAATTCTTCAGTCTGATTTTTCTCCCTACAGCCCACCCTTCCTTCCATGTTGCACTCAGATCTGCAACCCTTAAGCACTTGATAGTCACCCCACCCCAGGCCCATAGCACTTATTATCAATATTCATTCATTCAATCAATCGTATTTATTGAACGCTTACTGTGTGCAGAGCACTGTACTAAGCGCTTGGGAAGTCCAAGTTGGCAACATATAGAGACGGTCCCTACCCAACAGAGGGCTCACAGTCTAGAAGGGGGAGACAGACAACAAAACATATTAACAAAATAAAATAGAATAGTAAATAAGTACAAGTAAAATAGAGTAATAAATCTGTACAAACATATATACAGGTGCTGTGCGGAGGAGAAGGAGGTAAGGCAGGGGGGGTGAGGGGGAAAGGAAGGAGGGGGCTCAGTCTGGGAAGGCCTCCTGGAGGAGGTGAGCTCTCAGTAGGGCTTTGAAGGGAGGAAGAGAGCTAGCTTGGCGGATGTGCAGAGGGAGGGCATTAATATTGTATTTGGTAAGCTTACTATATATCAAACACTGCTGTAAGCCCCGGGGTAGATACAAGTTAATCAGGTTGGGCACAGCACCTGTCCCTCTTGGGGTTCACAGTTAGGTACATGCCCTGACACTGCCATTGTCCTTATCTGTAATTTATTTTAATGTCTGTCTCTCCCTTTAGACTGTACGGTCCATGTGGGAAGGGATCATGTCCACCAACTCTACTGTATTGTACTTTCCCCAAGTACTTAATATTGTGCTCTGCACAGCATACTCAATAAATACCATAAATTGATTGATTTTGCCTTCCTTTTAGGTTAATATATCTTTTTTAAAAAGATTTGCTTCTTCTTAGAATCAGGCTATTTCAGGGACTTGAGGGTCAGATGAAAAATGTCAGACATTCAGTCACTAACAATTTGCACCCTAACTCAATAAATCAATAATGCCATCGGCCCACCTCAAAGTCACCAAAGGAGGAAACTTTGGTTCATTTGGTTTTGCTTCCCAAGGACCCATGCTAGGAATGCTAACATAGGATGTTTGTCTATCTTGGCACCATCCTGGTGCTTGAACTAGTGTCTTTTCAATTTTTTTTCCACATCCCAACTTATTCTGAAACTTATCTTGGGGCTGACGATAATCTAAATCATTGGGAGAAGAGTAAGAATACCTAGAACTTCTAATAAAACGTCCCTTTTGCCTTAAAATTACATCACAGGTATGACCTGAGAGATTCAGGATTTTTCATGTGTTTTTTTCCCGAGCTATTAGCCATACAGCCTCCTTCTAGAATATTGAGATGATTAAAAAAAGCTTATTTGAGAAGTAAAGGAAAAGTTTTACCGTAAATAAAAGTTGAAAATTTGCATTTTTAAAGCCATTTTTATTGTAGAAGACAACAGCCATGCAGCCCAATTGTATGTGGTTTGGATGCTTGGAGTTGCCAATTAATCAATCAATCAATTTTATTTGTTGAGTGCTTGCTACGTGCAGAGTACTGTACTAAGCACTTGGGAGAGTACAATACAACAGAGTTAGTAGATACATTCCATGTCTATAAGAAGCTTACAGTCTAGAGTGGGAGATTGTTATGTTGGGAATCTTCCTACCAGATGCTTTAAATAATAACTAGAAAAGAGGACAGACCAGTAATATCTAGTATGGAGTTTGCCACTAGAAGTGCAATATTACGTTCTCGTTTCTAAACTGAGAAAAAGGATGACTTGGTTAAAGGCTGGAATTTCATAAATGGGCTGCCTGAACACAGAAAATAAATCCTGACACATATGATTGTGATGGTGGATCTGATCCAGTAATGGGATTCAACCCATCGTGCACTCATCATGTGCTTGCTTAAGTGTTTCTCTTTTCTGGTTGCTTTAGAAATATTGACGCCCCAGTCTATATTCGCCTCAAAGCCCCACCAACGTAGGAATAGACAATTGGCAGAAAAGGGGTTCCGAGATGAGTTCACCCAGAGATAAATGCCTTTGATGAGGTGTATTAATCTTTCTTTGGATCACAATTATAACTGCACTTAAATTTCTACCATAGTAAGTGTTTTTCAAAAGGTTCTCAAATATCCACCTATGGGTTTAATTGCATGTATATTATTAATTTTGAATTGAAGTTGCAGAGTTTAATGTAAGTAACTGCCAGGGGATACGGATTGCGTATCTCTGGGATGGAGTTTTGTTGGTGGTGTTAATCAAGGGAAGTATTTCTTTGAGTGTTGCCTACACACTGGTTTGGTGCTGTTTCTCTTTCTTTAATTAGAAACCTCACTGGTATGTAATTAATGCTTAAAAAGCATAATTAGCCCATTTGTCCCCTTGGGACTCAGGGGGATTCTGGGTATGATATGATCTGCCCTTCGTTTTTCCAGCCCCCACCTTTAACAAATACTGTAGAGACCTAATAACCCCGGGGTCCAAACAGTTCCAGAATAAGTTGGCTATGGGGTGGGAGGCTTGTCTTCATTGAGAGATTCATGTCCCGGGAGAGGAACCGGTTGGTGTCATTAGAGAACTGCGTGTAGCTCCTTCCTGAACCTTTCCAGAGCTATCCCAAATCCATCACTGACAGCTCTCCAATCCAGGATGTCCAGACCACAGCTGCTCTGCTATCCTGCTATCATCTACTCTCCACATAGATCTCACCAAGTGAAGGAGCTAAGCTTCTCTGAGCATTACTTCAGTGCTGATGGGCTGATTGTCTTTCAGGACTTTGCCGTTGGTAATCTTGAACCATCATTTGATATTGAGTGTGGTTTGTAAGTTCACACACACACACACTCTCTCTCTCCCTCCCCCCCTTCTAATAACAGCAGATCTAGAAGAGCTTCAGGAGATAAATGGCTAATGAAAAACAGGAGGCATAGCTAGCTGGAATGAGGACTGTCACTCCAACACCAGCCTTTTCTGCAGCAAACAGAATCATCGATGGAGGGAGAAGGGAAAGCTTCTTTTAGAGCGGAATTCAGAGTGATCGTGAGAGTAGCAATAGATATGACAATAGCATCAGATGCAAATAGCATAAGAGTCTGGCAAAAGACAATCTGAAAATCAGATTATTAGCGAATAACCTTTCATTTCTTTTCCCCATTTTCATCATCGGCTTTCTGGATCCAAAAATATTTCCTTCAAGACAATGAAAATTGCAATGATTGTCATTAAAGAGTTCTCATAGAGACAAGTTCTAATACATTGCCTTTCCTACAGTAGGTCCTCCCTCCACTCCTCTACCGCTAATCTCCTCACCGTGCCTCGTTCTCGCCCGTCCCGCTGTCGACCCCCGGCCCACGTCCTCCCCCTGGCCTGGAATGCCCTCCCTCTGCACATCCACCAAGCTAGCTCTCTTCCTCCCTTCAAAGCCCTACTGAGAGCTCACCTCCTCCAGGAGGCCTTCCCAGACTGAGCCCCCTCGCCATCCCCCCCGCCCTACCTCCTTCCCCTCCCCACAGCACCTGTATATATGTTTGTACAGATTTATTACTCTATTTTACTTGTACATATTTACTATTCTATTTATTTTATTTTGTTAATATGTTTAGTTTTGTTGTCTGTCTCCCCCTTCTAGACTGTGAGACCGCTGTTGGGTAGGGACCGTCTCTATATGTTGCCAACTTGTACTTCCTAAGTGCTTAGTACAGTGCTCTGCAAACAGTAAGCACTCAATAAATACGATTGAATGAATGAATGAATGAATGAATGGGTCACCACAGTAAGTTAAACTGCAGGTAATAAGGTAAAAGTTATCTCTTTAAATAGAACCCGTGCCTGCCAAGGTATGCCGAGCGTGATCCCAAAGAATAATCATATCTTCATTCTCATTTAGTAGTGAATGGCATTATCGTTTCAAGTAACCCGAGACCAGTGTTCAGATATTTCTCATGCCTTTCATTTCTTCTCCTCTTGCTGACAGTTCAAGAACACATGCAGGGGTTTTATTAGGCACTTAAAATGAATAGTAGACTCTGGTCCTGAACCAATTCTTCCTCTCTTCCATGGAGACAGGGGAAAACAATAAGCCTGTCTATTCTCTTTTGCTTTGGCAAAAGGGGTTCCTTCCAATGGGAAACATTTCTATGGGATCCCCACACAAACATATGAAGTCATTTACAGAGCTTTTACAAGGCATGCTGAGAAATAAAAACCCTTGAAGACAGATGCTTGCCTTTTCAAATTTCCTTGAGATACTTGAGCCTTGCCTCAGAGGAAGGAATTTTTCCATTGTTATTCCATTTCAGCTAGAGTGTTGTGTCTGGTAGTTTCAAATTTGTTTTAGCAGATGGAACTATCCCTCCCCGGCAGATTATATTTGTTCTGACAATTTTGACACCTGTCTACATGTTTTGTTTTGTTGTCTGTCTCCCCTTTCTAGACTGTGAGCCAGTTGTTGGGTAGGGACCGTCTCTATAAGTTGCCAACTTGTACTTCCCAAGTGCTTAGTACAGTGCTCTGCACACAGTAAGTGCTCAATAAATACAATTGAATGAATGAATGAATCTTCACAGATCCCAGGTGACTCACTGGGCCCATTTTGTGCAAGCAAATATCTCCAGTATTAGGTCAATTGTTATTTTGTCTTTTATAAATCAGCCTGGCCCCAAATGACTTCAAATTCTCTCTTTAAAAATTGGCGTTTGCATGAGCGAGGTGAAAAAGAAAACTGGTGCAATTACCTGGTTAATTCAGAGGGTTGGTTTTTTTGTTGTTGTTCGTTAGTTTTTAACCTCAGTGATTTAGGGGTGAAAAGGGTAATCTCCCCTGAGGCAGGACTCTATCTTCCTCATTTGTTGTATAATTTCTAGCAAGTACTGTAGTGTTCTGTACATAGTAGATGCTCAGACAATACTGATGTTGATGATGTAGTGTTCAGAGTCTGAGTCATTCACTTTGACTGTCTCCATTGATCTAATTGCCCAGGTAATGAAAATAATCAGCCTAATTTTACCTGTGTCAACATAGAGCAAACATATTAAATAATGACTGTCCATTACAGCACCTGCAGGGCACTGGTCATGAAAGAATGGGTCAGCGGTGTCCCAAACTAAGCTCCTGGGGCCAGGGAGCAGTTTAATGAGCAAAACTGCTACAGCAATAAGAACATCCCCATCATCTTTAAATCCACCTTCTTCCATCGTTAGACCAAGACCAGGCACAACAGTCCCACCCTAGCTGGTTTCCTAAGGCCTTGTGCCACCTAAAGAGCAGCCATGTTATTCGATGTGGTTCTGTGCCCGAAGCATCATCCCTGGAAGGGAGCAATATTGGAAGAGGATAAAGAGAAGTTGCCCAGTTTTAGCACCATTCAATCAATCAATCAATCGTATTTATTGAGCGCTTCCTGTATGCAGAGCACTGTACTAACTGCTTGGGAAGTACAAGTCGGCAACATATAGAGACAGTCCCTACCCAACAGCGGGCTCACAATCTAGAAGGGGGGATTATGGATTCCCATAATCCAAACCCAGAAAGATACACCCTCTCCTCTCCTTGGGCTGTGAGTTCAAAACTGTGTCCTTTCTGATTGTATCGTACCTACTCAGCCCTTAGCACACTGCTTGGCACATAGTAACAGTGTAACAAAGCCTATGGTCATTATTATTATGACTTCCCTGCTGGAATATTCCAATATTTTCTCCCCCATCCTAAAGACTATAATAATTAGTGCCCTCCTACTTGGGATAGGGATAATGCAGCTGAAGTTTCAGTCACTTTTAACATGAGAATGATCAATCAATCAGTCAATCGTATTTATTGAGCGCTTACTGTGTGCAGAGCACTGTACCAAGCGCTTAGGAAGTACAAGTTGGCAACATATAGAGACGCTCCCTACCCAATAGTGGGCTCACAGTCTAGAAGGGGGAGGCAGAGAACAAAACCAAACATATTAACAAAATTAAATAAATAGAACAGATATGTACAAGTAAAATAAATAAATAAATAGAGTAATAAATACGTACAAACATATATACATATATTCAGGTGCTGTGGGGAAGGGAAGGAGGTAAAGTTGGGGGGATGGAAAGGGGGATGAAGGGGAGAGGAAGGAGGGGGCTCAGTCTGGGAAGGCCTCCTAATGATGCTCCTTTCATTATATCTGACCTTGCCCTTCGTTACCAGTTTTATGCAGTTCATCATAAATTTGTGCACAAATCTTGGTAAATCCGAAAAAGGGCTTTGTTTTCTTCTAATAATATCATTTCAAGGAAAATGATGCATATGAGGACTTAAGTGGGAAGGAAAAAATGCTAATATAGCTTATGTATATTTACATTTCTAATAGTTCAATTAAGTAGATAATTCCTTTCAGCCTTTATGTTGAGATTGAAGTAGAGATTCTGCAGAAAAATAAGAAAGATCGTATCAGAAGTTTTACGTGTTTTCAAGTCTTCTTTTTGAAGATTTGAAATGTAATGATGAATCAGAAAAAATGCATTTAAAATGAATCTCAAAATGGATAAAAGAAAAGTGGCTGTGGAATCCTGGTTAATTAGGAGGATAGTTGGAGAGGATCTGAAAAGAAATAGGGCTATGGAAGTGGTTCTCCCCCTTTGGAATGGTTTTCCTGCTGATAATGTGCCTGACAAAACCCTTGGCTGGCAGCGTGGCTCAGTGGAAAGAACCCGGGCTTGGGAGTCAGAGGTCATGGGTTCAAATCCCAGCTCTGCCACTTGCCAGCTGTGTGACTTTGGGCAAGTCACTTAACTTCTCTGTGCCTCAGTTCTCTCATCTGTAAAATGGGGATTAAGATTTTGAGCCCCCCATGGGACAACCTGATCACCTTGTATCCCCCCAGTGCTTAGAACAGTGCTTTGCACATAGTAAGCGCTTAACAAATACCATCATTATTAGAGAAGCAGCGTGGCGCAGTGGAAAGAGCATGGGTTTTGGAGTCAGAGGTCATGGGTTCAAGTCCCGGCTCTGCCAACTGTCAGCTGGGCAAGTCACTTAACGTCTCTGTGCCTCAGTTACCTCATCTGTAAAATGGGGATTAAGACTGTGAGTCCCCCGTGGGACAACCTGATCACCTTGTAAACTCCCCAGAGCTTAGAACAGTGCTTTGCACATAGTAGGTGCTTAACAAATACCATCATTATTATCATTATTATTATTATATCAGTGACCTGATCCCCAGTGCAGTTTCTTATGTTCATATGTTCAGATACTGAGACTTTGATGTAGCTATGTAAATTAGCATAGTCTCCTCCTCTGCCCTTCTCTCAGTCCCTTCCCTTAGCTTTCCTCACACTGAGGATGTAGAAGAAAACTGGCTGTTTTTAATAGACAGCATACTCTGGGAAAAGTAAAAATTTCAATGAAAATTGCAATTACAGTGTTCAGCATTAATACAATACTCTTTCCCTCCACTGACATTCACCACGCTCAAATGCATCATCGCTGTAAATTACTGAGTCAGTCTTTCCAAGTGTCTAAACTTCTCCATGGTTATCAGTCGCATTTATTGAGTGCTTACTGTGCGCCGGGCACTGTAGTAAGCACTTGGAAGAGTACAGCGCTTAGAACATGCTTGGCACATAGAAAGCGCTTAACAAATACCATAATTATTATTACAAACAACAATATAATGGTTATATTCCCTACCCACAATGAGCTTTCAGTCTAGAGGGATATAGAAACTGTTGAAAGCCAATTGTGCATTTCTTTATTGTCATGGTAAATGTGTCTTCTAGTGGAGACCAGTTTTGGAGTTTAGTTCTTTGAGGTTTTACTTGTTTTCTAAGAAAAACTTGGGTTATTTTTTTAACCTTCCCAGTCCTGACCCAAATTTCTCACCTGATTTTCTGTGCTCTTCTTATTGCTATAAAAATTCTCAAGTCCCTTGTTGAAGCTCTCTAAGTGACTTGCCTTGCTTTGGCAAGATGCCGAATAAAGATATACTTACACTTTTCCAATTCATGTGTAACAGTGTCAGTTTCACTGTTCTGTGTTTTAGCATTGGACCAAAAAGCAGACTTCCTCGGTTTCTTTCAACCTATTTGTTACCTGGAGGACACTCTCGCTCCCCTTCCTGCCCCCCCAGACAGTCCTTTCTGGTTCCTTTCAGCCTTAACTTTATCCAGTATGCCTTAAGGAATATCTAAGATAGTGGTTGTCCTGGGATTAAATCCCTGATAATCAGCCCTTGTTAGGACATCTCCCTTAGCAGTTGACATTAACCTGCCAGAAGCTCTGGGCCAGAATTACACCCAGACTCCTCTCAAATAGTCTGGGATGGGATAGGGATGGGATGGGAAAGCCTTCCCAGTATTCGGAGGCTCGTTCTACTCCAGCTATTCAAAGCTGCTCCAAATTTTCATTCATCAACAGTATTGAGCAGATGGAGAGATTCCCCCACCCTGATTAAAGCAGTCCCAGGGAATAATTGGCTACTTATATAAAACTAGATTGAACTTGCAAAGGTCAAAGGGACCCGGTGACATCACCTTCCTTTAGTGATCCAGCTGGATACACTAATGGTTCTGGTTCTAGCACTCCTACTTTGTCAGCTTAGGGAAGGGTTCAGTAACTTTGATGATGAAATGATGAGTTCATGTAGTTCATACACTCCATGGACCTTTGCTACAGAATGTTCTAACCACCCAGAATAGAATTTTTCACCTTTGAGAAAAATGATTACTGCGTGAATAATTACTAAAAGCCAGAGCACCCTGATCCTAGTTTTTAATCAAGAATATTCACACATATATAAACATATAAGCTTTTGGGGATAGATTTATAATGTATACGCATACATATCTACATTTCTTGCTTTGCTCTAAGTAGTTTTTAATCCCAGTGTCATTTTCGTTAACCAGTCTTAATGCCGTGTCCTTGCAATATCTGGCTAGGTCTAATGTATAATATATCTGTCATTTGACGTGCAACTATACAAACATACACGTACATTCACGCTATCAAGGTTAACAAATTTGGTTTTGCCAGTAGGCCTATTAAATTCATGAATTTTAGTCAGAAAATGTCATGTTTTAATAATTTGCTTGTTACCAAAGTATTATTTCAACGTTGCTATGTTACCTGTCTGAATTCAGAGAAAATCGTTTCCTTGAACAAATGAGTCGTCAGGGTGAAGCTTCTAGCGTTACAATTTCATGTTCCTTAACATTAATTTCTCATGCAGGCAGTTCAGAAGGGGAGAAAATAAGCTGTTCCCAAGCTTTTGCATGTTTCTTTCATTCCAGTAACAGTAACTGGTAGAATTATTCTGTTAGCTCCCAAACATGAGCATCCTTACGCAATTTTAATTTTGACCACCAAGTCCAGACTGAGTTTGAACTGATTCTTCTGGCATTAGAATATTGAGCTTGTAACCGCTCTTCATTATCAGCAGCTCCCAATATGGGAACATTTAATTGTAAAAACTGTGGTTGTGTTTATTGAGAGTCCCAAAGCTCAAGACCAATCCATTCTACCAACTGTAATTACCTGCCTTGAATCATGTTTTATAACTCTGACCCAAATATTTTTGCCAAAAAAGACCACCCCTTGCGTACGTAAATGAGCTTTAAAAAAAAAATCTGACTTCCGTAAAATGATTTGGAACTATAAATCTAACTGAAGACTTCCCTTAATTTCCTGGCCGGTGCTGAAATAGCCCACTAAGTCTGCAGGTTTTAGGAAAAGCTTCCAATTCAAATTTTCAGGTAGAGTGCAAATTGCTTTCAACAGAGTAATAGTAAATAGAAAACCAAAAAAAAAAAAACAACCCAGTTTATTCCCATGCCAGCTAAAAGCTCGTTTCCACCCTCTGTGTCCACTAAAAAAAATTAAGCAGAATATTTAAAGAACACCAGAAAAGAACAGATCGAAACCATGGTGGACCACCACCAGGTTTGAGTCTGGATTGCTTCGATGTTCTTGAGCGTCTTTTTCAACTATTTCCTGAAAGAACAAGTTCATGAAAAGAGGGCATTTATTTGATCAGAAGTATGTTCCAAGGATGCAGTAGCTGCATATCGGGGGCATAATCAGAATACATGGGTATTGCTTGATTTTTGCTCAATTGCTTGAGCAAAGCAATCTCTTTTAATGGCCATTCATTTCTGAAACTTTAATGTAATATGAAAGCTTTTGAAGCAGCCCGCTATTTTGGAAGATTTTTTTTTCTTGCAGTCCTATTCTTTTTTTTCCTTTCTAACAGTTGAGCCACCTCACACTAGCACCTAAACTGTTCCTGTTTGTAAGCCTCAGCAATCCAATATGGACCCTTTCAGGCCCCAGAGAATCTCTGCTTCAGTGAACTAAATAATACGCTAGAGACCTGAAAGAGTTGAGTCTACGGTGGAACTTCTGGGGATATGTATGGCAGTAGACTTTTTGGAAATAATATTGAATTTCTCCAAGACCTGCTTACACTCCCATAGTATTGCTCTAGGATAAGCTAGGTACCGGCACTGACACTGTTGTGTCCATTTCCTCCTTTTTTTAAAAATGGTATTAGTTAACCACTTACTATGTGCCAGGCATTGTACTAAGCACTGGGGTAGATACAAGAGAATCAGAATATACAGTCTGTGTTCCACATGGGGAATATTGCATTCTCTTATTTCATGTAGTAAAATCAACTTATTTAAGTTGTGAAGATGTGAGTACTGACTCTCTGCACAGGGTGCACATTCACTCTATTTATTTTACTTGTGCATATTTGCTATTCTATTTATTTTGTTAATGATGTGCATTTAGCTTTAATTCTGTTTATTCTGATGACTTGACACCTGTCCACATGATTTGTTTTGTTGTCTGTCTCCCCCTTCTAGACTGTGAGCCCATTGTTGGGTAGGGTCCGTCTCTGTATGTCGCCAACTTGTACTTCCCAAGCGCTTAGTACAGTGCTCTGCACACAGTAAGTCCTCAATAAATACGATTGAATGAATGAATGAATGGGGCTCACAGTCTGAATTGGAGGGAGGAGGATTTAATCCCCATTTTACAGATGAGGTAACTGAAGCACAGAGAAGTTAAGTGACTTCCCCAAGGTTAGACAGCAAGCATTTGGAAGAGCCGGGATTAGAACCCAGGTCCTGTGATTCCCAGTCCCAGACTCTTTTCACTAGCCCACACTCCTGCTGAGGACTCTGTGGCCAGAAATGTCACGAGGTTTCCAAACCAACGGTGACCCCTCTCTATTTAGGAGCAGTAAGGGCAAAGCAGTCAATGGGGAAAGACATTTTGTGAGTGTTTCCCATTAGTATTTGCAGTAGTGACAGTCACACTTCTAGTTAAACTGGGAGATGTAGGTGATTCTGAGTTTGATCTGCCTTATTTTAATCCCACTGCCGTGGCCCTATCCATACCATCAGTGAGATGACTGGTTTCTAACCCTCTGCATGGGTTTTGCCAATTATCCAGGTACCCTGATTCTAAACAGAGAGACAAGCCGTAGCCCCGAGAAAGAAACTGGATCGCTTCCAGGGAAATATGGTTTCATTCGGTATGTCAGGCCAGTAGTTGAAAAAGTCTCTTTGTTGATGCAGATGGCCTAATTCCCATGATAAGGTGACCAGAACAGGGAGCAGAGAGCAACCTTCATAAACAGAGGATACGGGAAACATGTATCTGTCAGGCTGATGGAAATCACAGAGGGTTGAGAAGGGGTTGGGGGGGAGGCAAGAAATGTTAAAAGCATATATGGAGGGCCAAATCTACTCAGATGTGTTGAGTTTGCAAATAATTATGTTCTTTGGTAGAAAATCTGGCTAAAATCTTCAGGAGTTAACAATCATACTGAAGCTGCTGGAGGAATCTGCCCAAAATCCCTTTTATTGTGCCAATACTTCTAGCTTACCGATAATATCATTTAAAGGATTGGTATGCTGCCTATTTCTGCAGCTCTGTTATCTAAGCAGGAATCAGATGAATCCTCTACTATATCTATTATCTAGTTTTTGAAGCTAGACATTAGGTCGCTAAGATTTCTCCTTTTTTTATTGGCATCTCTCAGCCAAGGATAATTCTGGCTCCTGTCTCAATATAAAACAAATGGGGATGTATTTTGCGGTTGCACGAAGAGAGTGATTATCTGGACTATGTGTTTGAAAAACATTATTTCTCCATGAAGAAGCAATGAATCATTATGTGGCTTCCTTTCTGGTTTTCACATAAAGATATATCCGATGATAGATTTGCGTATTCATTTTCTTATTTCCTTCTGAAAAGTGAAATTATTAGCACCTCAGTAAACCAAAAAGTAACTTCATTTTCACATTTTCCCTTCCCTAAGGCCCTTTGCCTTACTGTTTTCTGTTGGGTCACCATTAACATCATGTAATTGAATTCAGTATTTTGCATTCATTCATTCATGTACATTATCTTGATCCATTACTAAATGACATTAAAGGAGAGAATCCAGTTCATATTTACTCAAGCATTTGCAAACAGTCCAATATGAATTATTCCATTGCTATGCGAAACGTGCTACTAGACATTAATTAGTAAGTGCTTGGGCAGCTCCACCATAGTAAGAGAGAGCCTCAACTTTATGATGAAATGAGTTTCCCTTCATAACGTACTCTTGAGGACTTCCCAAATGAGGCTCTCATTTCCCCTCCCCTCTTTCCCCTCTGCATCAACTGTGCGCTCAGATTTGTACCCCTTAAGCTCTTGATATTCACCCCACCCTCAATCCCACAGGACTTTTTATGTAACCTTACACCCTACCATTTCTCTTATCTGTCATATTTTTTAAAATATCTGTCACCCCCTCCTGACTGTAAGCTCCTTATAGGCAGTGATTGTGTCTTTCAACTATATTGTCCTTTCCCAAGTGCTTAGTATAGTGTTCTCCACACAGAGGAAGCGCTCTATAAATAACACTGTTGACAAATACAATAGCTAGATTTATGCAGTGGTGTTTCAATGACAGTTATGAATTTCACTCACCAATACTGTTATTTACTGTCCTTCAGTCTGCCAATTTCTCTCATCTTTTTGCTTTCCAAATTTTTTCGAGATCCAATAATTCTGCATCATGGGTGGGAGTGAGGATGAATTATTGGCTTCTGGAAAATAACTGGGAATGTCTAAAATTCAGAGAGAAGAGTCTTGGTGGGTATGAAAGAGAGAGAGAGTTGTGAGACAGAGAAACCTGTACCTTTGAGCAGCAGTATTATCGCTCCCTTCTTTTTACCATGTTATTGTGTTTATTTGATGATTTCAATAATGCCACAAAGAAGCTTAATAAATACAATTGAATGAGTGAGTGAGTAGTGACAGCAGTTAAGTGCATTTTTGAAACACTTTTTCTAAAAGGTCCCATTAGTGTTTCATTAGCATTCCTAGGCATGTTCTTTTAACTTATGGGATCCTGTTCTAAAGGAGCACTTTTTTGTCATTTTATTTCTTACAAATTATTTTAGCATCAAAGCATAGTGGGATGGTCTCCTCTTGGGTCCTGATATCTCAGTGCATAGCACCAGAACTGATACCAGACTGAGCCCTCTTTTTCCTCTCCTCCTCCCTATCCCCCCAACCCTCCCTCCTTCCCCTCCCCACAGCACCTCTATATATGTTTGTACAGATTTGTTACTCTACTTATTTTACTTGTACATATTTACTATTCCATTTATTTTCTTAATGATGTGCATCTAGATTTATTTCTATTTATTCTGATGACTTGACACCCGTCCACATGGTTTGTTTTGTTGTCTGTCTCCCCCTTCTAGCCTGTGAGCCGATTGTTGGGTAGGGACCGTCTCTATATGTTGCCGACTTGTACTTCCCAAGCGCTTAGTACAGTGCTCTGCACACAGTAAGCGCTCAATAAATATGATTGAATGAATGTATGAATGAATGATATAAACCAAGGCAGTGGAAGAAAATGAAACTTTGGAGAGCTTTGCGTACAATCCCAGCAGCAGAAGCAGTAGCAGCGTGTCAGATTCAGTCAGGAAGGGGCATCCTAGAGTGAAAAATCAGGTACTAGATAATAATAATAATAATAATGGCATTTATTAAGCACTTATTATGTGCAAAACACTCTTCTAAGCGCTGATGTGAAGGAAGCTTTGGAAACTTCAGGTTTCTAAGAAGTCTCCCATCTCCTAACCCAAGGCATCAGTAATGACCAAATTAAGTGAAAGAAAGACAGAAGAAAGACAAAATCCAGAGGTGCAATACTACCACTGAGTGCCCTTTGATATTTGTATTATTTGTATTTTGATAGATGTTAAGCATTTACTATGTGCAGGGACTGTTATAAGTGCTAGGGTAGATTCAAGATAATCCGATTGGACACTGTCCTGGTCCCACCTGAGGCTCACAGTCTAAGTCAGAGGGTTCAATCCCCATTTTAGAGATGAGGTAACTGAGGCACGAAGTGAAGTGATTTGCCTAAAGTCACACAGCAGGCACGTGGCAGAGCCAGGTTTAGAACCCAGGTCTTCTGATTCCCAAGCCCATGCTCTTCCCATTAGGCCACCCTCCTTCCCTATTTTGAGCATATTAACACCTCACATGGGTATCATTTGTATATAAAGAATTTTAAGCGATTCAGGGAAACGGTTTCTTTAAAGCCTCCCTGAATATTTTCCCGACCTGAAGCGATAGAGTGACTGAGTGTTCCTGCATTAGCAGGGATTCAGAATTATAGCTAAGAGAAAGCAACAACATTCTTCACTCAGAAACCACCATCAGCATCATTTCTCTTTCACAGGAACTAGTGCTGTGATGGAGACAGCTCCATGACTCACCTCTCCACCGCTTGAACTGGGGCAGTTGCATGAAGCTGATTCAAAGCGACACACTTCAGTAGTCATAAAGCAGAGGGTTAGTTTGGGCGGAGAGGCCAAGACCCCTCAATCAGTCAATCAATCAACAGTATTTATTAATAATAATAATAATAATGGCATTTATTAAGTGCTTACTATCTGCAAAGCACTGTTCTAAGAGCTGGGGAGGTTACAGGGTGATCAGGTTGTCCCACGGGGGGCTCACAGTCTTAATCCCCATTTTACAGATGAGGTCACTGAGGCACAGAGAAGTGAAGTGACTTGCCCAAAGTCACACAGCTGACAATTGGCGGAGCTGGGATCTGAACCCGTGACCTCTGACTCCAAAGCCCGGGCTCTTTCCTACTGAGCCACGCTGCTTGAGTGCTTACTATGTGCAGAGTGCTGTACTAAGCACTTGGGAGAGTACAGTACAAGCAATGGTATTTATTGGTATTTATTGGAGAAGCAGCATGGCTCAACGGAAAGAGCCCGGGCTTTGGAGTCAGAGGTCATGGGTTCAAATCCCAGCTCTGCCAACTGTCGGCTGTGTGACTTTGGGCAAGCCACTTAACTTCTCTGGGCCTCAGTTACCTCATCTGTAAAGTGGGGATTGAGACTGTGAGCCCCCCGTGGGACAACCTGATCACCTTGTAACCTCCCCAGCGCTTAGAACAGTGCTTTGCACATAGTAAGCGCTTAATAAATGCCATCATTGTTATTATTATTATTATTATTGAGCACTTACTCTGTGCAGAGCACTGTACTAAGCCCTAGGGATAATACAGTACAATCGTTGGCATCTATTGAGCACTTCCTGTGTGCAGATCACTGTACTCAGCGTGTAGGACAGTACAGTACAATGGAGCTGGAACACATCTTCCGGTCTGGGGGTTAAGAAGGACATGAAAATACATTTTAATAAGTGCTGTGGGGCTCGGGGGGTTATCAAATGTTTATAGGGTACAGATTGAATTGCACAGGCGACAAAGAAGGCAGAGGGATTAGGGGAAATGAGGGCTTACGTAAGGCTCTAGGAAGAGACGTGATTTTAATGAGACTTTGAAGGTGGGGTGAGTGATCTGTTGTGCATGAAGGGGGAGGCAGTTCCAGGACAGAGGGAAGACATATCCAAGGGGTCACTGATGAGAGATAGACAAGATCAAGTTACAGCAAAGAAGTTGGTTTTAGAGGAGCCAAATGGGCGGGCTGAGTTGTATTAGGAAATCAGCAAGGTAAGGTAGGAGGAGAAGAGCTGATTGAGCGCTTGAAAGTTGATGGTGAGGAATTTCTGCTCGATGGGGTGGTGGATCGGCCACCACTGGAGGTTCTTGGGGAGTGGGGTGATAAGGACTCATTGGTTTTTCAGAAAATGATCCGGGCAGCAGAATAATAATAATAATAAAGATGGCATTTATTAAGCGCTTACTATGTGCAGAGCACTGTTCTAAGCGCTGGGGAGGTTACAAGGTGATCAGGTTGTCCCACGTGGGGCTCACAGTCTTGATCCCCATTTTACAGATGAGGTAACTGAGGCACAGAGAAGTGAAGTGACTTGCCCAAAGTCACACAGCTGACAATTGGTGGAGCCAGGATTTGAACCCACAACCTATGACTCCAAAGCCCGGGCTCTTTCCTACTGAGCCACACTGCTTCTCTAGTGCTTCTGCTTCTCTTCTTCATTCATCCTAGAATGAAGGATGGACTGGAGAAGGGAGAGACAGGCAGCAGGGAGGTCAGCGAACATCTGTAATTCATTTATTTATATTAATGCCTGTCTTCTCCTTTGGCTGTGAGCTCATTGTGGGCAGGATCCATGTCTACCAATTCTGCTCTATTGCTTGGCACCCAGTAAAACACTCAATAAATAAGATTTATCCAGTCATTCTGATCACCTTTAGTACCAACATAAACTGGACAAAAACTGGATTCCTGGCTTTCCTGGCTCTCCCGCTTACCTGCTGTGTGACCTTGACCAAGTCGCTTAACTTCTCTGGTACTCAGTTTCCTCACCTGTAAAATGAGGATTACATACATATCCTCACTCCCCCTTAGACTGTGACCCCCGCAGTTATTCCTACTATAACATGAAAGTTGTAATCCTGGAAACCTCCACATGATGTTAATTACAGTTTTTGTTTCAGTGGTTAAAAACAAAAAACGGGGCTGGGGGAGCAAAGAGGAAGATGCTTTTGAAAGTACTGAAAATTCAAGGCGGGTGTTTGTGAGCCCTCCCTAAGCCATCCCTTCTGCTGCTTGCTTAAGCAGTCTGCACTGTGTTTCTTATCGGAAACTTTCTGCTTTCAGTAATATGTTACAAGGAACTAATTGGTAACTTTTTAAAGTTCACTGTTTCCAGAAAACATAGAGCAACTGTGAACTTTAAATGCTTGCAGTTAGTTCTCAGTACAATGCTAATCAACTGATATAGTGTTTCTGTTCCAGCCAAGTAATACGGCCTGGCCTGAAGGCATTTCTGAGCAGAGTAGCAATGCTTTATGACCGATCGTCAGCTGTGTTACAGCATTATGTTCCCTTCCTCCATTAAAAAGTTATATTTTGGCAGGGAGGACTGTATTCCAAAGGTGATTCCAAAACAAGACCTTGCAAAAGCAAAACCGTGCACTTTAGCTTTTCTGCTTTAAACAGAAACGATGAAGAGAGACGGCATCTAGGCTGTGAGCACCTTAAGAGCACCTTTGAGCAAGGACCATGCATGACCTAATTATCTTACATTTAACCCCGCAGCCGTGCTGTTGGTTCTGGGGAAAGAGCACTGCTCTGAGGATCAGGAAAGCTGGGTTCCATTCCTGGTTGTGTCTGTAGCTTGCTAATGCAGATCAAGATGGCACCCTTATTTTTGCAGCATACTTTACCTGCACATACTTTACCTGCCCACAGTATACCTTACCTTTACCCACTGGTTGCACTCTGGGCTCTCCTACTCAAACTGATTATCGTGTATCTCCCCCATTGCTTAGGACAGTGCTTGGCACACAGTAAGGCTTAGCAAGTACCATAGTTATTCATTATTAACACAAATTGCCAAGATAAGAGGATAGAAGTGGTGCTACATAAGACACGTAGACTAATGTGGCTCCACCTGTATTGGAAAGCAGCATGGCGAAGTGGATAGAGCATGGAGTCGGAAGGTCATGGGTTCAAATCCTGACTCCACCACTTGTCCGCTGTGTGACCTTGGGCAAATCACTGCACTTCTCTGCGCCTCAGCTACCTCATTTGTAAAATGGGGGTTGAAACTGTGAGCCCCACATGGGACAGGGACTGTGTCCAACCCGATTTGCTTGTATCCACCCCAGTGCTTAGTACATTGCCTGGCACATAGTGCTCAACAAATAACACAGTTATTATTATTATTTATAATTTCCTGGTGATGAATACCGTGCTTTTGACAAATACTATTGCTGCTACTACTACTATTACTACTACTGCTACTATCATAATCATTATTACTCCTACTATTATTAAATTCCATTCCTCTGGGCAGGCTGTCTGTCCTAAAATCTCATAACGCAGGCTCACCTGCTGTTCCTCCAAGGCTTTTCACATACTAAATTCTCAATAGTCACCATAATCACCAGTGAAAACAGTCTGATCTTATCATCTCAAAAATGGCATAATCAGGGTGGAAAAGCCTTGAGGTGAGTCTGGGCAGATACAAGTAAAACATCTCAAAGAGCTCTTTCCAAAAGAATGTGAATAGACATTTGCAATATTACCAAAATTTTTAAAAAGCCTCAAATACTTTATTATATATTGCCCCAATAAGTCTATTTCTCTATTTACCATTCTTCCCAAGGAACCTCAGTCTTATTCTTCTCTCTGTATATATCATTTTTCTCTTTCTCTCATTCTTTTTCTTTCTCTCCCCTTTTCGTTCATTCATTCAGTCGTATTTATTGAGTGCTTACTGTGTGCAGCGAGTCTATTTCTCTATTTACCATTCTTCCCAAGGAACCTCAGTCTTATTCTTCTCTCTGTATATGTCATTTTTCTCTTTCTCTAACTCATTCTTTTTCTTTCTCTCCCCTTTTCATCCATTCATTCATTCAATCGTATTTATTGAGTGCTTACTGTGTGCAGAGCACTGTACTAAGCGCTTGCCATTTCTTTTCCCCTTTCCCTCTCTTTCTCACTGTCACTTCTCTTGATTGGACATCAATGCTGTTACATACTAGGGCTTAAATGGCTCATTACATCAAATAACCATAAAATCATGTCTTACATGATTTTCACTCAGTTGTTAACCCTTTCAGACTTGTAACTCCCAAACAAAAAGCAGAACAGTGCCGTATCCAATCACACTTTCTTTTTTTCCAGTGGAATTCACCACATAATCAAATCCTCCCCCTCTTTGCCTCCTAGAATAAACATGTTATTGGCTGCTTCTCAGAGATGTTTGGCTTTAGAGAATTTCAAGTTTGGTGTCTGCTAAGTAACTTTAAACTCTGACTTCATTTAATTCCAAGAAAGAGAGGATGCTGGAAGTATTGGCCTGACTGGCTGCTCTTACGACTCAGTAAACACAATTATTCTCTCTGGAGTGAAAAATTGGGAGTTTGACTGCTTAGGATATTTCCCCTCCTCTTGTGAAATTGATTCAGATCAAATTCCCGATTAGACGTGCACTCTCCTAGACAACTCTAGGCAGTTTACCACTGCCAACCAAGAGTGTGACTCCAGGCAATTTCCGTCTTTACCTGCTACCACTTGATAAGCACCCTTGGAGATTTGTAGGGGAAGCAGGACACAAGAGGGGGGAGTATTTCAATTCAGCGATCACTGTTACTTATTCGGTTTGAGACCTAACAATATTAACAAGTCTATTCTCCTTGTCTTCAAGGAGTTTACTGTCTGATCAGTTACCTCATCTGTAGAATGGAGTTTGACTGTGAGCCCCATATGGGATATGGCCTGTGTCTGACCTGATTTCCTTGTATCCACCCCAGCGCTTGGTACAGTGCCTGGCACCTAGTAAGTGCCTAACAAATACCATAATATAACATTATTAATAACAGATACATTCCCTGCTGGGAAGAACATGAGCTTCTGCTTCCGGAAGCTTTCAGATCGTGCACATTTCTAGACTGTGAGCCCGTTGTTGGGTAGGGACCACCTCTATATGTTGCCAACTTGTACTTCCCAAGTGCTTAGTACAGTGCTCTGCACACAGTAAGTGCTCAATAAATATGATTGAATGAATGAATAATGATAGTGAGAGTTAAAAATGTTTTATAAATAGTGGGAGCAGGAGGAATCGTTCCATATTTACTGAGCTCCTGTTGTGGGCACAACACTGAAGTAAGTGCTTGGGAGAGAAATGATGATAATAATAATAATAATGATAAAATTAAGTGCTTACTAGGTGCCAAGCATTGTACCAATAACAATAATAATAATAATGATGATGGCATTAAGCGCTTACTATGTGCAAAGCACTGTTTTAAGCGCTGAAGAGCTGGGGTAGATAGAAGATGATTATGTCAGACACAATCCCAGTCCCACATGGGGCTCCCCAAGAAGAGGTCCTATAAACTGGTGTTTCCCTGTTCACTAACTGTTTGAAATAGAAATATGAAGCTTTATTCCTTTTTGGATTCATTCAGAATTAAAAAAAAAAAAAGACAATAGGATTTTTTGGCTGAAGGCAATCATGACTTGGGATAAGTGGGATAAGGTGGCTTGAAAAATCTCTCTCCTCCACCACCTGATCCTCAGAAATCTGTAGGTTTGTCCGTGACTCTACTCAGACTAAGAGCCCCATATGGGACCTGATTACCTTTGTCTACCCCAGCACTTACTACAGTGCTAGGCATATAGTACAAGCCTAACAAATATCATGTTCATTTATTCATTGAATCATTTTTATTGAGCGCTTACTGTGTGCAGAGCACTGAACTAAGCACTTGGGAGAGTAAATAAACAGACACACACCCGGCCCATAATAACCTTACATTATCATTATTATTATTATTATTGTTGTTGTTAAAAGCCCAAAACCATTTTTGAAGGAATCAACCTCCACTCTCAAACCAATGTTGAAGTTTTCCTATTAAACTTATTTTCATGTTAAAAACTGTCCACTACATTATATGGAGTTAGAATATTTGGGAATACATAAATAAATGGGACAAAATCATTTGGAATAGGAATAGGTGGAATGGGGAAAATGCCTTAAAAGGGAGAAATCGGCATTGTTCTCAGTAGCTAGCAATGATAAGACTAAATGCTAATTGATCTAATCTGGGTCAAACTGAGTTTAAATGCCCCAAACAACTTTTTAATGATAAAATCAATGAGGAAATGAAAACAAGTTCTAAGAAAGAAACAGTTTAAACTATTTAAGCTGTAGACTGGCAAATAATTATTGGAAAGGGTCTAGATTTATTGTTATCTATTAACAAAGGGGAGCAAAGCAAAGCTTGCATTGTACCTTATCCAGATATCTTTCATCTTCGGCCTGTGCAATTTGGATTAACATTTAAGGTTAACCACTGAGCTGCACTTGAACTCATCACAGAGAAATTCAGGCACATTCAGTTTACAAGACAGACAGGATATAAAGCAGAGGTATAAATATGAAACACTGTTTCATTAACATCATTTTTAATGGAATTATCATGTGATTCGAACAGTGCTGTAATGTAGCTATAAACCAATTTAATGTCCATCTGAGGGAGATTTGGGGATTTGTAGTTCACTGGAACAATATTGGACACAAATCCCAATAAACCAGAGTCAAGTAAATTAGAGTCAGAAGATCTTATTCCAAATCCACTTCCTGGAACTGGGGATTGGAAGTTGAATATGTCAGGATGTCTTTTGGTGGTATTAACAATCACAATAATATATCAAGCACTTACTCTGTGCCTTGAACTGGAATAGATCTATCAGGCAAGCAGTAAGGGTATTTATTGAGTGCTTTCTGAGTGCAGAGCACTGCACTAAGTGTTTGGGAGAGTACAGTATGAGAAGCAGGAAAACTCCTCCAAACTGTAAGCTCCTTGTGGGTAAGGATCACATAAACCCACTCTGTTATATTGCATTCTCCCAAGCTCTTAGAACAGTTGGGCAGATATTAAAATAAATTACAGGTAGGGAAGCACCTGTGGGCACAGAGAAGTTGTGAGACTTGTCCAAGCTCTCAGAGAAGACAAGTGGCAGAGCCAAGAGTAGAATCCATGTCCCCTGACTCCTAGACCACACTGCCTCCTCTCTAAATCATGGTCGAAGGGTGGGAGGTAGACATCTCACAATGATGGGGAAACAACATTTGAGAAGGAATGTTTTGAGGCCTCAAAAAGTTGGCCAGTGATTTTGAATAATCCAGATAATTTTACATGGGTGCATTGGGATGCTGCATAAAGCCTTTAATAATAATAATAATAATGGTGGTATTTGTTAAGCACTTACCAAGCACTGTTCTAAGCGCTGGGGTAGATACAAGGTAATCAGGTTGTCCCACATGGGGCTCACCATCTTAATCCCCATTTTACAGGCGAGGTAACTGAGGTGGGGAGAAGTTAAGTGACTTGCCCAAAGTCACACAGCAGACAAGTGGCGGAGGAGAGATTAGAACCCACAACCTCTGACTCACAAGCCCAGGCTCTTAACACTGAGCCACACTGCTTTAGGCAAATTGTCATAAGCCAAACCTACTGTGTTCTCAGTGATTAAGAAAACAGCAGCCTCCTGACCGAAGTGTAGGATGTACTTGTGTTATTTCTATATGACTGTAGGCACATATTTGTATATACGTGTATAGTCACCGATAACAGTCCACATAAGAGAGTTAGAAGAAAAAATGCATTTATTTCATTTCAATGTCCGTGCCACCTCCGTTTGGGAGAGCAGGCTGGGAAATGAAGTTGGGCTGGGCTGCTATATTTTTGGTTCAGTATTGAGTTACAGAGTTGGTACTAATCTGTTTTCCCCTTGTCAGATCTAATTGGACAGGATGGGCTTAGAAATAATGTATGGAGTGACTTTTACGTGAATGAATATCAAATAAGTATAGTGAAATTGTATTGGTGGGTGATAATAATTTTAAAAAGTGGTGCTTTGCAGAAAGTAATTGCTCTCGAAGGAAATCCTAGAATTTGTAACTTGAATATCTACCAGGCCAATTAAATGGAAACTATTTCATGTATACTGAATGGAAAGAGTGTAACCTAGTGGAAAACGTCCAGGTTTGGATTTGGGAGAAGTGGATTCTAATCCCGGCTCACTCACGACCCTGCTCTGTGGCCTTGGGCAAGTCATTTAACCTCTCGGTCCTTCAGTATCCTGACGCTCTCTACCTAACAGGGATGGTGTGAGGATAAAATGAAATGACTGTTTGGAGAGTGTCTTAGAACAGTGATCGTGGGCCTTGACCTTCAGGGTATTGTGAATAATAGTGCAGGAGCCTAATGTTAAGCCTAAAGGGTTAACAGTCACAGAGACTTCCTTTCTGGGCTAATTAAACTGTATGTTTGTGAAATGCATGGGTAGAGTAATCGTTGAATTAACTTATAAAAGCTCGACACCTGGACTCTTATTCATTCATTCAATCGTATTTATGGAGTGCTTACTGTGTGCAGAGCACTGTTCTAAACGTTTGGGAAGTACAAATTGGCAACTTATAGAGACGGTCCCTACCCAAGAACGGGCTCACAGTCTAGAAATCTTACACCATGGAGGGCTGTGTAGAAACGTGCCCCAGCAATGTAATCGATCAGTTCCATAGTCTTGATTGCTTCAGTCATTGATTACTACTCTGAGTCCCTGTCACCCACCAATACCCCTAGATAAACCTAGCAAGTGCCAAGCTGCCATTCATTGCCACCAAAAATATATAATTTTGCTTACCCCTGTAACTGCTAGCAAACCAGAACTTCACCTGTGCCTGTTATAGCGATCACGGAATAAATGAGCCGCCAGGCAAATGTCTTAGGTTCAGCAGTCTCTTAAAAGATAAACAATGGCATAATCAAAGTATTCGTCCTTTTACTGTAATCATTCTTGTCTATCAGAATATATGTAGGATTTTTAATGTCTTCCTTGATTGGTTGGCAGGTTCAAGTGTATGTGTGATAATTGCATCCAGTTCAGTATTTCCAAAACGATCTATCTCCCAGTCACTTCTCTAGCAGTAGAAATGCCACTCCCGCTCCCCCCTCCTCTGCCCCCAACGTGCCTCCCTAAAATCCTCTTCAAACAACAAGGTCCCGGGATTTCAACGCCAAAAGCAGTATCATTTTAGTGGAAATTGCGATCCAGATTTGAAACTGCCTTTTGAAGCACAAAATGAAATTCCACGGCCGCAAGTGACTGCCTCCTGTGCGTGCCGGACTATAGCCTTTTAACTACACATACAATCACCTGTGAAATCATTTCATCAGCCGCTCAGCCACACCAGGGAGAGATCATCTCTATCAGAAATCCCCAGCAGCGAGTGTACCTCCGGCTCAGGTCTCCAACACCGACATCCCCGGTGACCCCGGACTCAAAGGGGGCACAGTGGGCTCAGAGGGGCATCATCATCATCATCAATCGTATTTATTGAGCGCTTACTATGTGCAGAGCACTGTACTAAGCGCTTGGGAAGTACAAATTGGCAACATATAGAGACAGTCCCTACCCAACAGTGGGCTCACAGTCTAAAAGGGGGAGACAGAGAACAAAACAAAACATACTGACAAAATAAAATAAATAGAATAGATATGTGCAAGTAAAATAAATAGAGTAATAAATATGTACAAACATATATACATATATACAGGTGCTGTGGGGAAGGGAAGGAGGTAAGATGGGGGGGATGGAGAGGGGGACGAGGGGGAGAGGAAGAAAGGGGCTCAGTCTGGGAAGGCCTCCTGGAGGAGGTGAGCTCTCAGCAGGGCCTTGAAGGGAGGAAGAGAGCTAGCTAAAAAATATGGAACGCTTCACGAATTTGCGATGGAGAGGGTCTATGCGGCTGTTGTCACAGCTTTGGAAAATTGAATCTTTCCAGAAATGAAGTCCTGCTCAATCCTATCACACTTCTGTTGATTCCCTCTATCTCTTGCTCAAGCCTTTAACTTTTTTTTAATGGTACTTGTTAAGTGTGTACTCTGGGCCAGGTATTGTCTCAAGTGCAGAGGTAGATACAAGCTAATTGAGTTGGGCACAGTCCCTATCCTGCATAGGGCTTACTTGCATTCATCCAATCATATTTATTGAGCACTTACTGTGTGCAGAGCACTGTACTAAGCACTTGGGAGACTACAATACAACAATAAGCAGGCATGTCAATCCCCATTTTGTAGGTGAAGTAACTGAGGCTGTGCTTCTAGACTGTGAGCCCGTTCTTGGGTAGGGACCGTCTCTATATGTTGCCAACTTGTACTTCCCAAGTGCTTAGTACAGTGCTCTGCACACAGTAAGCACTCAATATGATTGAACGAATGAATGAATGAGGCACAGCGAAGTTAAATTAATGGCCCAAGGTCACACAGCAGACAAGCGGTGGAGCTGGGATTAGGACGCTGCTTCTCTTCCTTCTCAGAGTCACTTAAATGACAATGGCATTGGAGCCCAAAGCATCTCCTGGACAAATTGCAATGTTCTGTACAAACAATCCCAGATATGAATCTGAATCTTAATCTGTTCATCTCTAGATTCCACTGCTTGATATCATGCTTGAAAAACAACATGGCTAGAGCACAGGGCTAGAGTCGGAAAGACCTGGGTTTTAATGCAGCCCTACCACTTATCTGCTGTGTGACCTTGGGCAAGTCACTTAACTTCTCTGTGCCTCACTTACCTCATCTGTAAAATGGGGGTTAATACGGTGAGCCCCATGCGGGATATGGACTGCGTCCAACCTGATTAAACTTGTATCTATCCCACCCCTTAATAATACAGTGCCTGGCACATAGTAAGCACTTAACAAATACCATTAGAACAAGGCTACAGAAAACCTCACAGACTCTGGTTCCATCATGCGACTTCAGTGTAGTGCAGACCATTCCCCACCAAAACAGGTGTCGATCATCAATACAACCCTCACTTCACTGCCTTCATAAAATGCCCTTCAAATTACAACATTTCTCATAATGGAGCCATCACTGCACTGGGGGAGAGCGTTATGGATTCAGAACCATAAGGTCACCTGCCTGTTCCTTCTCTCCCCGTGGGCAGTGAGCTCTGCTTCACCATTTTATTTGTCAGATCTCTTTTGAACCGAAGGTCAGCTCACAGCTCCCGTGTTTATTTGTCTTTTCCTTCAGGTTTCTGGAGGCCCTTTTACGGCCCTTCATTTCTCTAACGCCATTTTTTGTGACCATTTCCACACTGAGAAATAAATGTAACAGGATCTGCCTGAGAATTTGAAAATGGCAACTCTTTGCACAATGGAAGGCCCAGGAATCCTCTGAGCAGCAGTGTTGAAAAATGCAACAGCTGGAAATAAGGAAGGTCTGAAGCTCTCATGCTGAGAGATATAAAGACCGAAGACAAATCCGGCTTGCCTGAGAATATAACGTCAAGATCATTGAGCAGGTGCTATGTTAACTTGCATAGGGGTGATGGCCAAGGTTATTATCTGGGCTCATGGGCTGCTTCTAGAGAAGCAGCATGGCCTAGTCGATAGAGCATGGGCTTGGGGGTCAGAGGATGTGGGTTCTAATCTCAGCTCTGCCACTTGCCTGCTGTGTGACTTTGGGCAAGTTGCTTCACTTCTCTGTGCCTCAGTTACCTCATCTGTAAAATGGGAATTAAGACCGTGAGCCCCACGTGGGACAACCTGATTACCGTGTATCTACCCTCATGCTTAGAACTGTGCTTGGCACATAGTAAGTGCTTAACAAATACCAATAGTTTTTATTATTATTATGATAACTTACCAAAGGAGAAGCAGTGTGGCTCAGTGGAAAGAGCCCGGGCTTTGGAGTCAGAGGTCATGGGTTCAAATCCCAGCTCCGCCACTTGTCAGCTGTGTGACTTTGGGCAGGTCACTAAACTTCTCTGGGCCTCAGTTACCTCATCTGTAAAATGGGGATTAAGACTGTGAGCCCCCCGTGGGACAACCTGATCACCTTGTAACCTCCCCAGCACTTAGAACAGTGCTTTGCACATAGTAAGCGCTTAATAAATGCCATATTATTATCATTATTATACGATGCCTGGAAGCTAACTCTGCCCCTTCATTTGCCCCAGGAACTGCTGCCACCATTTCTCTCCAATCCATCAGAAATTTCCGTCTCACCTGTCAGAAATTTGTATTTCAATCCGGAGCTTCTTTAACCCTGAAGTTTTTTTTGGGGGGGGAGATTACACCTGGAGGTAGAAATTGGAAAAAAAGGGTCTCATATCTGCTCAGGTCTGGGGGAAAGTGGTTTCAGAATCTAGGCCAAAAGAGAGCCCCGCCGTGAGCTAGAAAATGCTAGGTTTTCATTCACTCTGATGTCAGCTTTTTGTGAATACCTAGGTGGTCTAAAAACAGCTGGACTAAGTCCGTTGGAACTAATTCTTTATTAAGCAAGGTGGTGGCACGTGTTTATTGGTCCCGGCCTCTCCCTCCCAACCACGTGGATGGCCGTGATTCCTCTGTTCTACTGTACATCGATCAGTGCGATCATAACTTTGAAGTTGGTTGTACATCAGGTAGCATAGCTAGCTTTGATTAATCCCCTCCTGGCAAGTTGAAGCGATGGAAACCCCCCTGAGGACTCAGGTTTGCTCTGTTTCTTGGCGGAGATCAGAGACAAATAGTTCTTTCCGGTGTTATTCTTGTCTTGTGTAAAGAGGATTTGTACAAGTCACTCCCTGGTGTAAACAGTATTGAAAAATTGTTCTAAAGGATTAAAGCTTCTCTAATGATCTGACCCTAGGAGTGTGTCTCCCAGCAGGCAGTGCTGATGTAGCAGCACGGTTTGGGCTTCTGGTAATGAGATCCTGCATTAGCAATAAAAAAAAATGGAGACAGTTCCTCCATCTGATATTTTCATATAAATATAAAAGAATGTTGACTCTGTCCAAAAAAAGAGAGATAATTTATCCATCAAAGTTCTACATAAAATAGGTAATAGGTTGTATGTGCTCAGAATATGCATTGAAAATATTGAGAGATTATATATATATATGTACATATACACATATATCTAGATATAGGCAGATCAGAGAAGTAAAAGTAAAAACAAAACAAAGAAAAGGGTTCTTTTACAATCTCAGGCTGTCTCTAGGCTGTCATTTTAAAGCTTAAGGCAACACGTTTTTTCAGTATTGAAATGTCCCATGTCACTTCTGATTCGGTATGCTGAAATTTCGGTATGACTGTCAGAGTAATCGCCACAGATCAGTGAATCTTTAACAACTTAATCCAACAAAGGAGACATTTGCTTTTTAGCAGAGCCGGGTAGAGAAGACTAACTTTTGCATCTTAAGCCAAGCTTCCCAGAGCAGCCTTTTGGGGACCCAAACAACCCAAGGAAAGATTACAGATCTGTCACCAAATGTTGAAAGTTCGACATCCATCAGCCGTGTTCTCCACCATGAGGCCAGTGAAAGTTTAGATTTGTTGCACCTGCTTAGCAGGAAAACACAATCTTTCTGGAGGATGTGGACACTGTCCGTGCTGGAAGACGAGTGGGGTCAAATTAGAGAGGCGTGCTGATGCTTTAGGGAACCAGGTACAATGCGGCTTCAGGACAACAACCCAACCCACTCTCTCACCGCAGGCGGTGTAGACCTGCCATAACGTACTTCGGGAAAACAAAAGCTTTGGCATTGCTAGATTGGCAGAACCATAGTGTTGGCAATTTTCTGGTGAATATGAATTGGGTAGACAGTACCAGACTGACTCGGAAAGCACCATCTGTAACTTTAGTACTAATGCTTGAGAATGTAGAGGGCATTGGGTTGAAGATCACAACAATGGCACAGTCCAACTGGGAGGGCAAGCAGAAAGACCAGGACAATTGTTAATAGTGGGAGCAGGAAGAAAAGTAAGGATACTACATATTTTGGGCGCCAACAGGACAAAGTTCCGCTTGAAAACGGGCCTGAGGACAGACCGTGGTGGACAGTGGGTGTTTACTGCTGGGATTTCGACCTTCAGCACAGTTCAGCGTCCTTGACACTGTCTCTGCCCAGCTTCACTGACCTGCAGTGGGATAGAGCAGACCGATTCTTATGTCATACTCTCGCAAGTGCTGAGTACAATGCTACGCACACATTAAGTGCTCCGTAGACATGATTGATTGATGACGGCTTAGTCTTCTGCTGTCCAGGCAGTGTTTCTCAATTTGGGTCAGGAGTTCTCCTGCTCCAGAGAGAGAAAAGGCAGAGGAGAGGAGAGGTCAATGTCCCCGCCTCCCCTCTCCTGAGGACGGGTTGCCAGATCTTTCACAGTTTCCACCAGGAGGACGAGACTTTACAACTGTAGTAGCGACAAGTCATTTCTCCTGGAATTATCCATCAAGGGGACAAGTGAACCTCAAAGTTATTTTTTCAGTATTTGCAGAAAAGAAAGAGAAAGGGGATTTTTGCTGATTCCATCAACTGCCTGTTTAGCACCTTTATTTTGTGTCTGCTCTCTTTTCCTGCTGCCCCTTTGTTACTTTGAAAGTCCTCTAAAATCTTCCCTAGAAGTTCGACGATAACTACTGAAGCAATCATTTTATCTCAAGGTCCAGGCTAGCAAGGGCACCTGGAATGCCCAGGGGACTATTCTCCATTTTACAGATATTTTTAAACAGGTGGTTGAATGAAGCTTTAAGATTAATGTTGGTTAAGTTGTTGGTAAATTTGGGGATTGAGGCTGTTCTTGGTTGTTTTTCTCGGTTGGTTCGCATGACTAGATTTTTTTTCCACAGCTTGCATGTCTGAGTTCTCCTTTGCCAAGCAGTTTTGCATGGTGTTTGTGGGGAAAAGAGGAATGAAGGAGGGAATCAGGGCCGAGGAATCAGCGATTCCACTTTGCAAGTTGAAATTCCCACCGGTTTGGCTTAAATTTCCATTGCGGTTGCAACTGGCAGGGCTTACAAGCCGGCCAGATGGATAACCTTCCTTGTCCTTAGCTGTGTCCTCAAACATTAATTAGGTTACGCTTTGTGACTGGCTCCTGCTGACTGGTATCTCTGAAGTTAATCATGTCACTTGGGACATTTATGTAAGCTTTTAGGCTTTATATTATGTCCCTAATTATACAATTAGTAAGGTTAGGTGGGTCCAGAGGGGCTCCCGGGAAGTCTCTGGTGAAGCAGGTACATAAATCGAACGGAGAGAGGTTTTCTGCACAGACAAAGGGGATCCACCAGTGGAAATTAAACCAAGAATCCAGCCGCTACAGTCTTTTTTCCAGGCAGTTCATTCATTTGGAATTACTGGAACTGAGTTTCTCTGCATCGTGCTGAGCGTTTATGTGGCTGTCAGATGTTTGACAAAATCTTTGAGCGGACCAGGAAACTGAATGAAGAGTCCTCCCCTCTCCTCCCCAGGCTAGAACTGTTCATTGGCAGCTTAGGTCCAGAGCAGCTCCAGGAAATCTGGTTCGAGACATTCATCTCCATGTGAGAAGCTGGAAACGTTGCACCTGGAGCCAGGCAGGGGTCTCATTCAGGCCAGCACACCTGATCCCACCCTAAGTGTCCGGAGCATCTGGTCCACAAACCCCAACTTGGTCCAACATTACCAACCCATCCTGAAATTGAGCCAGCCCCTGCCCGCCTCTCCGATGGCCTTTCCAATGGAGTTGGTAGCAGCGTAGCCTCGTGGAAAGAGCGCAGCACTGGGAGTCAGAGGATCTGGGTTCTAATTCCACTTCACCGATTTCTGGCTGTGTGGCCCCGGATGTCACCCAACTTCTCTGTGCCTCCGTTTCCTCATTTTTAAATAATGGAGAGCCTTACATCCTTTCCCTCCTTCTTAGACTGAGTCCCTTGTAAGACAGAGACCGTGTCCAATCTGATTATCTTGTGTCTACCTCAGCACTTAGTGCAGTGCTTGGCACATGGCATTTAATAAATACTCCAATAATTCAAACCTTGAAGTCTCCCCCAGATGCCAGGGGACATTCAGGGGCAGCGCTCAACAAATCCAGGCCACATCTCTTTCTAAAGGGAAAGTGGCAGCGTCAGAAGATGGATGCTATTTTCCCCACCAAGCAAAATGTTGATGGATTAAAACCTTACAGATCTGCTCCCTTCAAGAGAGCTCAGAAATCTGTGTGGAGCTGGCTCCCAGAAATGTCTGCTCCAGAAACGTCTCTGCCAGAATGAGGAAAGATACCAGTGTCAGTCATCCCATTGCTGGAAGAGATCAAAATCACACCCTGGCTCCCATTTACACCACAGCCGCTACATTTTTGAATGATTTCATCAAGAGTGGAAAAAAGTTAGGGAACGCAAAACATGGTGCTAGGTGAAATGAACAGCCCCCTGTGACCCACTGAAGGAAGGCGGCCCACTTAAAGAGAGAACTTAAAGAGGACTCTTTTTCATCAGGCCATCCTGCGGTCATTTTCAGGGTGGACTGGAAATTCTCTAGACAGACCAATTCTGGCAGGATGACTAATATCCAATTCTGAAATTGGAAACTCAGCAGGACAGCTCACCCTCTCAGCCACCAACACTTTCTGAAGTCAAATACAGTTTGCATTTTGAGTTATAGTGCGTGTTTTATATGTTTTGTTCATTGGGTTGACGTTTCAGGGACAAACTGCTCACTGCCTTTCGGGCTGTTTTTGCAAGGGTTTCTCTTTGTGGGAAATTAATGTGTGCTGCTATCCGGAGGGAAATCTTGTCTGTCCTTCCACCCTTCGGGTTGAGCGGGTATCTACCGGCACCGCTTCTGTACTGAAGGATAGGAAATGACTGAATTTAAACAAGTGTTTCTAAATATTGGTGATGTTTATGAGGTGAATAAAGTAAGCCAGTGCAAGATAATAAGCCCATCCACCTTGGTTTGGAAGAGATGTAAGTTCAATGCTGTGGGGTATTAAAGAAACCCAGAAAGTATTACCACTTTCTAGTTTCTACAAGTTTCCTACTATGGAAACTACTCAGCTCAACCTGCACACTTGGTATTCACCCCATCATCAGTCCCCCATCACTCATGTACATATCTATAAATGTATTTGGATTAACGTCTGTCTCCTCCTCTAGACCATAAGCTCGCACCCCATCATCAGTCCCCCATCACTCATGTACATATCTATAAATGTATTTGTATTAACGTCTGTATCCTCCTCTAGACCATAAGCTTGAAGTGGGCAGGGAACGGACCTACCGACTCCATTGGAGTGTACTGTCCTAAGCGTTTAGTCCAGTGCTCTGCACGTAGTAAGCACTCAATAAATGATTAATGATTTCTGAGATCATTTCCCCCCTTAAATTTTGTGTGTTCATTTAATGATGGCATTTATTAAGCAATTACTATGTGCAAAGCACTGTTCTAAGCACTGAGGAGGTTACAAGGTGATCAGGTTGTCCCATGGGGGCTCACAGTCTTAATCCCCATTTTACAGATGAAGTAACTGAGGCCCAGAGAAGTTAAGTGACTTGCCCAAAGTCACACATCTGACAAGTGGTGGAGCCAGGATTTGAACCCATGACCTCTGACTCCAAAGTCTGGGCTCTTTCAACTAAGCCACGCTGCTTCACTGTTAATTTATTTCATGTACAAAATATAACACCCAGCTTTTATCAAAACTATCATAAATTGACCTCTATTCCAACAGATGGAGAATGATATACACTGCTACTAAGTATTATCTGTAGATTAAATAACTTCAGCTCTTTCAATCTCTCCTCCAAGACTGGATCAACACTAAGGGAATTAAACCTGGTATTAATCCAAGTGAATTAGTTACAACTTCTCAATTGTCTAAATTGATTTAACAAAATCTGGTGACATCATCTGAGGGGTTTCTGCACACCAGTTAGTGAAAAAATCCACTTAAGCTGTCTAGACATCAAAGCCAAACCAAGAGTGAATTATTGGCCTAAAGTAGATCCAGTTTGACCTTTTATTCTGGAGGCTTTTCCTCTGAACTCTTTCCCTAGTATTCAGCATTTTCTTGATTTTTGTTTTTTTGTGGTATTTGTAAAGCACTTACTATGTGCCAGGCACTGTATTAATCACTGGGGTAGATATGACAAGCTACTCAGGTTGGACCCTGTCCCCGTCTCACAGGGGGCTCACAGTTTTAATCACCAGTTTACAGACGAGGTCATTAAGCCACAGAGAAGCTAAGTGACTTGCCCAAGGTCACACAGCAGACAAGGGGTAAAGCTGAGATTCTTCTGATTCCCTGGACTGGGCTCTATCCACTAAGTCATACTGCTTCTTTTTAGTTGTGGGTCCCAGAGGGAGTTACACTAGCAAGAGAAAGGGGAACTGGTATCAACTAAAATAGGAGGATTTCCTTATGATTCTTAATAATGATAATAAGAAGAATTGTGGTATTCAGTGCTTACTAAGTGCCACACACTGTACTAAGTGCTGGAGTAGATATAAAATAATCAGATTGGTTACAGTCCCTGTCCCACCTGGAGCTCATAATCTTAGAGGAAGGGAGAAGTGTTTTATCCCCATTTTTAAAGATGAGGAAATTGAGGTACAAAGAAGTTAAGTGACTTGCCCAAGGTCACACAAAAGACAGATGGCAGAGCCAGGATTGGAATCCGAATGTCCTGATTCCCAGGCCTGGGTTCTGTTCACTAAGCCATGCTGCTTCTTATGAACATTTACATGTTCATATTAAGGAAAATAGATCTCCTGGAATTTTCTTTACTCCAAGCCTGCCATCCACCCTTTTCCCCTACTTTCCCAAGGGCGTAGTACAGTGCTTGGCACACAGTAAGCACTCAATAAATATGATTGATTGATAACCCAGAAGGAAAGCTGTTCCAAGCAGAAGGCCAAATGAATGGAAGCACCTTCCCCGAGCACAGGAGTGTCTAACCACCAAACAACATCAAAGCTGCTTTAATGAAGTAGATTTCTCTCTATGTATCCAGCTTGTCAAGTGGCATTCAGAGTCTAGAGCTGAATACACATATGTTGCGTGAAGTTTGTAAAGAATTGGCAGTGGCTGTACATGATAGATTGCAATACAATAGAAGGCATTACAGTCATTGTCACTATGGTTATCCATGGCTCTAACTGAAGAGGAATTATACGCAGTGTGGGACCTGGGAGGATTACAGTTTACTCTGCGTACAATATGGCTCTCCCTGATTTACTGGTCATCATTTGCACATTGTCCCAGTTGATGATAACCTCTCTGGACCCCCAGGGCCAAGGGACAGGACGGCCTTTCCGATGTAAGTGTATTTGGCTATTTCTGATTGGGAATCTTGGGCAGATTGGCCAGCTTCCCAGGCCATGATGCAGCCAGTTTGAAGAGCTCTGTCAGATACAGTTCTCTTCATTTCCCATTTTCCCCTCCTGCTACTTTCTCACCTGGGTGCCTAGCCAGAGCCCAAGGGCTCCATACATGAACACGTGCATGTTCTGCTCACGGGCTGCGCACTCACAGATTGTGCTGTGAGTACCCCCATAGCTCTGTTATTCTCCCGGGGAAATAAATGAAAAGATGCTTCTCATTCTGCCTGTGACTTCTGAACAGTTGCTTTTCATAGGTCACTGAGCAGACGGAGAGATCCTGGGGCTCTGTTGTACCAACGAGAAAATCCTTATCCATAAAGAAATCTGAAAGTGTCCTGAATCTGACTCGGTTCCTCCTTCGTGTTTTATTAGCCAGGAAACAGTATTTCTTATGTTAGGGGTCTTGGACTCATCTACTACTAATAATAATAATTACGGTATTTGTTAAGCACTTACTGTGTGTCAAGCACTGTTCTAACTTGCTTCCTCTCCCCTTCTACACTGACTCACTGAATGATCAATCAGTGGATATGTATTATTTATATAGCTGCCCTTGACTTTGGAAAATGGTGGTGCTGGAAGGAAATCGCATCAGCAGGTATGGGTGTGATTTCAAAGACGGTGTGTGTCCAATAGTTCACCCCAAGTTGTGTGCAGATTAAGGTATTCCTACACTGCTCTGCTGCCTTTTCTGTGTGTCTGGGTTTCTTTGAGCATGTCTCTTTGTTTCCCCACTCCTTGAAGCTTCCCCTCCAGGAGAGCAACCCCTTTCCCAGTGAAGGCTCACCAGGCTGGTCTGTCTATCTCCTGCAGGGTTTTCCACAAGTCTGTCCCTAGATCACATTGTCTGAGAACTCAGTTTCAATCAGTCTTGAAATGTTTTTTCTACTCTTCTGTCCTGTTCCTCCTTTCAGGTGCTTGGATCTGGCCAGTCTCTCCCATTAGATTGTAAATTCCTTGAGAGTGTATTGTATTCTTCCAAGCGCTTAGTACAGTACAGTACTCTCAATAAATGCTAATGAATGAATGAATGAGGGTGGAGACAGTGACTCATAATCAGTTGCATTTTTCCAAGTGCTTACTTCAGTGCTCTGCACACAGGTGCTCAATAAATACCATTAGTTGATATGATTCATGAGATATTCTATTGTTAATTCTTCTCACTTGCACCTCTTGACAGAACAGCCTCATTGTGTCAGTTACTTCTGGTGAGATGAGTGTATTCCAGGACTTAACTGTTGAAACTTTAATCCTGTTGTTGATTAGGATACATAAAGTTGGAGAAACACTTCATTAAATAGAATATGCCTTTCTGTACCAGACATCAGTTTCACAACCATAGAAAAAGTCGGATACCACTGCAGGCGTATAGCCCTCAATTTGGTTTGAGGCCTGTTTCCCTTACTATTACTAAACTCTACCAAAAGTTACTCTTTTAATTCTGATTTGTTCTTCTCTAACTGTGCACACATCATTAGATAGGTAGCAGGATTTGGTGACAGCATCAAGTTCTGTGTTGCTGAATAAAATTTTTCAGTTTAAATAGCATTTCTTGTGCTTAGGTTGATACAT
The DNA here is from genome assembly GCF_015852505.1 of Tachyglossus aculeatus. NCBI lineage: Eukaryota > Metazoa > Chordata > Mammalia > Monotremata > Tachyglossidae > Tachyglossus > Tachyglossus aculeatus. The sequence goes on along the minus strand of NC_052078.1, from coordinate 11,341,339 downwards.
AACCTGAGTTTTCTTCAGGCTGTGTTGTTGGTCCAGTGAAAAGAGCACCGTCTGTGAAACGGGATAGAAGGATGACCTCCAATCTTGACAGGAGATTCCATTTATTGGGGTTTCAGTCAGTCCAACGCACTGAGATGACTCTTTGAAGTGATCTAATCATTTGCACATCTTCTTGGGTATCAAGAGCACAGTCGCCAACATCCAGCATTTCCTATGTGACTGTCTCAAGCTCTTTTGATGGTGCTTGCAGCCTGCTGAGTTGCCAAGGTTTCCTGGTGAATGGGTCGTATATTCTGACTCCAGCCTGCAGCTCCCGTGGTGTCTGGGTGCTGAAACATGGGGAGCATAGTATAGGCAGCGGGACGGGACTTACCACTTTGACATACATATCAAAGTCTGGAATTCTGACCTTGACATTATGTAGAAAATTTCAGGCAATGTGTTTCAACTTCAGAAAGAAACTCAGAGAAAATAAATGTATTTGAAAGAAAACAAAATCAAAAAGAGAAGAAAAGTCAATGAAAAATGACAGAGAATTAGATCAATCAGTGATATTGATTGAATGTTTACCACGTGAGGAACAGTGAATGAAGCACCTGGGAGCGTTGCAATATGGTAGAGTTAATAAGACAATCCCTATCCTCAAAGAACTTACAGTCTAGAAGGGAAGACAGACATTAAAATAGATTACACATAGGGGAAATGGAAAAGCATAAGGATTTTACATAAGTGCTGTAAGGTTGGGATGAATATTGAATGCTTAAGGAGTCCAGAACCAAGTACATCTGTTACATAGAAGGGAGGGTGAATAAGGGAAGTGAGGGCTTAGTCCGGGAAGGCTTCTTGAAGGAAATGTGATTTTAGTAGGACTTTGAAGATTGAGAGAAGGGTGGTCTGTCAGATAAGAGTGGAAGTATGTTGTTCCAAACTAGAGAGGAGACATGGACGAGGGGTCAGTGGTGAGACAAATGAAGCTGAGGAACAGTAAGTGGGTTGGCGTTAGAGAAGCCAAGTTCAGGGGTTGGGTTGTAGTGGGGGATCAGCGAGGTGGACAAAAGCTGACTGAGCACCTTAAAGCCACTGGTAAGGAGTTGTTGTCTGAAACTGATTGGCCTTGTAACCTTGTGTAAAACAAACTTTTTTCCAGTGCCGAGTGCTTTTATTTTTTTAAAAAGTTGGTATTGCAGCTTCTTTTGGAGTGAAATAATTAGAGTTTCCATTGCTTGGTAACAGAGTTAACTTGTTTATAATTAATGGTTTCAAACAAGTTCACATCATCCTGATTCACCTCAAAAGTCTGCCCACTCGGGTGAAAAGATTAAATTAGTAATAAAGTGAAATAGTTTTATTTCAAAACAAATGACACTCATGGAAGTGGTGAAACGAAAGTCTAAAATCATCTGGGATAACTACAGCCAGTTGTCCTTCAACGTGGGGATTGTGTCCCGGCAGAATCCTGTGTTAAGGAAAATTCACATTACAGAGCTGATCGTATCTGACGCCGCATGCCTGAGCACAACTGCTTTTCCCGACACCACAACGTGCTGTATTGAGCTAGGCCTGGGTTGTTGAAAGAACATTTTTATTTCAACCTTAATCTCCTTAATCTGCCATCAAGTTCTAGTCCAAACGTTTAGGGAAACTCACATTCTGGCCAACCTGAGTGCATCTCATTCTGTTGTTTCCAGTGATAGCCTGCCTCAAACCAACACCATAGTTTCCTCATAATGATAATGATGATAATAACCTGTATATACGTATATATGTTTGTACATATTTATTACTCTATTTTACTTGTACATATTTATTCTATTTTATTTTGTTAATATTTTTTGTTTTGTTGTCTGTCTCCCCCTTCTAGACTGTGAGCCCGCTGTTGGGTAGGGACCATCTCTATATGTTGCCAACTTGTACTTCCCAAGCGCTTAATACAGTGCTCTGCACACAATAAGCTCTCAATAAATACGATTGACTGACTGAATGAACGAATGAACAATGATAATTATGATAATTACTATGTACCAGGCACCATAATGAGTGCTGGGGTGAATACAAGCAAATCCGGCTGGACACAGTTCCTGTCCCACGTGGGGCTCACAATCTTAATCTTCATCATCAATCGTATTTAATCTTCATTTTACAGATGAGGTAACTGAAGCCCAGAGAAGTTGTATCTTGTCCAGAGTCACACAGCAGACAAGTGGTGGAGCCAGGATTAGAGCCCACATCCTTGTAATTCCCAGGCCCATGCTCTATCCACTAGGCCATGCCGCTCCTCTGGTACTGGTGGCTTTGAATGTGTTGGATTTTCCCCGGACTTTCTGCTAACTGCTGTGTCAGATTTGTACGGGTTTATATTTCTGAAGACCATGGGAAACCACAGCTGTAGACTTGTTAGCTCTGTTCCAGGTAGCCAAGGTAGCAAGTAGGCTAGAGGAAGCTTTAGGGTGGCTTCCAGGTGTCTTTAGGAGACCCAGTCCACCCTGGAAGTTCAGGTCGGACAACATATCTCTGAGGGCAGACCATTTTCTCCCCAGTCTGATCATCTTCTGAAAGGTCTGCGGGGGCATTCGTTGGAGCTGTTCTCTCTCTATTTAGAAAGCTGAAGCTGATCAAGCTGTCTTGGGTGCCCCAAAAGCTCTACTCTTTGAGAGATTTTTCCCAACCCAGGAGTCAGTCTGACATAGAGTAAAGCCAGACAGCTACAGGTCACCTTGTAAAATGATTATAAGCGGTAGGTATTCATAGTTTTTCTTCAATTCTCCCCTATTACACTATCTTTGTATTTAGAGTGACATGGAGGAGATTAAGGTTAGAAAAATTCCCATTTTCTGTTTTATGTTATTAGCCCATTATGGCATTTTCAAGAAATGAATGGCATGCAATTGCAGATTGGAAAAAAAAAAGTGAAAAGCAGGAAAAAGGAAAATATTTTAATGAATGTCTCCCTCAAAGGAGGTTTGCCAATCATATAATGAATGGGATAATATCAGGCACTACTAGATGAGAACCAGTCAGTTCTTTTTGTTGAGATGATTTTTATTAAATATAGTGCATGAATATAGAAAACCTCTCCCGCTCTTTGTTCGTCAGACAGGTCAAACTAATCAATCATTCAATAGTATTTGTTGGCAATTTCTCTGTGCACAGCAGTGTATTAAGCACTTGGGAGAGCCTAGTACAGTGTTAAGCGCTTAGTACGGTGCTCTGCGCACAGAAAGCGCTCAATAAATATGTTTGAATGAATGAGAGAACAAGACACTTGGTAATAATAATAATAATGATAGCATTTATTAAGTGCTTACTATGTGCAAAGCACTGTTCTAAGCGCTGGGGAGGTTACAGGGTGATCAGGTTGCCCCACAGGGGGCTCACAGTCTTAATCCCCATTTTACAGATGAGGGAACTGAGGCCCAGAGAAGTGAAGTTAGTTGCCCAAGGTCACACAGCAAACAAGTGGTGGAGCCACGATTAGAACTGGTGACCTTCTGACTCCCAGGCTCATGGTCTATCCACTATGCAACCTTACTAAAATTCAGAGAAGCAGCGTGGCTCAGTGGAAAGAGCCCAGGCTTTGGAGTCAGAGGTTATGGGTTCAAATCCCTGCTCTGCCAATTGTCAGCTGTGTGACTTTGGGCAAGTCACTTCACTTCTCTGTGCATGTCATGTGGGACAGGGACTGAGTCCACCCCAATTTTCTTGTAACCACCCCAGCGCTTAGTACAGTGCCTGGCACATATTCATTCACTCATTCATTCAGTCGTATTTATTGAGCGCTTACTGTGTGCAGAGCACTGTACTAAGTGCTTGGAAAGTACAATTCAGCAACCATTAGAGACAATTCCTGCCCACAATGGGCTCACATAGTAAATGCTTAACAGATACCACAATTATTAGGAGAGGAGAGTAACGGGTTGCCGAATGTGAAGGGGAAGGGAATTCCAGGCAGAAGAGAGGGCATTAGCAAGAAGTTGACGGCGAGAGAGATGAGAGTGAGAGTAGGAGATCTGAGTTGAAAAGAGAAAGGGGTTGTGAGCCCAGGAGAGCAGGGAGAAATTACAAAACATGAAAACCCTCTGAATAATTCGCAGATCTCAGCTAGGTTTACATAATATTTAGGCCATAAAAAGCTAACTGGTTTACAGTCAATGCAAGAAAATCCTGCTTTCGGAATCTATGTAGTGCTCAGGATCTATTTCGTTCTCAGTTTGAGAGAGAACTGCCCCAAAGTCTGAAATTGCCTTAAACTTAACATGTTGAGACTTCCCAGCAGTTCTCTGAAGTAGATTCGCCAATGTGTAGTCATAAATCACTTATAGAATTTATTAGGCGCTTGCTGTGTGCCAAAGCACTCTTGTACAAACTGAGAAAGGTACAAGAGGATCAGATCAGACACAGTCCTTGTCCCCTACGGGACTCAGTTTCAGAGCATTAGAATTATAATTTGGTTCCTTATATCAAATAGAAGTTTTTGCCATTGCCTTCCAAATCACCCAGAGAACAAATCCCTTTTCAGGATCAACTGTGCCTATCTTCACATACCACTAAGAAAAAATGACTGCTACCTCTTTTTTTTAAGAGACTTGCAGGTGAGTGGGAGTAAGCCTCTTGAAGATTCTTGGCCTCCGTCCATATAGAAGCAGTTTCTTATTCTGCAAACATAACCTCATTCAGTTCGCTGTCATAGAATAGTTTGCCATTCAGAGCAAAAGGGGACCCATCTCTTGGTCAGCCATCATCACATTAATTCATTTCCCCTTGTGTTCAGAACTACTCACATATGTATCTTTCCAGCATTTACCTTTGGAAATGCCTGAATAAACTGGCTTATGATAGGGGGTTGGGAAGACCCTTGGCCCCTGTGTGGAAGTGTGAGTCTCCCAGATTGCCTTTCCCCCTGAGTTCTCAGTGGGATGATACTTTCTCTAAATTATTTTCCTTTATTCCTTTCATTATTTATTAATTCCTTTCAATTCCCTCTCTCCTCTCCCACTGTTTAGTGTTAAACCGATGTTGAAAGCAGTGTCTGATATAAATTTTTAGGTTTTTTAACAGGAGAAAAATTCGAAAGAGAGAAGCCTGGGGAGCTCAATTTAATTTTCAAATGAATTTGAGGGACATCACCCCAAAGTACCTTCTGAAATGTTTTCTTTTAGTTCCTCCTACCAGAACCCTCTGAATCTACTGAAGCGGCCCCTCTCTTCCGAGTTTCCCAGCTCCCTTTTGGGAGGAGGGATAAAGTAATGATTATTACTTCCTTCCACCTATGCACTATTTATCTCTGTTAACCCAGCTTCTCCTATTAAATCGATCCCCGTGTAAATTACAGGAGGCCTTCCATGATTTTTATATCACTCCCCCAGCCCAGTCTGCACCCAAGAACTTGATTACTCACACCCTGCCTAGATACACCATCTTTAGACTCCATAGCTTCCTCCTACCTTTAATTTATTTTAGCGTCCGTCTCCCCAAATTTAGCCAGGGGAGCTAAATGGAAGATCACTGTGAGCAGGATCGTGTCTTAATTCTATCTCACTCTCCCAAACGTGCTCAGCACTTAGTAGAACCTCAATAACTCCTTTGATAGATTAATTAAATACGCCCAACATTGCTTTCAGAGTAGTTAAGCAGAGGATGGAAAGTCTTCCTATAGATATGCAAAAAACCAGCTCTCATCTACAACTCAGATGGTTGGTTCAAACTCTGGTCTTTTATCAACCTTTTCAAGTTCAGCCGCAGACTATCCCTTCTTGATATTGAGCGTTTTGGGGGTGGTTTTTTTTTTTAGTTCCAGTCAGAGTCCACGCCGCAGTGGTGCCCATAAAACATTCCCTGGCTCGTGATACTAAAAACGCTATCCTGATCTGAAAAACATCAAAAAGAAGTTTCACGGAAGGAAGATGTCACATTCAGTAAAATATGGTAGCTCAAGCACTATGCAAGTCACCCCATCAATTAGGCCCATTTCTCTACCCACACCCCTGTGGGAAGCATCAATATGAAATATTTATCAGGTTGGAAAAGAAATCCATTATATTAATACATTAGCACGTTCTGGGCTCTCAGACACATCCCCCTGGTGTTTTCAGCCACAGTGAGGTCAGATTACTTCCTTAACCACGTCTAGTTTAATAATAGCCAAAGTTTGAGGCTAGCTCTGTTCTGAACCATTTCCAATATAATGGTAATGATACCGCCTTTATGGTTAGGTGGCTTCATTCACCCCCAAATATTCCCAAACCTGTTACGTACTAAAAGGGATCTACAAACTGTACACAACAATTACTTTCATCCATCACCGTTTTGCAACACTTGGTGTGTGAGGCCCATTTTCCTGGACCTAAAAGAGAATCTTCTTTTGGGCCTGACTGATGCATCATCAATCGTATTTATTGAGCGCTTACCATGTGCAGAGCACTGCACTAAGCGCCTGGGAAGTACAAAATGGCAACATATAGAGACAGTCCCTACCCAACAGTGGGCTCACAGTCTAAAAGGGGGAGACAGAGAACAAAACCAAACATACTAACGAAATAAAATAAATAGGATAGATAAGTAAAATAAATAAATAAATAAATAGAGTAATAAATATGTACAACCATATGTGACTATTTATCCTGTCGAAATCCTTGTATTCGCCAACTCTGCTCTTAATGTGTGCGCTGTAGATCTAGTCACACTCAACTCAGTAAGGGTTCTGCCTTTAAAATCAACTGAATCCAGACCCCTAATGATTAAAATGCACCCGTTTATTGTGGTTGGGAATGGGGAGACTTGGGTGGGTGGTGGTCTTTTACTTGTCTCCAGTAATAAACTCCATCTTTTAACTCCTACTTTGGTACCATTTCATATATTTGGAATTGGATAACTTGAAGGATTGAGGAATACAACAGATATGTGAAGCATTCTTAAGGGAAGATTAGAAGCCCAGGACAATATATTCTCTGGAAAGTTGTTTAAAATTTATTTTGCCTTAGTCCACAGTGCTGTGATGAAGCAAGTTTCACTTTAACCTAGAAGGACAGAATCCCCATGGAATATGATTGAAGGGATTCAGGCCTCAAATTAAAATTTTTCAAAATCACTCTCTCTGTTAGAGAGTGAAGGAACCAGAACCTAACACAGTGTCAAACTCTTTACTATCTATTGTGTCTGCTGCCAACCGGAGGTGTGTTTGGCTAATGAATCGCAGAAGAGGTAGCAACAATCTCATGGTAGCATCTTTGGTGCATACACAGCCTTATTTATTGATGAATCCATTGTTCACACCTTGGTCAAGAGGCCAGGCAAGTGTCCCCGTGTGTTTAGAGTTGGAGAGATTTCCCCCGATGGATTCTCACCATCTACAGCGTGGCTTAGTGGCAAGAGCCCAGGCTTGGGAATCAGAGGTCGTGGGTTCGAATCCTGGCTCTAACACTTGTCAGCTGTGTGCCTTTGGTCAAGTCACTTAACTTCTCTGGGACTGTTACCTTATCTGTAAAATGGGGACTGACTGTGAGCCCCATGTGGGACAAACTGATAACCTTGTATCTACCCCAGTGCTTAGAACAGTGCTTGGCACATAGTAAGCGCTTAACAAATACCATCACTATTATTATTAAGAGAAGCAGCGCGGCTCAGTGGAAAGAGCCTGGGCTTGGGAGTCAGAGGTCATGGGTTCTAATCCCAGTTCCGCCACTTGTCAGTGGTGTGACCTTGGGCAAGTCACTTCACTTCTCTGGGCCTCAGTTCCCTCATCTGTCAAATGGGGATGAAGACTGTGAGCCCCACGTGGGACAACCTGATCGCCTTGTACCCCCCCCCCCAGCGCTTAGAACAGTGCTTCGCACATAGAAAGCGCTTAACAAATACCTTCATTATTATTATTATCTACAGTGTCATCTTTAAACATGGAAACCTGTCTCTTTAGAAACTACTTATAGTGCATATCGCTTTAATAGGTCCTGTGAAATTGGGTTAAGAAAAGTATGTTCAACCATAGTGGTAGTAAGGTAACCTTGGCTGAGAGACATTTGATCCTATTTTCTCACATGATGCTCCACATGCACAATAATATTTTGGGGCAGACTGCCGATAAAGAATGCTTTTAGACTATCAAAGGAAGAGGAGACTGTTAATTAAGATAATTATATCTTTATATATGGTAATGGTATTTGAAGTAGGTGACTAGAGGATTTATTCTTGCAGCATATTGTAATGGCTGTGTCTGCCGAGACGAATCACCCTGAGCGTCTCACCAGGAGCCCCACTCTGGACCAGCGGGGTTGGCGTTGGCATGGAGATGGGGGTCGGTGCCATTGAACAACAGCAGGAGCAAACAACAGGGTGGCATCGCAGCAGGGAGATGCCATGGCTCACAGCAACACCCAGCTCTGGAGGTCAGTGCAGTAATCGCCGGTTCATTCATTCAATCATATTTATTGAGCACTTACTGTGTGCAGAGCACTTTACTAAGCGCATAGAAAGCACAATTCAGCAGTAGAGACAATCCCTGCCCACATTGGGCTTACAGTCTAGATGGGGGGAGACAGACATCGAAACAAGTAAACAGGCCTCAGTGTACATAAATAGAATTACAGATATATACATATGTACATAAATGCTGTGGGGCAGGGGGAGGAGAAGAGAAAAGGAAAAGCTGATGTTGTAATAATATGTACAAACATCATGCAGTATGTTGGGTTTCTAGGTTTTTGGCTTTCTCTTAACAGTAGTGACTGCTGGGTGACCTTGGGCAAATCATTTCGCTTCTCAGTTCCTCAGTTTCTTCATCTAGAAAATGGGAATTAAATGTCTGTTTTTCCTCCCTGTTTGGTGGGACAGGGACTGTGTTCAGTCTGAACACAGATGAGGAGACTGAGGCCCACAGAAGTTAAGGGACTTGCCCAGGGTCACACATCAGGCAAGTGGCAGCAGTAGGATTAGAACCCAGGTCATCTGACTTCGAGACTGGTGCTCTTTCCACTAAGGCACTCCACTTAGTAGTCTCATTCCTTGGGAAACTCCTCAGGCTCTTCAGGCCGCTACCAGTGGCTTGGCAGAGGCGGAAAATTTCCACACAGTTCTGAAAAGGTTATCCGAGGGCTGAGAAAACCAAGAATGGAACAGTTTTCATTTACCGCTATTATGGATTTGGTTTATTTTTTTTTTCCCTAAATGACAGTTCTCCCCATCTTCCCCCTTCCTTTCACATGATACACCCACGTGGGCCAAAATCAAAGTCAAAATCAAATCAAAATCGAAGAAGGTTCTTGGGCCCTGTTGAGCGGACGAAGAAACTGAGGAACAGAGAAGTTAAGTGACTTGCCGAAAGGACTCACAGCAGGCTAATGATGGAACTGGAATTAGAACCCAGATCTCTTTAGTTTGAACAAAGGACAGTGAGGTCTGGAGTGGTGAGACACTCAAGGATTATTCCCCACCCTGGCATGGGCCAGGAGAAGAATTTGGCGATAAAAACAAGCCCCAACAGTAAGGCCTATAGCTTGTCATACTTTGGACAACAAAAGCAGAAATGTCAGATGGGAATATGAGAAAATTACTCCAGCCAGGCTCTCAGGACTTGGATGCAACAGTTATGGTCCCTTTGTTTTACCCGAACAGAGAAGCAGCATGGCCTCATGGATAGACCAAAGACCTGGGAATCAGAAAGACCTGGGTTCTAATCCCGGCTCTGGCACCTGTCTGCTGTGTGACCTTGAGCAAGTCATTTCACTTCTCTGTGCCTCAGTTACCTCAGATGTAAAATGGGGATTAAGACTGTGAGTCCCCATGTGAGATAGGAACTGTGTCTAACCTGATTAACTTACATCTACCCCAGCACTTAGCACACTGCCTGGCACATAGTAAGTGCTTAACAAATACCATTTGTTTTAAAAAAGGAGATTTACAGAGGGCAATGGAGATGAGACCAACACTCAAACATTTCCTTAGCTCCTCCAAAGAGTGAGGAAAAGCTATGAAGCATTCTTTGGAAAAGAGATTGAGGAAACTCACTGAGAGTAAAGAAATTTCTGAATGAAGCAGAGTAGTTCTGCAAAGCTAGTTGAGCAAAAGTCACACCCTGGAAGATAATAAGAAAAAGATGAACACCAAAGGAATTTTAGGTGTCATTTTTTTAGGATACAGAATTGTTAACCCTTTCACTCATGATCTTCCATTTCATTCCCTTGTTTTTTGTGCAAGGCTGTAACATTGTAATGTTGGCAAATTTCAAAATACCCAAAGTAAAGTTCAATAAGATGATTGGTGGAGGTGGGGAAAAGGGAAGACATGGAGAGGGGAATCTTCTTCCTATGTTTAACTTGTGCAAGAATCCCATAGATCTTTGCATTCGGAATCAGAAATGATGAGGTGCCAGTTGCACGATCCTGAATTTAATAAAAAAGAAATCGCTCCCCTCCATCCCCATTTTTAAGATAGCTGTTTCCTAGGTTTTTATGTGCTTAGGTGACACAGAAGTGTTGAAGCGGCAGGAGGGGGATATAGGAAGAGGAAATGAGAGATGAATCGGGGAAGGCCTCCTGGAGTAGAAGGGATTTCAGGAGGACCCTAAAGATGGGGGAGAATAGCGGACTGCTAGTTATAAAATGGGAAGGGAGTTCCAGGCATAAGTGGGGGGCAAGAGGTCAGTGGTGAGGGAAATGAGAAAGAGCTTGAGAGCACGGTTAACAGCAAGTCACCATTCAGCAGTGAAGACTAGAGAAGATCGCCGTTTGGGAGAAAGCTGGAGGGCAGGCAGACTCACAGCTGCCCAATTCTCCAAAAACCTGTTCCAGATAATCCCCAAAATGCATTTCCATTCACAGATAACGAAAAGTTGAATGACTGTGTACCGATCAAAGAAGGAGTCAAGGAATCTTTGAAGAGTTTATAGAAAGACGCGTGAAGAATAATGCGGGTATGCTGACTTCACCGTGACTTTCCACCCTGGTTGTAGACTCCAGCTTCCCATGGAGGTCAGTCCATTTTTTTTTCCCCCCACAAGAGGAGAACAAAAATGGTTAGACAGGCTAAAATAGGGCATTTAAAAAATCATTAAACAAGTCTGAAGTTAAATGGAATTAAAATAACAAAGGAATTAAAGTTATATAATAATAAATCCTTTACGGATGTTGGAAGCAATCACCAGATAAAGAGTCGGTGGAGCTATTAACAGACATTATTGGGAAGTTAATGACAGATGAGTTTGGTGCTCTGGAATGGCTGAGTGAATTCCTCACCTCAGTACTCTAGAGAGAAGTTGAAGGACATATTCTGGATACATATTCATAGAGCAAAGTAAAATATGAAAATGATGTGAATCAACCAGTACAAACAGTTAGTTCATATAAATTTAGACATAATAGGTGATGGGAAACTCCACAGTTCTGTAGAATGACTTGGGTGAATTCTGGGAATTGTTGCAATGACCTGAGAATACAAATGAATGTTGAATAGAGTTGGTTTAGCAGTTTCAAAAGCATGGGACTGTGTAACATTTAGAATGAGGATTTTAGTAGAACATAATGATGATGATGACGATGGTAACCATCATCATCATCATAAGCTAATTAAATGTTTTATTTTCTTTCTGTATGAAATACTAGGAAAATGGATGAATTGTGTAAATCAATATCTTTGAATCTCTCCCCAGTGCTTATATGGGGTCTGCATGAAATTTAAGGAAATAACCTATGCTTAAAATTTCTAAAACATCCACCTGCCCTTTATCAGCTAAGAGAGGTGGTGAAACAACTATTGTGATGAAGCCAAATCACAAAACTAATTTTCATTTTCCAGTTGCTGTCTAAGGGAACTCTAACTTTTCAGCTCTTTTTTTCTTTTTTCCACTATGGTGCACTTCTTTCTTTTTCCTCACACAGAGTGGACTCTTATGGAGAATAAATAGTAGCAAGAATTCCAAAAATGGAAAAAAACCCCTATTAGCTCTTTCCTAATGGCACTGAGTTCTAGGGATTAGCACAGTCGGTGAATTTTAGTTTTTGTCCATGTGAATTATTTTAGGAAGTTTCCATGTGAATTATTTTAGGAAGCTTATAAAAATCTCATTTAATGAGGCCAGTAATGAGGTGTGCTCTTTCATCAAAGAAGAAACAGCACTTGGAGATTGTAAGTCCTTTTATAACTCTAAGATCACACCTGGTCAGAAAAGATGATCTAGATTTTAAAAATAGATGCATCTGAAATATAGTTGAAATGGAAAAAATAAAGGGAAGTGCTGATTTTTAGTCATTTCCACAATATTTTTAAAACCATATAGAGGACTGCTGTTTCCTTATTCTTTGTTGCTTTTAAAAGTATCTCGGTGCATTTTCTAAGTACAACATTCATTATCCAAGAAAGATGGTGGTACTTTAGCCAAGTAATGATGTAATTAAGAAACTGATAAACATATGGAAAACCACCCCCACTTTTCATGGATACTTCATATTTCTTTTCCTAATGTTACAACATCATTACTATGTCCTTAGCCAACCTTCTCGTTATTTTGTCTTTACTGAGAGTCTCTTTCCCTATAGTCCAATATTTCTGCTTTAGACTCAAGGTAGCAAAATTATAGGTTCCATAAAAATACATAGATAAATATAGATCCTATCCACTCTGCTAGATAAACGTGCAAGTCACCCAGCTTAAAATCTGTGTTGCCCACGGTGAACTATCTGGGCTATATGGGAATAAGTATATTATACTTCCCTGAAAAACTTTTAAGTAAGCAGGTTCCTGGGGGGGTGCTGGTAGAGAAGAGCTCCATTTTCCATTGAAAGCAAGATCCATCCCTTGAGGGGCAGTTTTTTGGGGATTCTAAAAATGTACTGCCAGACTGCGGAAAAGTTCCAAAACGCAATGCCTTCTCTTTCTTCCTCAAAGTCCTTTAAATAGGGTAAACACTCCTAAAATGTCTGTGTTTGTCAACAAGTGGCACTGGTGTTTGTGTGTGTTCAGGGGAGGGGGTGAGAGGGGAGAGTTGCTCTGCTGTTTGTGAGCAGTTGGTGTGAGTTAATTCAGCAAGACGTAACTGACCAAGCCCAGCTCTCCATATCTGTTCCGACACTGGTCTGTGGCTCCAAGCTGCATTTGACTCCGTTCCCAGGGTTGGTTAGTTACCCTATTGATGCCAAATGGAATGGGTTCCCATTAGAGAAGACATCATAGCCTCCATTTGAAGGTAAACTCCTCAAGTGCAGGGCCATATCTTTGACTTTTATTGTATCTTCCCCAACACCTAATATGGGGCTCTGCATACAGAGGTACTCAATAAATACTAGTGGTGAGAAGGAGGAGGTGGAGGAGGAGATGGATGAAGGGTCCTTTTCCCCCACCATAAATATGGGACTTCTGTGGATTGGTCCCCGCAAGTCAGTGACAAAAAAAACTCATTAATAGGTGAAGCAGTGAAGTGTGGTGAAAGAGCATCAGTCTGGAATCCTCTCCCCCTCGTCCCCCTCTCCATCCCCCCGTCTTACCTCCTTCCCTTCCCCACAGCACCTGTATATATGTATATATGGTTGTACATATTTATTACTCTATTTATTTATTTTACTTGTACATTTCTATCCTACTTATTTTATTTTGTTGGTATGTTTGGTTCTGTTCTCTGTCTCCCCCTTTTAGACTGTGAGCCCACTGTTGGGTAGGGACTGTCTCTATGTGATGCCAATTTGTACTTCCCAAGCGCTTAGTACAGTGCTCTGCACATAGTAAGCGCTCAATAAATACGATTGATTGATTGATTGATTGATTGATTGGAAGCCAGAGAAACTACGTTTGAGTCTGAGTTCTGCCACCAGTCTTCTGTGTGACCTTGGGTGAGCCAGTTGTCGATCAATCATATTTACTGAGTGCTTACCATGTGCAGGGCACTGTACTAAGTGCTTGGGAAAGTGCAAACAACATACAACAGATACATTCCCTGCCCACTCTGTACCTCACTTTCCTCTACTATAAAATGGGGATTAAAATGCATGTCTTCCTACCTACTTCGCAGGGTTGTTATGAGGAAAAAAATGAGATAAGTAATGTGAGGACGCTTAGGGAATCAAAGCACTACTCAAAAGTGAAAGATTAATACTCCACTTTATGAATACAAACTAGGTTTCCACCTACCAAATGTGTTAGAAAGGTAGCCTCTAGTATCAGTTGCAAAGAGTTGAAGGATTTTTCTAGTAGTCACCACACAAATATATTTTGCTGGTGGGGCCTTGAGACAGTTCAATAGATACCACTGAATAAGCGAGTCCCGGTATTTTTGTCTTGCATTATGGCTACAGGCAATGATAGCCAAGCAGTGCAAACTTTAGAAACACTGGGGCAGAAATCATTATTCAGGGAGGCAAGAACAAAAAAAAATGCCTTTATGACCCACCTACCTCCAGAACCCTATTGCAACTGACCATTCTTACCCTTCATAGAATATTCCCAAGAGCAGGCTGTGCTGGGGAGATGGGAGCATTGTAGTGAGATGTATAATACAGCCAAGATGACTTTGGCTTTTGATTATCAGGGTGTTTGGAGGCTCACAAATGAGGTAACCAAGGCAGCAACAAGCCCCCAAACTAGCCTTGGGCCAGGTTCTGATAGAGGTCAGCAGACTGATAATCTGGACTTTCATTTATTCACGGAGACTATCTGACAACAGAACATCCGCCCCAGGTCTAGCTCTTCTGTCTCCAGGATCAGATGTGTACGCCAAGGTTGGACTCTGTCAGCCTTTTTTCTTTCTAATTAGCTGTCGTGAGTGGAACTTCAATTCCCTAGCAATTCACAAGGACAGAGGCATCAATTCTAACTCTGTTGACTGTTACAACCCTACAAATTGTTCAACATTGCCCTACAAATCCTTTGTTCTAAAAAATAGTATACCAAGGACCTTCTTTTTTCCCCCCTTGTATTTGTTTCCTCCTGACATTTCATCCCCTGTATTACAGACCTCATGGAGGATTTAAATCCAAAGCTGCTGTTGTTGTTCCAAAGCTTCAAATCAAAATTGAAAGATGCCGTTCAGCTCTTTATCTACAAATATGCAGCAATTATAAAGAAATAAAGGTCAATCTGGAATCCCAAGGAGCATAGCAATAACCCATACTCACAAGATTTAACAAGAGACATGAAAGTTACTTAGTTTTGAGGAAATGTATTAGTATTACAAATGAATTTACAAATTCATGAATTATGGATGAAATGGAAACCTCAGTGGTATTTAAGTCACTTTTATTTGAGCATAATGCTCATTATTTGTTTACAGGCATCTCAGCTGCATTTTTCGATTTCAATTTGAGGCCTTAAAGGAAATGGTGTCTCTCCTACCTTTTGGACGAGATGTCCTGGAATCACTCTCCAGTTGGCTCAGGATGCACCGTGGACTTCAGGGCATACACAAATGTGAATTCTAGAATGTCCAGAATAGTTAAATTAATATTCCTTCTAAATTCAAGTGAGGGTAACTGTTTCATGCTTTTTTTCTGAGGCCCCTTCTTCACTGTGACTGTGGCCAGACTTTTTTCATTTTATCTTAGTTTACAAGGTCTCAGTTAGCTGAGTAAAAGGGATTTGAGCCGAGGCAGGGTGGACTCAGAAATAAAGGGAAGCCAGTCTGCACTAAGCACTTGGGAGAGAACAATGAAATAGAGTTGGTAGACATATTCCTTGCCCACAAGAGCTTAAAGTTTTAGAGGGAGGAATTCCTTTTATTGAATGTGTCACTGTTATTGTACCGCGTGTGCAGATATGAAAAAAATTCCCTCCCTACTGCATCACTTATGCATTTGAGTCCTTACTCCTAAGCACTTAGGTACTTATCCCCATCTTCCCCCAAAGGAGTTCAGTACATAACTTTATACTGGGTTACTTTCCCTATCTGTGATTTATTTTAGTGTTTGTCTCCCCTTCTATAGACTCCCTGAGGGCAGGGATCAGATCTGCTAAGTCTATTGTGCTCTCCCAAGGTTTTAGAACAGTCCTCTACACAAAGGAAGCACCCAATTGTTAGGATAGATTGATTAATTGAGCAAGATTCTTTGTAGGGCATTTTCCCAGGAGGGAGAGAATGGAGCTCAGTAGGAAGTCCGTTGCGTTAAGAAACATAACTTCTGAGGTTTTGCAGAAAATCCAGAATTTTATTGCTTAAAAACTAGCCACTAATAACACCAAGAATCCTGTTTCAGACTCTCTACTAAAATGTGTCCAAAAACATGTGTTTTTACCAGCTTGTAGCAAGATGATTAGTGTAACCATAAACATCCATTTTTTAAGCAAACCACCTCTTCAGAGGAAGTCATCAAGTTACTAAACACCACTTAAATATAAAGCTGCAAAGAAGAAAATGTCATCTTACATATAAATGCAGCATCTAGATAATAAGAACCCTAACCTTCCAAGATTTCACCCTCACAAATCCTTTGATCAACTCTTACTGTTGAACTGCATTTTGCTCCCTTTCCAGCAAATTGCTTTTATTCAGTAATGGTCCTTTACGTTTTAGAGGATTTTCAGTGTTAAAAGGGGGGCTTTGTAGTCTCTGTGATGATACCCAGAGCTGTGATTTTTTTTCTAATTAAGGACTTTGTTCAGCAAAATTTAGATGTTTACATTATGCTAGGTCTAGAGAGAATAGTGCGTGGTGTTCACAGACACCAGGGCTGTCAGAAGCTTAATAAGAATACCATTTGCTACCTGTTTTTCCAACAGGCCAATGCTACATCTCAGGGTGGCATTTACAAACATGTCCAAGTGGTGCATCATTAAACCGAGAACGTGACGCATCACCACATTCCCCAGAACATACTGAAGGTTTTCTAGGTGGAGTACTGAAGATCTACTTCATTTGCTTGCCCCCACCATCCTCACCTAGGAGTTCACCCTGCCCCCTAAAAAGTTACTGCCGCAGTTGGGTATCTTGACTTTGGGCCTCTGGAGTATGGGAAAAAAAAAGAGTTTTTCCTTTCATTATCTCATGCAGCTGAGAGGGGTGGTCTTTTTGTTTCTTTCTGAAACAAAACTGTGCTTTTCACTGGCATGGAGCCAACAGGCTCTAAGCATCCCTAGCTGTTTTAATTGAAGTAGTTTCTCTGGGGGCCTTGGTCATGAGGGGATCGAGGGAGGGAGGGTGGTTGTGAAGGTATGGTGGAAACCTTGGAAGCAGGAGGAGTGGTGGGAGTGGTGATGGCTACAGCTGTGGTGGTCAATCAGTATATATGATTAATTGATTATTGGTCAAAGGAGCTTGGAAGAAGACAGAGGAGAAAGATTGAGATCCCGGTATGCTGAGGAGAGGGACTGATCTTCCCAAGCAGAAGCTCTGGGGTGATTGCTTGTCTCAAGATAGCTACAGAGACCTGCATGGGACAGGAACTGTGTCAGATCTGATTACCCTCCTTTATCTGAACTGATTACCCTCTGTCTACCACAATGCTTAGCACAGTGGTTGGCACATAGTAAGCACCTAATCAGTACCACAATTATTTTTACAGGTCCTGTAAATGAGGAACATGCCAGTACTGTAAGCAACTGACTTTTTCTTCTCACAATGTAAAGAGATTGTCAGTGCCTACAGGTTAGGGACTGACCGACTCAAATGCCACCTTCAAAACAAAGAAATTCTTTCTATATATAAATATGTATATGTAGTCATATAAACAAGTAAAAACAATTCTAAAATATGCCTATGATAATAATAATTGTATTTGTTAAGCACTTAGGAAACAAGGATGACATGAGGTGCTGGGAAAATAACAATAATAATGACGGTGGTTTGTTAAGCACCTATTATGTACCAAGCACTGTTCTAAGCACTGGGGTAGATATAAGGTAATCAGGTTGTCCCATGTGGGCCTCACAGTCTGAATCCCCATTTTACAGATGAGATAACAGGAGGAGAGAAGTTAAGTGACTTGCCCAAAGTCACACAGATGATAAGTGGCAGAGCTGGGATTAGAACCCACAACCTCTGACTTCCAAGTCCGGGCTCTTTCCACTCAACCACGCTGCTTCTATAGTCAGGTCAGACCCAGCACTGTCCACTCAGGGCTCACAGGCTAAGTAGGAGGAAGAACGGATATTGAATACCCATTTTACAGATGAGGAAATTGAAACACAGACAAGTTAAGTACTTGCCAAGGCAAGTGATTTAACTATTTGTCTCTTTGAAGAGGAATTTACCCTT
Organism: Tachyglossus aculeatus; assembly: GCF_015852505.1. NCBI lineage: Eukaryota > Metazoa > Chordata > Mammalia > Monotremata > Tachyglossidae > Tachyglossus > Tachyglossus aculeatus. The sequence continues at coordinate 11,323,179 of NC_052078.1, read as the reverse complement.
TAGAGAAAGAAGTCAGTCAGTCAACCTGATGGATCATTATGGGTTTCTGCTCAGAAAATGCCTCTACGTCCCATTGTGTAAGGTTTTGGATTGGATCTATAACACTGCTGTCAAACAAAAGCAAGAGTTGAGAGAAATGAACCCAGAGGTGAATGGCATTTCCTCTTCTGAAGGCGCCTACAAATTGAAGATGATAGAAGCAGATTTGTTGTCACTTAGATAGCCAAATAACCCCGAAGTAGGATATAAGATTTTGTAAAATTGATTTCTCATTCTAGATCCTGCTCCTTCTGAGTAGGCTCCCCCACAGGCTATACTAGGCATTTAGGTGAAGCCCGAGGAAATGTCAAAATAGATGTTTTCTAAATTCCAACTTTTTCTTTCATTCCTAGTTTTTATTCTCAAGCTGTCTACATTTCCCCAGATTTTTCCCATTGAGAAGGTTCAAAGCTCCTTTTCAGATTGGTAACATGTCTCATACTTCTTTTTGACTTTCCCAAGCACTTAACAGGTACTTTCCATTGCTATGTCCCTGGGTTTAGTGCACATCTCAGACAGGTCAAGGACCTTGTCAAAGGTCACTCAATTGGCCCGTGGCAAAGCTGGGGCTAAACTCAGGATGGTGAACTTTGAATAATTTAATTTTATCCACATATTGTATTACAAGTCAGGTAGTGATTGCTGTGTGTGCAGTGACTCATTAGAAAAACAATGTTTTAGTTAAACTGATATGAGGTTTTTCATAAGTATTTTCGTGCCACTGAAATAAAAAACAATTGTAAGAACATTACATTTTCATGAAACATGTTAAATATAACCTGACAGTCAAATGGTCTCTAATGTACAAGAATTAGTGCAGTATTACAGTAAGGTGCAGATGAAGGTAGGGTTAGGAGATAAAGAATATGTTAAAGAGGTGTTTAATATAAAGGATAAAAATGATTTTCTAATAAACTTGCTCTCTTTAGGAATGTTCGTTTTCTCAAAAGTCTACCTCCAGTTAAGGCTACTGGCTCAGAGTAAATGCTTTAGAAGCATTTTATTCTTTAGCAGCATTCAGTAAATGCTTTGGAGAAGCAGCATGGCTCAGTGGAAAGAGCATGGGCTTTGGAGTCAGACGTCTTGGGTTCAAATCCTGGCTCCGCCAACTGTCAGCTATGTGACTGAGCAAGTCACTTAACTGCTCTGTGCCTCAGTTACCTCATCTGTAAAATGGGGATTAAAACTGTGAACCCCCCGTGGGACAATCCGATCACCTTGTAACCTCCCCAGCGCTTAGAACAGTGCTTTGCACATAGTAAGCTCTTAACAAATACCATTATTATTATTATTATTATTATTATTATTTAGGCCATGGAGACAGCAATGTGGTTAAAATCAAATCTCTCTGGTAGCCTCTCTGAGTCCATTTTCAAGAAAATGACAAAGATCACAACACTGGAATGGATCTCACCTTCTGGTCTCTCCCTTCCTCTAGAAAGGGCTGTAGCTATACCAAGCTGCACATTCTCTCCAAATTCTCTGCACATAGTAGGTGTGGAGGAGTCCTGTGACCCAGTGGAAAAGAGGACTGGCCTGGGAATCAGAGGACGTGGGTTTTAAACCTGGCTCTGCCACTTGCCTGCCACGTGAGCTTGGACAAATCACATAGCTTCTTTGCGCCTCAGTTTACTCATCTACTCATGTCCAGCTGACATGAATTAACTGCAAACTCATTTTGTGAACATTTAATAGCTTGGTTCCATTTTGTCTCATAGAGTTTTCGGTGCATCCAAACAATTAGTGCATTTATATGTACAATAGGATGCAGCTGCAAAACCAGTCTTTTTTTTTTTAATTAAAGACAGCTCGAAAAATTTAACTCCATGTAATCGTTGACATTATGCCCTTTTGACATTGCTCTCTGCTGCTGGGCCTAGCTAGGAAAGGTTATTGAGAAGGTCATAGTTACATCTAAAATCCTTTTCTTTTCAGTCTGTTTCTGACATGATTTGGAACAAATTGAATTAGTTTTTTAGTCATGGATGACCTCTTGCAAGCCAAGGGTAAATATCTAAGCTTGTCCTTTTTGTCTTGTGCACTGTCTTGTTGGATTTTATCATAAGTGAAGTGGTATTAGGAAGTTTATTTATGTTCTTAGTGAGCTGTTGCTATAGTTTCAGCATGACTCGATTCTTAGGAGGAATGCAGTGACTAGTAAGACAAAATAACAAAAAGTTGCTCTTAGTTTCTGTTCAGATTTATTGCTTTAAAAGCCATAATGTAAAAGTTTTGATATTGTTAGACCCCCGAAACGCAAAAGTGTCTTAATACGGGTTTTTTATGCATTTGAGTGAGTGATATTCTAAGTCCACATATTACAGGATTCTTTTGCATTATACTATTTCAGAAAAAGTTGAAATAACCATTCAACTGTCTCCAACCTTTAAAACACATCCAATAAATTTAAGGCATTGCCACAGTATCTTAATTGCCCTTGGGAGGTTTTCTCCTGATTACTCGTTCCTTCAGGGTATCATGAGTATATACTCTTTTATTGTTTCACATTATTTACCAATTGTATCTAACACTTAGCACCATGGGGTCCTACTACCTACAGATTCAGAGAGCTGTGGCTTCCTCCCAGATTAGAGTCACAGTTGAATTACTGGATCTCCGTCCGAATGGATTCTTCTACCACAGCCTAAAATGAAAAGGTCTGGTCATGATTCCTGACCATGAATTTGCTTTTGATGATATTGGAACTTTTAAAATCAACAGTGGTAAGAAAATGTCTTTATACACAAGCAACATCTTTAACAACCCTCATGTAGAAGCCAAGCAAAGCAAAGCAACCAAAGTCTAATGGCATCTCAAAGAAAATGATGTTGCCACAGTATGAAATCATTAAATACCCCACACATGAAATAGTGGGTCCAATTCTGGTTGCCTTAACTTCAATCAATCAATCAATCATTGAGAGCTTATTTATTTTTTATTTATTGAGAGCTTGCTGTGTGCAGAACAGAGCACTATACTAAGCACTTGGGACAGTATGATATAGCAATAAAGCAGAGATAGTACAAATAATCCCTTCCCTCGATAAATTTACTGTCTAGATGGGGAGACAGATATTAATATAAAGAAATAAATTATGGATATATACATAAGTGCCGTGGGGCTGAGGGAGGGGTGAATAAAGGGAGCAAATCCAAGTGCAAGGGAATTGCAGAAGGGAGTGGGAGAAGAGGAAATGGGGGCTTTGTCAGGGAAGGCCGCTTGGAAGAGATTTGCCTTCAATAAGACTTTGAAGGTGGGGAGAACAATTGTCTGTGGGATATGAAGAGGGAGGATGTTCCAGGCCAGAGGCCTCGCTTAATTTTGTTTTTGAAGTTTGTCTCCCCTGTTAGAGTGTAAGATCCTTCTGGGCAAGAAACGTGTCATTTCATTATTATGTACTTCCAAAGCACTTAGTACAGGGCACTGCACCAAGTGAGTGCTCAATAAATGGTATCACCATCACAGAGATGAAAAAGATATGGAGGAGGACAGCCAAGATGAGTAGAAAAATAGAGACACTCCCATGTGAGGGCAAAGTGAAAGGGGACGTGGCTGAAGGGTGAACAAAATCATGAAGGGTTTGAACAAGGAGACCTTGGAATTGTCATTTACCAAATCCTACAACAGGATGAAGGGACACCCACTGAAGTTTGTAGATGGTAAGTTCAAAATAAACCAAAGGAAACTTCTTTGCACAAGTCTGTCAGTCAATTGTATTAAGTGTTTACTGTGTGCAGCGCACTGTACTGAGTGCTTAGCTGAGTAAAATGTAACAATATAACAGACACATTCCCTGCCCACTATGGTGACCTTCTGGAGTCTCTTACAGCAGGCCGTTGTGCCAGCAGAAAATATCAGTATGTTTGAACCAATTCAAGAAAAGGGCTCCATGATGAATTTCTGGAAGCATAGTGAAAGATGTAAACTGGAAGAAATAGAAATGTTAGTTGGTACATCCCTAATCATTAAGATGGGTGCCATGGAAGACAACTATCACGTGATCGATATAAACATGCCACGGCCCCAGTCAGATACAGAACACGGGACTGGAGGCACCACTGGTCTGACTCACATTAAATTTTTACGGTGACATGTTCTTATTGACATCACAAGCTCAGTTTTCCACGGTTTCCTCAAACTCAGCAATCATTTCCTTCTGCACCAAACCGGCGGAACTACCACCACTAAAGTCACGTTGTGTGAGGCCCACGGTCACAAAGGGAACAGGCCCAAACAATGTAGAAACCATCCATTAAGTCATACATTAAAGCAGCCAGAGTCCGTCTTCTCTGTTGCCTGCCATAAATTATAGTCAAAGCACTTCATATTTCATTAAAATTATTAGTAAAATGATTTGCATCTAATGTTATATCTGCTCTTAATAAAAAGGGGATTCAAAATGACTAGCCAAACTTTTTCCCCTTCCTTTCTTTTTCTACATTATAATATTGAAACTCTTCCATTAGTGAGGAAGTGACCCATAAATTGAATTCTGAAGGTCATCCCCTAAAGATTGCAGGTGCTTCCTATAGTTCTAAAAACATATTTTGAGTTCTACTAGGGATAAAGTACTTTCATCCCTGGTGAATTTTCAGATAAAGCCTGAAGTGTGATATGCTATAATATTGTTTACAGCATTGTCTATTGTCTTTGAAGTGAAATCTGGAAAGCCCCAATGTACTTAGTACAATCCTCTATAACAGTCTATTAAATCCATCACAATAAGCTTTGTTTCGATTGTCAAGTTTGAATTATTGTCTATGGCTTTTTTTAGCAGTGAAAGCTGTGACAATTACATTTTAATATGGAACTGTCTATTCTCGATTAACAGGAAATCTGTGAAAAACTGAATCACAGATACAGCAGAAACCGACTGTTTCAAAAACCTGGAACTACCCTGATTTCTTTCTTTTTCCCTGAAAACATACGCAGCCAGGTTCAGAATTAACCTGGATGTGTATATTCCCATTAGGTATGTAAGATCAGTGCCAAGAAGACTGAATAAAGTGGGAATTGATCATCAGAGTATTCTGTAAAAATAGGGATTTTCATATTCCAGGAGCAACTTTAGGATACTCAGGTTATTACTACCGTGCTAGGTGCTTAGCATTGGGCCATCTCTCATCCGATACTTTTTCAAACTTTCATGACAAAGCCCTTGGGTTGTAAAGTGTCATCCAGTTCACCTACTGTGAGTCAAACTCCTACAGAAAAAGGACAACACCAAGGAAGTTGACCAGAAAAAAAAAAAGAGGCAGCCTTATTAGGGGAAGACACTCCATTCACCTCTTCCAACAGGAGCCACAGTTGGCTGCCTCTTCTAATAGGTAGGCTTTAATCAATCAATCAATCAATCAATCGTATTTATTGAGCGCTTACTGTGGGCAGAGGCCTTTAAGACCAGAGGGCCTTACCAGAAGGCTTCGCTGCCTACACTCAGTGGAGGAGAATGACTTAGATCAAAGAACTCCTTGGAGCAATGCTGACAGTGCATTGAAAACTTGCAGATCTTTAGGACATGGCCAAAGGGCATAGAGAAAGAGAAGCAATGTGGCTTAATGGTAAGAGCCTGGGCTTGGGAGTCAGAGGTTGTGGGTTCTAATCCCGGCTCCACCACTTGTCAACTGTGTGACTTTGGGCAAGTCACTTAACTTCTCTGTGCTTCAGTTACCTCATCTGTAAAAAGGGGATTAAGACTGTGAACCCTACGTGGGACAACCTTTCATTCATTCATTCAATTGTATTTATTGAGCACTTACTGTGTGCAGAGCACTGTACTAAGCGCTTGGAAAGTACAAGTTGGCAACATAAGTTAATCAGTTAACCTGATTACCTTGTATCTACCCCAGAGCTTAGAGCTTAGAACAGTGTTTGGCACGTAGTAAGCGCTTAACGAACACCATCATCATCATCATCATCAAGGATCTCCTCTTTCAACACAATGCTGTCACCTCAAAGCTGTTACCAAAACTGTTCCCTGGTACAAGATTTCACAAAAATCAATCAATCGTATTTATTGAGCGCTTACTGTGTGCAGAGCACTGGACTAAGCGCTTGGGAAGCACAAGCTGGCAACATATAGAGACGGTCCCTACCCAACAGTGGGCTCACAGTCTAGAAGTCACAAAAATGCAGTACTACACAGAAGCTAATCAATCGATCATATTTACTGAGCATCTGCTGTGTGCAGAGTATGGTACCAAATGCTTGGGAGAGTACAACAGAGTTAGCACACATAGTCCCATCAGCGCTTAGAACAGTGCTTTGCACATAGTAAGTGCTTAATAAATGCCATCATTATTATTATTATTATCTCTCAGAGAGCTTATACCTCCACTGTTATGTGCATTCACTAGACTTTTGGGGTAGAACGCTAGGAAAGTAGGGAATATTCTTCCCAAAATGCTTGTTCTCTGGAAAGAGCATGATGTGGTGTTGAAAGAAACAGTTGTGCTTAGGCGCATGGTGTAAGGCATGGGGCACATAAAGTAATGTGAATTTTTCTTAGCATAGGGTATGTAACCCCTGAATTATAAGAGAACTGAGCGTGTCCTCTGAGAGAGAAAGAGAACCAACAGAGCATTCAGATTTAGACTGAACTGAATGTTGAGTTGGTGTATCCAAACTTTTTTTAGAGCCTGTATAATGTCAATGAATATATAAAAATATATGACAGAGAGTGAGGAAGTGAAAGATGATTTCTTGTAGCTTTTGCACTGCAACATTAAACGTCACTAGTTACTGTCCTCTGGCAAGTCTGGTTTAATTTGGACGAGGTACTTACAATCTTTTAACCGATTTAGGGTAATGCTGGTGTTCATAAATTGGACCTCTCTGATACCCAATTGTTCAACTTATGATTTGCTCTAGGGAATACAATTGGTGAGTGGGCAGGCCCTTAAGTTGTAAATGGTCACACAATCTATCCATATTGCTTTTACGCACTCTCGTGCACTTCATTATTTTCAACCAAAGACATTGTGCTGGCTGGGGGAGACTTAGAAACTTAAGGATGTAATAAAAATAAATAACACAATTAGTCTTATGCCGTAGGAGAAGCAGCGTGGCTCAGTGGAAGAGCACGGGCTTTAGAGTCAGAGGTCATGGGTTCAAATCCTGGATCCGCCAATTGTCAGTTGTGTGACTTTGGGCAAGTCACTTCACTTCTCTGTGCCTCAGTTACCTCAACTGGAAAATGGGGATTAAAACTATGAGCCCCCCGTGGGACAACCTGATCACCTTGTAACCTCCCCAGCGCTTAGAACAGTGCTTTGCACATATTAAGTGCTTAATACCATCATTATTATTATTATAAATAGAAAAATGTTGGTAATAGTAGTAAATATAAATTCTACTTTTCATGGTTTGAATTCCAATTTTGAACTTTGAAGTGGAAAAAAGTCATTATTGAGTAATCTTCCAACTCCCTTTTGCTAATGGAGGGGGAAATTTCTTCTGAATTCTGACAAGTTAGCATTGAACTCTTCACTTTCCCTTGTACTCTCAATATTGGAATTTTTCTATCAGCATTTTTTTAAAAAACCTTCTGCTTGCTTCCTCTTATATCAACCTGTTTACTTCACTGACCTTACATTCTGCCGGTCTCTCCTTAGAGATACCAAGCTCTTGGCCTCATCGGTATCCTGGGGAGACCTTTATCAGTTTCAGGCAGTGGGTTTCCTGATTGGATTTAAGATTGATTATATACCAATCACCCCATCTAGACAGGCAGACAGGCAGCTTGTGGTCAATGCGATCTTGTAATCAGTGCTGGGATAATGAGATTCATACAGTTGGCCTTATTGAACAGCAAGTTTTCATGCAAAACTGCTATATGCAGAAAAAGCCTATTTATATTATAGACATCTTTGAGGAGAAATAGATACTCAATTCACCAGCAGGACCATTAGCTCAAAGTATCTCCCAACACATGAAGTTTGCTCTTCTAATGATTGCTTTTGAAAATGAAGCCACTTACTATTTCCAAGGTCCTCCTCAATTTTCAGTTTTTTTAAGTGGTTCTAAAAATCAGGGTTTATTCTGTTAATTTTTTATAGGCCTATCTCAAACACACCATTGGGATCATTTTTTGTACCCAGATTTACAATATCACCAACTTCAGAGCCATAATTTTTCTTAAACCTTTTTAAGGTGCTACTGGTATTTATTTTGAAAAGAACCAGAATGAATAATACCTCTCAGGAGAGTCATCCATTTTAGAAGAGTTGCCGGATTTCATGGGCTTATTTTTAGTGAGGTCAATTTTTCTAGGAGCCTGTGGTATAGTTTGCATGTATTATCCATTTGATTAATATCTAACCTCAATTTTTCACTGCTAATTTTTGAAAAATACATGGAATGGAATGTAGGAAAAAGCATAATTGGGTGCTAGACTTCCTTTGAGTGGGTTACTAGAGTGTGTGTTCCATTTATCTAAATAATTGTTACACGTAAAAATGTAAGCACGCATTTTAGTAGGAAATATCTCACTAATCAGCAGTATTTACTGACTGATAAATCAATATCAAAATCTATGTAGCCCAAAAAGTACTCACAACCCTCTGTAGCACTTATGTATATAAATTTATACTGTATTATTGCTTCTTCCTAACTCAGTGTCTGTCTTCACCAAGTATCTGAAGCTCCTTGAGGGCAGGGATGAAATGCAATATGGACATTCAGGGAAAAAATAAAAATAGCAATAGAAAAAAGGAACCTAATTTCACATTATACTAAGTGCCAATCACAGCAGCCAGTGGTATAATGCCCTGTGTGGTAAGCAGTAGGGATAATTAAAGACTTGCTACTCCTCCTGGGTTTGTTGTAATCCTAATTTGGAGAACACAGGAATGGTAAAGAGTTAGCAGAGGATTTGCAATGCTGCTGTCAGTTTATTGATGTACAATGTGACAGAACATTTGCTGAAGCAGGCAAGAGTAATAAAGAATATTTCTCTCAGCCCTTCTTTTAGCTTGTAAACATTTGCAGGTAATGACTATCATGTGCCCTGGGTTTGTGAGCTGTAATTACAGCTGTAACAAAAGACATTTTTGCAGTGAATAGAATTTTGATCATGAAAGAAAGACTTTACTCTCCAGAAATGTTTTAGATAGCCTTTTTTTATGAATCGGAGAAGCATATTGATGAAACAGGAATCACCTTTTCAGCATTTTCAACTTTTTAAAAATTGAGATTGCCATTACAGGTTAGTTTTTGCACATAATTTTAACTGCTGTTTTAACTCATTTTGTCATGGTCCCTGTCAAAAAAACAGTACATATTGAATTCTTGTTTGTTTTGCAAACGAAATTGCAACATAACTTCATTTACAGTTCCTGGATTTCAATTACAGTTGCCGCTATTGTAGTGATTATTCCAAGAGTAGCTATTTGGAAAAAATAGCTTAAAATATTTTAAAGCAAAGCTGTTAACTTTTGATTTAAAAATGCTACAAAACCCACTTCCTCTCCTGTTAGATCACCCCCTTGAACGAAAATAAAATTAGAATTTAATTTGATATAGTCCCCTGCAGCCAGAGCATTTCACAATTTTAATTGTGCTGGTAGCACTAAGGAGTACATTTAGACAACATGGAGGGTTCTGCAAAGTAACAAAGCCTGTTGTTAATCATACCAGAATAGTTCTTCTGTAATACAGGGGTTATGTTCCTGGTAAACCCTCTGCTGAAGAAAAGTTGTAATGTAGTACACGAACCATGATCAGAATTTCCCAGGTGTGCACAAGTATTTCTTAGAACATTGCCTCACATTCCCTCCAGCTAGTTGTGTGTAGTCAGAAGAAAATCGACTATTCTTTGATAACATTCTGTCCAAAATGCTTTGTAGTAGTTGTAATAATAGTAATAAGTAGTAGCAGCATTTATCAAGCACCTAGTTGGTGCAGTGTATCGTACTAAATTCTCAAAATAATTATCCGCCATGTTCCGTGTTCACAAGGAGCTTACACACAGTGGAGCCCACTAAAAAATATTTGCAACTACTGCCGTTAGGATAATTGAATTGAGAAGGCAGGTATAGTTGAGTGCTAAAAAGGATATAAATAAGTACATAAGTACTTGTGGTTAATTGTCTTGCCCAAGGTCATACGGCAAGCAAATGGCAGCAGAATTAGAACACAGGACCTTTGACTCCCAGTTCTGTGTTTTCTCCTCTAGGACATGTTGCTTCCCATTTCAGGCTCTTCCACGTCTTTGGCCCTGTTCCTCTGCTCCATTGGGGAATTTCAGGGCACTCATAAGGTCTAGGAAGGCATGGTGCTGTGCTGAGGGGGTTAGATGCAGAGTTGTTGAACTCTGGCATAGTGAAATCTCCCCCAAACCTTTAAGAGAAAGTCTGCCCCTTTAAAATGTAATCAGGAGGAGACACAAAGCTGCCCTCAGACTGTAGAGTGAAATGAACCCTAATTTTCAAGCAAAAGCTTTAAGAGATAATCAGGATGAAGTACAAAGTTGCCCTCATTACCAGAAAGTAGCTGAGGGTAACGGCTGCTGTGCGGAGCTGTAAAACTTTGGCGAAGTGAAAGCTCCCAAACCTTATAAGTGAAAGCCCATCCCTTTAACAGAGAAGCAAGTAGAGGAGGAATGCTGCTGGCCTTAAAATTGTAGAACTCTGGCAGAGTGAGATTCCTCTGTCCTCTAAGTGAAAGCCCACCCCTTCAAGAGAGAATCAGGAGGAACATAGCTGGCCTCATTAACAGAAAGCAATTGAGTGTGAAGGAAAAAGTCTTCCTGTGAGGATTTATTTATTTGTTTATTTATTTATTTTACTTGTACATATCTATTCTATTTATTTTATTTTGTTAGTATGTTTGGTTTTGTTCTCTGTCTCCCCCTTTTAGACTGTGAGCCCACTGTTGGGTAGGGACTGTCTCTATATGTTGCCAACTTGTACTTCCCAAGCGCTTAGTACAGTGCTCTGCACACTGTAAGCGCTCAATAAATATGATTGATTGATTGATTGAAAGGGGGGAGATTGCATGTTAAGCAGCATAGAAGGAATAGCTTGGGTAGCCCCTGTAAAAGAGTGAGTCCCAAGAGGGGTGATACTCCTAAACTGGAATTGTGTGGGTAAATCCCTGGTGTGTGTGTGTCTCTGTGAGACGTTAAATATGGGCCCAAAGAGGCGATGCTGTAGCCAGATTCTGTTAAAACTGTTCTTTTGTTTGAAGTTAATGCTACTAATAGTGGGTCCTCCATGTGTGTGAGTTGTCAAAACTGCTGATGCCCCAGTCCCAAAACAACATTCCTTTCAGCTCTATATTCTATCACCCACTCTGCCCCACTAGGTTTTTCACAGGGATTGTCCTACTCTGGGCCCAGGGTAGACCACTAACTTAGGTAGGATCCCTGATCCTGCAGGGGTGGTAGAGAACTCTCCTCCGTCCCACCGGGCATCCAATCCCAGGTTGGCGTAGTCTTCAAACCCAATGGCAGAACTCACTGAAACCTGTCAAGGCTCTGCCCCTTCCCCACCCTCCACCCCAGATGGGATTTGTTTTGACAACTCACACACATGGAGGACCCACTATTAGTAGCATTAACTTCAAACAAAAGTACCAGTTTTCACAGAATCTGGCTACAGCATTGCCTCTTTGGGCCCAATTTAACATCTCAAAGAGACTCAAACACACACCAGGGATTTACCCACACAATTCCAGTTTAGGAGTATCACCCCTCTTGGTACTCACTTTTTTAATGGCCCTGCCCCTAAACCAAGCTGGCCCTGAGCTATCGCTGACCTGGGTAGGATTTCTACCTCAGGTACAGGAACCATCCTGGTTGTCTTGTGGCTTCCTCCATGCCCCATATCTGCTGGTTCTGTGTATTTGAATAGGCTGCGCTTGCGGTGGCCTTTTTGTTCCTGACCAAAGTCTACATTGGACAGAGCTGACCAGGTGGCTACGGTGAAGCCGTTTTCAGTGACTCTGTAGGCCTAAGTAGAGAGGGTCACTCGAATGAGTCACCCAGAGCAGGACAAGCTGAAAAGCCAAGCACTCCGCAGTGATAAGGAGTCGTGCTCAGAGAACAAAACATAAGCAGAAGTGGACAAACTGGCTGCCCCATTTTGCTTGATTGCAGCCCTTGATCCATTCTGGATGTGTTTATTATATTTGGAGTTCAGTGAAATCCAAAATGTGTTTTCTTGACCTTACCTGACTCTTAAATTTTAAACTCAGATTGAAAAAGGAGGCCCAATCTAAGAATTTCCGATTCCTTAGCTCGTGACCCAACTTGCAAAAGCAATTTTTCCAGAATTATTGAGCATCACAAAAGACTTTTAAACTTCTTTTTTTATATCTTTTTTCCCTCAGATTTAAAAAGCTGATTTTTATAACCTGTAACTCTGGATCAAATTGAAAAGTCATTTTACACCCATCAATTAAGTACCAAACCTATCAAATTGTCTCCAGATCTACCTGTTGAATTGTAATTCCTCCACTGGTATAAGATAAGACAATGTTCGGAAGCTAGTGAAATTGAGAAGTAGAAAGCTTTCTCAACTAATCCCTATTCTGTCCAATTTTTTTTTTTTTTGGCCCCGAGCTCTGTACAGCCATTTTCTGAACCTCAAAAATCCAGGTTTCTAAAATAAGGAAGATAACTCTTACGTAGGACCTGGGTTCTAATCCTGTCTCCACCACTTGCCTCTGTGTGACCTTGGGCAAATCACTTGACTTCTCTGTGCTGCAGTTTCTTCATCTGTAAAAATTGGGGATTTCAATACGTATTCTACCTTCTATTGAGACTATGAGTCCAGTGTGGGATAGGGACTGTCTGACCTGACTGACTTGTATCTATCCCAGCATTTAGGACAGTTCTTGACACATAGTAAGTGCTAAACAAATACCACAATTAGTTAACTCTCATAGGATTTAGAATAATCTCACTTATTCAAATGTTACTTTGTTTTCCTGTCTTTGGCCAAGAGAGCAAACAATCTTCCTGACTTAAGCCATTGTTTTCAGATTATGGTGTTCATACATAGGTAGCTATGCTTTTTCCATTAAAATACAAACAGATAAAATCTATGTAATCTACAACTGTGCGTGTATCTCTTAAGAAAGGGCTGAACAGTTTTCAAATGCAGTGGTCCATATTTTTCTTCTGAGGTAATTTTAAGAAGAAAGCCTGTGGTAGCTAATGGGAAAGATCTGGGACAACTAAATGTGATTTTGAAATTTCATTACACAAGCCTAAAACATATATGTAGTAGTTTTATTGCTTTGGGTCCTCTGTGCTTATGCAGAAAATAGAGCTGAAAAATTAATCTAGGAATACATTTTTTTTATAAAGCAGTTATGACACTCAATTATACAGTGTTCTCTTTATGCACTACTGCCATAAATACTGCTACTTTTCCGGCAGCATGATGCGGCAAGGGTTGCTAAGCAATTGCTGACATGACTGGAGTTAAATGACATAGAGACTGCAAAGAAACGCCTGTAAACATTATCATGTCCCCCACCAAAAATAAGCCTCTCCCTAATGTACCATGGAAGCTTGTACGCGAGGTTTGAAGCCTCAACCATGGATTGATTTCATTAGTTTGAGATAAAAGGTGATGTTCTCCTCCAGGCCTTTAGGTCGAAGCATTGCTTCGCTGATGACGTCAAACATGTTGTGAGAGATTTAGGTGGTCCCATTTGTAGCTATAACAGGGCAGATTTCATGATCATTATCTTTTATGCCTTTGGAAAATAATCTCTTTGCTTTAAATATAACTATTCATGTATTACTTAAGGATGAGTGAAAAATCAAGGTTGGTTATCTAATGGCTAAAACTTCACACCCTCTTCATAAGACCATTCAGTATTATACCCTTTAGAACCGTTTCCAATGTATCTCAGGGCTTTCGCGTATGTGGGTGTGTTGTGTTTTTCACCTCCACCTGCCCAGAAATGAAATGAGAAACATTTGGCAAATACATCTCTCCTGCCAGGGATGGACAAGCACATTTCTGCTTGGGTGGGACTAATTCCTTTTCATTCCTCTTCTAGTCAACTTCCCCCGTTCTCTCCTTCCTCCTCCCCTTTCCTCCTCCTCCTCTTGCTCCTCTTTTACAGGGTGTGCCAGAGTAACGTTAGCCTCTTGGTAACTAAAACGAACATAAGGGAAGAGTGGAAACCGCACTTTTTTTAGAGGTAAAAAGGCAGACGCCCAACTGAGTTAGAAGTTATGCAGTCTTCTCTCTTCTCTCTGCTATATTTTATGCAAATCACAATCATTCTGTATGTTCATTTGTTTATGCAATTTAAATATCTCTGTTTAGAAAACTAAATGCATAATGGAACTCTGAAAAGCCTGAATTTTTAAAGGAAGCTCCATATGTTAATGTTAAGTTACATATTTTTTCCAAGAGTAATTGGTTCGAAACAAATTAGTTTTCCTCATTCAGACTTGGTTTCTGCTTCACGGTAACAAGTCAGTACATTTCATTCTGTAAAAGTGAAGCAGCCTAGTCTAGTGGATAGAACAGTGGCCTGGGGGTCAGGAGGACCTGGGTTCTAATTCTAGGTCCACCACTTGTCTGCTGTGTGACCTTGGGCAAATCAGTTCACTTCTCTGTGCCTCGGGTACCTCATCTGTGCAGTGGGGATTAAGACTGTGAGCCCATGTGGGACATGGACTGTGTCCAACATGGTTAGCTTGTATCTACCCCAGAGTTTAGTACAGTGCCTGGTACATAGTAAGTACTCCACAAAATATCATAAAAAGCTGAAGATGATGTTTTATCTTGTCCATGATCCATTACTGGATTTCAATAAATGGTGCCTTTCACTGTATCAATGAAAGCTGTTGCTATTTTGCCACAGGATACGTATGTTCTTATGAAAACCCCATTGTTTCCCTATGATCTCACGTGGTTTTATCAGTATAAACATCTTAAACTTGCTTGCTTAGTTTACCTTTTTGAGCAACATCAAATTTAAAAGTTAGCTCTACTTTAGGAAGAGTTCATAAAGCAACATGAAACTAGGTTTCAAAACAACGAACACGACTCATGTCTGACTACATCGGTTTTGTCCATTCTTTTCGCTAGAAATCATTTTCTTAAGAGGAACTATGCTGTGAGAAAGAATTCACACAAGTTGACTGAGAAATGTTGCCTTCCTTTTACATTTATATAGCAGACTAGCATCCACTTACATTAATTCTTGGAAAAGGCACCTTTGGGAAGAAATGCCACTTTGAAGAACGTTTACTGGCCTTATCCAACTAAAATACTCTATTCAAAACACCTCCTTAGGCCTCTAGGGTTATAGATTTGGACTGTTTATCTGAATATGGAAAATATTAAATGAAGTTTTGAATAATCTCTACATAGGTTTATGTTAGCTTTTCAGTATTTTCATACCTGGGTACACATATTTGAAAGTTATCTGGGGTACTTAACGAGAAGACAAGATTGTATTCTCCTGATGTCTGTCGAAAATCTCTTCAACTTCCTAGGTATTCCAAACTAATGCTTTAGCTCCTGAGCACAGAAAATAAAGTAGTAGTCTTCAGCATCTGCACGGTAACTTGAAAAGCACCTAAAAATGATAGAATTGCATTTTTACTGTTTAAAATCTCAGTGTGTAAAATAACTATCCTTAAATATGGATTAATCAACTCCTTCATTCTAGTGATGATAATATAGGGTAAGAATTTACTTGATATCATCACTGGTTTTCAGCTGTAGTTCTGTATGATGCCTTATCATTTATTGAAGTAGCTGAAGAATGTGTGAAAGGAGTCTATTGGAAACTCATTCAATAATGTAATTCTGTAACTAGAAATGAAGTTAAGCTTTTGCCGTTCACTCTTACATTCAAGATTTCCAAAGGAAACAAGGGGACTTTAGAGATCTCATTGATGAGATATGAAATGAACTACTCAGTATCTCGGGGCTTCCTGAATTTGTTTCAAGTAAATCATTTCCCTAGCAGAATAGAAGTTTAAAAACAAGTAATAGTAGCACTAAATTATCTACTGATGGAAATGGAGTGAATCGGTGTGGGTAGGAATGAGGAGGGAGATAGAAGACTTGAATAACAAAGAAGGTTGGGGGTGGGGAGAAAGACCCTTAGAGAATATGGAAAAAAATGAATTTCTTTTCCCACTGCTTCTTGGGCTCCAAATTAATGGAAATCTGAAAGGTTACACTGAACATTACTCAACAAATCTTTGAAAGAACTTTTCTGGCTGCAATTGAAAGCAAATATTAGAAGTTGTATCCAAGCACATGGGTTAACATCACGTATTCATAAATAATCTATACTTGTATACATGGAATTTTTTTCCCTAAATAGTCTGTATAGTTGACACACTGAAGTCTAAAACTGTGATGCTGCATCCACGGACACAGTAATCAGCAAGGTTCAATACAAAGACAACCTCCTGAAGTTCCACTCTGGAAATGATCTCGGTACATTCTTGGTACACTTCGACAACCCACATCTAGTAGCAGAAGGAATTAGAGGTGTGTGGTAGTCATTCCTTTCTAGATGCTGTGATAAAAATAATTACAGAAGTCTAGAGCAGAGTGTCTCCAGGAAACCTAGCCATACCAATATTTAGCTGAATGCTGAACTCCACCCCTCCATGTTGAATCTGCTCAGAATCCCACACACTAGCTACTTAACTGCTTAGCCGAAAACCAGCTACTCTTGGTTGAGAAGTGGTGTGATCTAGTGGAAAAAACACAGGGCTGGAAGTCAAGAAGCCTGGATTCTAGACCCAGTTCCACCACTTGTCTGCTGTGTGACCTTGGGCGAACCCCTTAACTTCTCTATACCAATTTCCTCCTCTGTAATGTGGGAATTAAATACCAGTTCCTCTTCCTACTTAGATTATGGACCTCCTATAGGAGAGGGACTATATAATAATAATAATAGTGATGGTATTTATTAAGCACTTACTATGTGCAAAGTACTGTTCTAAGTGCTGGGGAGGTTACAAGGTGATCAGGTTGCCCCAGGTTGGGCTCACAGTCTTAATCCCCATTTTACAGATGAGGTAACTGAAGCACAGAGAAGTTAAGTGACGTTCCCAAAGTCACACAGCTGACAAGTGGCAGAGCTGGGATTTGAACCCATGACCTCTGACTCCAAAGCCCATGCTCTTTCCACTGAGTCACCCTGCTATCTGACCTGCTAATTTGTTTGTACTCTAGTACTTAGTACAGCAATTGGCATATGGAAAGTGCTCAGCAAATGCCATTATTATGATTATGATTACACCCTAACAGGGCAGACTTCACACTACAAGAGACCCAGAAATTCTATTTCAGAGTGAGATTCATCACCCATTTGTTAGAGAGACCCCTGCATTAGTGAACTCTGATGAAAATAAATATCTGCTGCAGAAAAAAGCCACCAGGATTTTGGCATCAGCTCTGCTGCAGCACAGAACATAGCCTCAGTTTGGAAAGAATCTCATCCAGGATCTGGATAAACCAATTTGGAGGTAGAACTTCAGGTGAACAATTGACCTTGCAGTTGGTTGCCTCTCCCTGGCCTGGAAGGCTCTCCAGGAATATCGGGACCTTAACAAAGCTCCAAATCCATCTGCAAAGGCTCCTAAACCAAGGCTGAAGTACATGACTTGCATCTTCAGGCGTGAACATCAAATCATTTTTATTTTTCCACACACAATGATAATGGCAAGGAAAAAACAATTTATTTCAATCAATGGTACCTATTGAGCACTTACTGTGTGTAGATCACTGTACTATGTGTTTGGGAGAGTACAGTACAACAGAGTTGGTAGACCCTTTCTCTGCCCACAGGGAACTTTATAATTACAGATTTTTAATCCAACAACCAAAAGTATTCTCCAACCCTATAAGAACTTGGAGGGCTTTCAGAATATATCTGGGAAAATCATTTGATGTTAATCCCATCATCCCCATTTTACAGATGAGTAAATTAAGACCCAGAGTAGCATCTTACTAAATGCTTGGTACACAATAGCTGTATTGTGGTCCAATGGAGCCAGTGTCTTAATTGAATAATAATTGCTAGGCAGTGGCTGTCACCGTGAATCACAAAACCATTAAGTTTAGTAGTATTTATTGAGGGCTTACTGTGTGCAGAGCACTGTACTAAGTGCTTAAGGGGTGTTGAAAGATCAGCTGGTCCAGTATCCAATCCTAAGGCTGGCAGCTCTAAAACCATCCTCTAATGAAAGATCCCCAAGGGCTGAGATGTCACAATCTCTGTATTAGTTTCTTCATATTTAATCATCCTCCAATTGGAGATTTTTTCTTCCTGTCCAAACTCTCTCCTGCTGCCACAAACCCGTTTGTTAGTAATAATAATGCTATTGCTTAAGCCCTGCCATGTGCCAAGTACTTTACAAAATGCTGAGACAGATACAAGATAATCAGATCACACTCCCTGTCCCAAGAGGGGCCCACAAGTAGGAGGGAGAACAGCTATTGAATTTCTTTTTTACAGATGAGCAAACAGAAGCAGAGAGAAGTTAGGTGTCATGCCTGAGGTCACACAGCGAGCAAGGGGAAGAGTCAGGATCAGAACCATGTCCTCTGACATTCAGTTTTGTGTTCTTTCCACTAGATCATGCTGCTTACCACATTCTTCCTTGTGTAGGCCTCCTGCCTGAGAAAGGAATTTCAAACAATTAATACTGCAAAAATAATCACTGCTGCAGATGACTCAATTCAAAGCTAACTAACCAGAAGTGTAGCACTGATACTTGTCCATTCTATCTGCCATATGTGGACTGTGAGGGGAAACAAAGGGGAAATGAGTTGGGAGGTAAATGAAGTAAGCGTGATTGTCTGCTATTGAACCAGAACAGCCCAAAGGGAAAAGCCGAAATGGGACCAGCTAATTATTCCATTAGAAAGCAGAAAAGCGGTCAAAGCTACAAAGTGCTTAGGCTGAAAACTGTAAAAACTGAGCTAGGAGAGAAAAAGTAGATCCCAGTAGAGTTCAGGAGAAGTAGTTATTTTCCTGTTTCATCCCATTTAACGCTCCTTGCTCCTCCTCAGCATATGTTCCAACTGTACCTCACTGACAACTTACTCATCTCCATCCCATTGCTTACATCCTCCCTACACAACTCTGCCAACGCACATTCTTCCTATCCTTCAAAGGCCTTCCAAAGAAATGCCCTCTTCAAGAAGCATCCTTGTATAATCGCTCACCTTCTGGATCATGCTGCCCCATCTTATGGATATGGACGTGCATTCGGGTGTATTTGTTTTTCTAATTGTTAATAATAATAATTGTGATATTTGCTAAGCGCCTCCTTTATGCCAGGCACTAAGCACTAGGGTAGATACAAATAAATTGGGTTGGACACAGTCCCTGTTCCATAAGGGGCTTGCAGTATCAATTCCCATTTTACAGATGTGGTAATTGAGGCACAGAGAAGTGAAGTGGCTTGCCCAAGGTCACACAGCAGACAAGTGGATTAGAACCTCTGACCTTCTGACTCTCAGGTTTCTGCTCTATCCACTACGCCAATTGATTGCTTACTTTACTAGTAGTCTTTATTAGTAGTATATTATAGAAGTAGTAATAATATATTAGTAGTATGTATTCTTTTACCTGTAGGGTATTGATTTGGGTATCCTTGTCTCCCCCATTAGACTGTAATTTCCTTGAAGGCAGCGGTGTCGTCTATGTTCTCCAAACCCCTTGTATAGGGCTCTGCCCGCATACATGTTTAGTATGGGCTACTGACACTGACAATGATGAGAAAGCGAGTCAGGACTTAGTTGACTCACCCAAGCACAGGGAAAGTAGAAAAAGTCAAATCCCCAAGAGTGCCTAAAATCTATGGCATTTCTGGAAGACACTTACTCTGACATTATACTGGTTAATACCAACCAAAAGGCAACATCTGGGGAAGGGAAATTATTATTTCTTTCCTTATCCCTCTTCTTGCCTTCACCTTTGTTCCCTTTTTCCCACTTCTCTGATCTCCATTCCTTCTTAAAGACCTCTTGTCACTCCATTCCTACCTCTCAGGGATATAACCTGTTTGTTTCTTCTGCAAGCAGCCAGAGGTAATGGTGATTAGCCTCCAAATACAAAATAGATGGATGACTAGGTGAATACATTTGTCATTTCCTACCTAGGGCAGTCACATTGGAAAGCCTTAGAGCTAAAGTTCCCTCTAATCAATGTTACCAGCATATAATATACTCTGTAGGTAGCATTTAATCAAAGTTTGTCCCTAAAAACTTTGTCACAAGGTTTCACTGCACTCTGAATAGGCAGAGTTAAGAGATGGTGCCAGATATAAGAAACTCACCTTTCTCACTAGACTTTTTGTCATACTTTACATTTTCTTCTTAACAGTTTAATAATAACAATAATAATGGCATTTATTAAGCGCTTACTTTGTGCAAAGCACTGCTGTAAGCACTGGGGAGGTTACAAGGAGATCAGGTTGTCCCACAGGGGGCTCGCAATGTGAGTGCCTAATTTTGCATTTCGTATCCTGGGGCTTTTTAAGTTTTGTTTTTTTTAAAAAAGGAAAATTTAAGTAGCTCCAAAGTGCTCCTATTAAAAACCAGTGCACAAATCAGCATCTAATTTTACAATGTTATTAACTGTGTTAAATTTAGTTCAACATTTTTCAAAATTCATAGGCTGTTTTTCTTTTCACTGTCTAAGGACAGAGACATTTCAAGCTTCAGTGATATTTCAGGTTAATTTAAAATACTGAATTATAATTTGGGGGTGATTTGAGGGGAAAAAAAATCTAAGTTTTCCTTCAACAAAATTGGCTGAATTGGCTCGATTTACAAAGACAAAAGGAAGTGCTGATTGAAGATACAAGGGTATCCACATACCCTTGAGCTGAAACCAAACTATTTGTTTTGGAAGAAAACTACAAAAGTGCGAGTTAGCCCTTTTTTAACATTTAGATCATGAAAGAAGAACCAGTTTCCACAGCCTCAATCATAATGAACTGAAAATAATTGTGATAGTACTTTTATTATTCATTCAGTCGTATTTATCATTATTAGCGCTTTCTATGTGCAAAATGCTGTTCTAAGCACTGGGCTAGATATAAGCTAATTCGGTTGGACACGGACCCTGTCCCACATGGGGTTTGCAGTCTAAGTAGGAAGAAGGAGTAGGATTTAATCCCCATTTTACAGATGAGATAACTGAGGCACAGAGAAGTCCAGTGACTTTCCCAAGGTCACACAGCAGACAGATGGCAGAACTGGGATTAGAACCCTGCCCCTCTGATTCCTAGGCCCCTGCTCTTTCCATTAGGCAACACTGTTTCCCATTCTAGCAGCAGCTCTCTGTTTTAGCAATGTTTGTATTTTGGCTATCCCTATGGATTGACATTACATGTGATTGCTTAAAATGAATCAATTGTATTTATTGAGCGCTTACTGAGTGCAGAGCACTGTACTAAGCGCTTGGGAAGTACAAGTCGGCAACATATAGAGACGGTCCCTACCCAACAGTGGGCTCACAGTCTAGAAAGTTTAATAGTTGACTGTTGTATAAAGTCACAGGTTCCAGTCCAGAATCTTTCTTCCATCAGTTCTATTACAAGGTTTAAGTACTTTTATTATCCTTGGAAGAGGCCCAAGGACAACTTGACTGTTATTAGGGCTAATTAGTGAGAGGAGTAAATCCAAGGTTTTCCTGAAGGTAATAGGGGATAAAACAGTTGATCATTCCCAGAATGTTTCTTTCATTGATGATTGAGTTAGAACAAGAGAAATGGCTTGTTCATTCAAAAACTTAGCATATTCAAAGTGGACAGTCCCACACTACTGCATCCAGCATTATTCGTATTAGCTTTGGTACAATTCATGCAAGGCCTCTGCAAACTGGGATGAAGGGATAATTTAGTCCTAGGAAAACAAGGCAAGATATTACACCCATTAGGTACTCTAAAATGCTTACTGTGTGCCGAGTACTGTACTAAATGCTTGGGAGAGTACCGTATAACTGACTTGATATACGCAGTGAGCTTATAGCCTAGAGTGACTAGAAGGGCATGTGAGAATTTGTTTCCATCAAGATTTGTATCTGGCATATTTCTCTGCACTCTGGATGTCGAATTGAATGAAAAACCACTTTCACTGGTTCAAAAAATCAGAAGCTTTATCTAAGGGCTTGAGACACTTTAGCAGAGCTTCATAGTCTTGATATTTGTAGGTAATTTTGGAAAAAAGTATTTTTGATCAAATTCATCAAAGACTTAAAATGAAAAAACTGGGTAATTCATGATCCTAAATTATTCAACTACCTCCAGACTTGATTGAATAATGCCTTTGGTTTGTTTTTAGAACCTCAAGTTATCAGCCAAC
Organism: Tachyglossus aculeatus; assembly: GCF_015852505.1. Lineage (NCBI taxonomy): Eukaryota > Metazoa > Chordata > Mammalia > Monotremata > Tachyglossidae > Tachyglossus > Tachyglossus aculeatus. The sequence continues at coordinate 11,300,821 of NC_052078.1, read as the reverse complement.
AGACTGGAATATTTTAGAGGGTCATATATCTTACAATTAATTGTACAAATACCAGCCTTTCTAATTTGAGAGGGTCCGGGGGAGGGAGGAGAGGACCTGGAGTCTTTTGGCACAACAGAGGCAAATCAGCATATTTTAGAAACATTTTACTTTCCTATGACTAACAATCTGACAAAAGCATCTACTAACTTTTAAATAATTAGTTCTTCCAGTTCTGGAAATGTAAACATCTGGGAATCAGCTCCCTATGCCACAAAGGAAGTCAACCTTCCCATGACTTATCAAAGTAAGAGAACAGATGCTGCCTACTATTACCATGCTTTACAGTTCGGAACTTGCAATCAGCAAAACAGTATACTTTTTTTACTCTTTCCCAGTTTGAAAAGTGAAAACGCAATGTTCTAGACAGAAGAAAACAGAGCTCTTTCCAGGATCAAATGCATTCATGCTTATTTTGCATGTTTCTCCTGGTTTAGGAAAAAGTATCCTTAATAAAACAAACAATGAATAAATTAAAAATAAAAGAAATGCTTTGAATACAATGTCTGGCTAATCACTGCCATTCATGCTACAAGTGAAGGAAGAACTGCTATATGCAAGAACAGTTTAGATAATGGTTAGATGGTTAGAAAGGGTAGGAGTGAAAAGATTAGAGGGTAAGAATGGAAAGGACATGAATATGGAACATGAATATAGTACTAGACTGTCAAAATTTCAAAGGATGAATAAGGCACCATCCCAATTCTGTGCTCTCTTAAAGTATAAGCTCCTTATGGGCAGGGAATTCATTCAATCATATTTATTGAGCAGTTACTGTGTGCAGAGCACTGTACTAAGCGCTTGGGAAGTACAAGTCGGCAACATATAGAGATGGTCCCTACCCAGCAATGGGCTCACAGTCTAGAAATGTGTCTTGTTATTCTGTGACACTTCCCAAGAGCTGAATATAGTGAATGCACTCAGTTGCTTGATAAATTTAACATTATTACAGCTCCTATTGGCTATCTCCAGTACTCGTGTGCTTCTGCAGAATTTTCACTTATAGCATATGGGTGAACGATTCCAGTCCTTCTCTGAATAACATAGATTGTCTCTGGAGTCTCTGAGTCCACAAGGAATGTGAACTGCGTCATCATGAGACCTTTACAAGATTTAAAATATTAGGAAGACTTTGCTTGTGTCTGCACCCTGGATGGCATGGGAGGCTGCATCCTGAGGCATCTATTGGTCCTTTTACTCCTGGACTGGTTGGATTCTGAGCTTTGTTTTTTATGTTGATTTTTGGATTGATATTATTTCATATTTCCTATTGTGTCTTTCGCCAAATCCTTTACCATCTTATTCTTCAATTGTGAACTCCTGGAGGGCTAGAGACTGTCTAATCCTCACCTGTGCATTTTTTTTCTAGTGCTTAGTAGAGTGCTCCCACACAGATGCTTAATATAATATAGTTACTACTATTTCTACTACTACAAAACTTGGCTGAATATTTCATTTTGTTGTAATGTCAGTCCCCAAATCTTGCCTCTCTGTTGCTTTTTCATTAGCATCAGCCTTATCACTTAACAGTTAGTGAAAGCATCCATTTATTACTTTTCATCTATTACGTGCGTTTACATCTACTGCCTTAATTCAGAATGGCTGTACTATTGGCTTTCAAGCACTCAATCACCTTGCCCCCTCTTACTTTAACTTCACTGCTCTCTTGTTACAACCCAGCCCGCACACTTCGCTCCTTTAATGAATGCCAACCTACCCACTGTACCTCAATCTCGAATCCCGGCTCCACCACATGTGTGCTGTGTGACCTTGGGCAAGTCACTTAACTTCTCTGAGCCTCAGTTACCTCATCTGTAAAATGGGGATTAAGACTGTGAGCCCCACGTGGGACAACCTGAGCACTTTGTATCCCCCCAGCGCTTAGAACAGTGCTTTGCACATAGTAAGCGCTTAACAAATGCCAATCTCATCTATTTTACCCGACGACCTCTCAGCCACGCCCTGCTTCTGATCTCACAATTACTCTGCCCACCTTCAAAGCCTTATTGAAGGCACATCTTCCCCAAGAGGCCTTCCCTGACTAAGCCCTCATTCCCTCTTCCCCCCAACTTTTTTCACCACTCCCTCAGCCCGGCAGCATTCATGTACCTATCTGTAATTTATTTACTTATGTTGAAGTCTGCCTTCCTCTCTAGACTATGAGCTCTTTCTGGGCAGGGAATGTGTCCTGTTCAATTCCGTTGTGCTGAACTCTTCCAAATGCTTAGTACAATGCTCTGCACACAGTAAATACAGTTGATTGGATATATGCATGGCTTAGCAATATATTCAGAAGTGATCTGATTAACTAAGAGATCATCCAAGGGTGAGGAGAGATTAGGGAAGAGAGGCAGGGATTTGAGGAGAGAAATGGCTCAAGGAAGACACTGGGCTCTCTAGCACTGCATCCTTCTCCCCTAAGTTCCCTAGACTGAAGTCTTCTCATCCCCCTTCTCCCTCTCCCCACGGCTCCTGCATCAGTGCCACTATCTTCCACCTCAAATGGAAGGACTCTATTACCTATTATTTGTGTAAACTCCCTCTGTGTATGGTCTTGAAACAGGATCTATGATCTGCCACCCACAGGTGCCAATTTATTTTTCTTGAGTGTGAAGTCAAAAAATAAGGTGGGGTGGTTTGAGAATGGCAGACAGGCTTCACAGAGGTAATGGGTCAGAAAGGCCCAATTTAAAGTCTGCTCAGCCCCACTCTGGAATTCCGAACCTGTCAAATACCAAGAATGGAAGAGACGGGGCAAGGCTTCAGCTGGGTAGATAATTGCTTCAACCTCTTAGCTGGAAACCCATCGGGGTAACCACTTCCATTGCCCCCGTGGGGTTGGCACTTCTGCTGCCACCTGTTTAGTTTGCGAAGGCCTATCAGAAACCTCTATCGGAAAGACACAACCTGCTGTGTTAGAAAGCTGCCTCGAATTGGAAACCTCTAGGATATAGCTTGAATGAAGTCAAAGCTCATTAACTCCCTTTGATGCTGGCCTGAAAAAATCTCCTAAGAACAATCACTTGCTGGAAATTAATTTTCTGTTTCTCCCTGTTTCCTATCAAGCCAGCCACACTGAGAACAGTCGCACTCGCAGCACTTTTCTGGCTCGATCTGTTCCTATCTGGCAAAGGGCGAAATCACGAAGATCATGAGAATGGGTGAAAACCTCCAAAACGGGTTGTTTTCTACAGACCCATCCCATAATATTGGTCTAGACTACAGAACTAGGCAGGACCTTGAGAGACCTAGTCTGGCCCCATGCCTTCTCACTCCTGATAGTAGCACAAACTGAGCTTGGTTCTGCTTAACTTACAAAATGAGCCGAGATTTTGTGTTGGCAATAAAAATAATTTATCATCTCTAAGTCACAGCACTGACCCACCTGTTGTCCGCAACTAGAATGTGTTGCTCAAAACTAAGAAATGGAACATGATTCCATGATTTGACGTCACTGCCAAATTTAAAAACCATTTTTTCGCCCGTTTCCCTCTGACTTTAGGGTGGATGTCACTGACCTTAAAACAGTTGCAAGGAATCTTTAAAACACTTAAGGATCTTTTTTGCAGGCACTAATAATTAGATCACATTTGTATTTTATATTTTTGCTCTAACTTCAGGGGCATCATTATTAGGCTTGATAGGTCCCCGTTTACTCAGAGCAGAGCTGTACCAATTTCTATGCTATAAATGAACTCCTGAGACACACAGATGAAATTAAAATGACCAACTGGAATTGGAAAATGGATTTTTTTTTTGCACTTATCACCCTCTTGGTCTTGAGGTTGTTGTTTATGTCTTTGAGAAGCAACTAAACTTATTTCTGTCTATTTCAAGTGCTATAGAAAGGGCTGGTTTGATGGTTCTTGTAACTGAAGTTCTATATTTTTCAAGGAGGTAGTAATGCAATTTTCCCAACCCCATCTGATCAGCATAGCTCCACTATTTCAGAAGAAGTGCCCACTAGAGATTTTATTCTCTAGTGCTTTCATCTCCAGGGGGACTAATGAGTCAACTTTTTTAAAAATGGTATTTTGTTAAGCCCTTACTATGTGCCAGGCACTGTATTAAGCACTGGGGTAAATACAAACTGATGATGATGATGGTATTTGTAAGTGCTTACTATGTGCCAAGTACTGTTCTAAGAGCTCAGATCGAACACTGTCTATGCCCCACGTGGGGCTCACAGTCTTAATCCCCATTTTACAGATAAAGGAACTGAGTCACAGAGAAGTGAAGTGACTTGCCTAAGGTCACTGAGCAGACAAGTGGCAAAGCTGGGATTAGAACTCAGGGCTTTCTTATTCCAGGCCTGTGTTCTGTCCACTAGACAACACAGCTTCTCAAACTAGATTATTGTTGGTGATGGTGACAATTGTTTCTTCACAAGTAATTAACTGAATTTTTTGGCATAAATTAGCATTGTAAACAATATTACAGTTCTTTGCCACAGTTGATCTAGATCAGAACAAAATGAAATCATTTATCTCTACATACTCAGATCTGAATTCATTATTGCTGTTGGTGATCTTTGTGAGTAGGATTTATTTATTTTTAATAGCATTGTTATGCACTTACTACGTCCCAGGCACTATACTAAGCACTGAGTAGATGCAAGATAATCAGTTTGGACACAGTCCATGTCCCACATGGGGCTCACAGTCTTAATCCCCATATTACATTGAGGTAATTGAGGTGCAAGGAAGTTGTTAGTTGTTCAACATCACACAGCAGGTTAGTGGCAAAGCTGGGATTTGAACCCAGGTCCTTCTGATCTCCAGGCCCATGCTCTAGTTTATTAACTAGAGGCAGCAAGAATCTGGACCAAGGTGGGGGGTTTGGTTGGAGAAAAAGGGGCATATCTGGGAAATGCTGTGTAGAAAATATTGGCAGGATTTAGTGGTGGACTGAATATGACAGATTGAGATCCAGGCATGCAGGCTACATAACATATAACATAACAACAAACAGACACATTCCTGCCCACAGCGAGCTCATGAGCTCAAGTATCCGTGAAAAACTGGCTGACTGCAAATAACGATTGCTTTAGATAAACACACACAAAAGTTGGGTTGGATTTTAGTTCGGAAATCACAACGGTGCTACCAAGCCCTTTATTTGCTATTCTGTGCCCCACTGCTAGAGCCACTTTTTTTTTTCATTCCAGAAACAAATCAATTTCCCTTTAAAATAACAATGTCCACTCTCACTTATGAAATGATATATTGGAGCCTATGAGTCATATAAGGTGTAAGTGTATTTGGAAGCATTTACAGCAATCAGATGAGGATGATTTACAATGATTCCCATCTTCCAGCCCACTGGGTGAATTTGAGATATGGCCCCCCAGTGCGGTGTTCTCATCCAGCACACAGACTTCCATTCTCCATGGGGAAAAGAGATGCAGTTATTTGGGGTTGGAAAAGAAAAGGGAGTCGTTTGAACATATGCAGGGCGGGAAGCATTAATTTCAATAATTTTAGAAAGCAAGCAAATGAATAAAAGGGATTTGGAGCATCCGTTGAGTGTTCAGAGATCTCCAAAGAGGTGACCAAAAGCAAACAGAAATTCCTTGGGTGAGGAATGGTGATCCTGATTTCTCATCTTTGAGATCCTTGAAACCACCCTGATTAGTGGTTGTGGGTGGGAAGGAATTCTTGACAGATGGACAGATATCACCTCACCTTCCACCTCCCCAGTGAAACAGTTCTGCATGCTAGCTGCTCTGTTCATGAATTGTCCCAAATATAATCAACGAGGGGACCGTGGGGGCGAAAACAAGGAGAGAGGCAACAGTCAAGTTCAACTAGGGATTCTGGCAGTCTCACTCCAACACCTGACCCAAACACTCTTCCCTTCACCAATTTTTAAACATCAAAGATTTTCCCTGAGAAGCAGGGTGGCCTGGTGGGAAAGGCTGGGCCTGAGTTCTAACCCAGCCTCTCCCACGTGACTGCTGTGTGACCTTGGGCAACTCACTTAGCCTCTGTGTGCCTCAGTTCCCTTATCTGTAAAATGGGGATTAAGACTGTGAACGCCAAGTGAAACATGGACTGTGTCCAACTTGATTAGCTTCTATTTACCCAAATGCTTAGTACAGTGCTTGGCACATAGAAACCGCTTAAAAAAATCCCCCCCCCCCCAAAAAAAAAGTGAAATCACCCTATTCTTTCTTTAAATGTTTGTGGATGTTATTTGAATTTTGGTTGCCTGCAAGTAAAGATTCCCCTCCCCAATTCCCCCATTTACCACTGTTTCCATTGAGTACCCAATTTTGAACGGCTGTTGCCTTCTGACCTGAGTCCAATGTTATTCCAAGGATAAAGATAAATGATCCCATTCAATCAGTGGAATTGAGTGTTTACTCTGTGCAGCACTGTATAAACACTTGGGAGATATGATCCTTGCCCTCAAAGGAGCTTACAATCTAGCAGGGGAGATTGAATTTTTTAAAAATCGTTATATAATTTTAATGAATTACAGGTAGGGGAAGTAGGTAGGAGTATGGATTGTGTACAGAGTGCCCGGAAAAGGCCATACAAATTTCTAATCAATCTGTGTATCCCAATTGGATTGTTTCCTTTTAAATTTTCCAACTTGTTCAAAATTCATTGGTTGCTGTGTCTGAGTTTAAGGGCTGGAAATGAATTACATGCCCTAGGCTCTTTGGGGGAGAGAGCATTGATTCTTTTATAGGGTTTGTTTTTTTTTAAAGCTGTTCCTCTTAAAAGCTTCCATGGCAGGAGAGCAGGGCGGGGTGGATTAGGGGTTGTGGGGAGGGAGACAAGGTGAGAAGCAGTTGACCTCTCTTGACTGACAAGTCTGTTTTTCAGTCTCATTGATGAGGAGGCTAGCAAAATGGTGCAACCTTCTTCTGGGGCTTGTGTCCTACGGTCTGCCTACTATGGTTCTTAATATCTTTGTTTCATTACTTCCATTTCTTTCACAAAGAGCTGTGAATTTCTCTCTCCCTGACTCTCCCTGATAAGCCCCGAGTGCTAAAGGGAACACAATGAGAGTATTGGTGCAAATTACTGAGCAGATAATGTTGCCTGACATTAGGGTCATTGGTGTTGTTTTCAATGGGGAAGGCAGTTCAGCTTAAATAAAAGATTCTTCAAATTAGAAAGACTGAAAGTTGTTGGCCAGTCACACAGGGTAAAATTATAAATATGCTAATGAGTCCTTCTATTATAATAAATTACTTTGTTGTTAATAAAGAACGAACAACAGTCATAATTGCAGTACAAATGGTGATTTTTAAATTACTATCTGCTATTTAGGGATGTTTAAAATTTATATTCTACCATTTAGGGAAGAGAAAACTTCAAAAATGTTACCGGTCTTCGCTACGTAACTATTGCTTTGTAAAATATTTTCTTTTTCTCAAAGTTTCTTTGCGGATTGGGGGGAAGAAATTTGGAAAGCACTTTGAATTCAACTCATGAAGAAAATCTTTCTGGGGTCAGCTTGAGTTCTTTCTGTACATTTGTTCCCTTGCCTTTGACAGCGGTGTGTACATTCAATTCACAAAGGGGAAAAATCCTTATTTCTCTGGGTTATTCATAGAAAGGTTGAGAGACATTTTGCACAAGTCTATTATGAGCATTGAGAGATAATATTCCTCTAGTCACAGCCTACAGACAGTTTTCAAAACCGCATTTTTTTTTCCTCCTGGTAAAATGTAGAAAAGACTTCCAAGTTATTCTCTAGTGCACAAACTCCTAGGATCTCCCAAATCAAACCTTTTATCCTGCCTTCATTAGTGAAATGCAGGAGACGGGAGCTTCAAGTAGCACAATTAGTTCATTCAATTCAATCGTATTTATTGAGCGTTACTGTGTGCAGAGCACTGTACTAAGTGCTTAGGAGGTGGGGGGGGCATTAATCAGTCAGGCAGTCAGTCAATCAATCATATTGATTATGTGCTTACTGTAGGCAGAGCACTGTACTCAGTGTGTGGGAGAGTACCATATAACAGACACATTCCCTGCCCACAGTGAGCTTACAGGCTAGAGAGGAAGGCAGACATTAATATGACTGTAAGCTTCTTGTGGGCAGGGGATGTCTGTTTATTATTATATTATACTCTCCCAAATTCTTAGTAGAGTGCTCTGCACACTGTAAGCACTCAATAAATATGATTGAATGAATGAATGAATAAATAACGAAGCCCCTACACTCCCCTGAATAAGCATTTTCTCTGCACCCAGAATGTGCCGTGTTCACATAAGATATCGAGTGAGATAGTATCGTGTGAACATGGAACATTCTGAGCGCAGAGAAAATGTGTAATAATTATTAATGCTTAATAGTAATTATGGTATTCATGTGCAGAGCACTGTACTAAATGCTTGGGAGAGTACAATAATTCCTTACCTACAGTGAGCTTACAGGCTAGAGAGGAAGACAGACATTAATATAAGACTGTAAGCTTGTTGTGGGCAGGGGATAAGTCTGTTTGTTATTATATTATACTCTCCCAAATTCTTAGTACAGTGCTCTGCACACTGTAAGCACTCAATAAATATGATTGAATGAATGAATGAATGAATAACGAAGCCCCTACACTCCCCTGAATAAGCATTTTCTCTGCACCCAGAATGTGCCATGTTCACATAAGTTATCGTGTGAGATAGTATCGTGTGAACATGGAACATTCTGAGCGCAGACAAAATGCTTAATAATTATTAATGCCCTCCTTCCTCTCCCCCTTGTCCCCCCCTCCATCCCCCCCATATTACCTCCTTCCCTTCCCCACAACACCTGCATATATGTATATATGTTTGTACATATTTATTACTCTACTTCTTTATTTATTTTACTTGTACATATCTATTCTATTTATTTTATTTTGTTAATATGTTTGGTTTTGTTCTCTGTCTCCCCCTTCTAGACTGTGAGCCCACTGTTGGGTAGGGACCGTCTCTATATGTTGCCAACTTGTACTTCCCAAGCGCTTAGTACGGTGCTCTGCACACAGTAAGCGCTCAATAAATATGATTGATTGATTGAATAGTAATTATGGTATTCGTGTGCAGAGCACTGTACTAAGTGCTTTAGAGAGTGCAATATAACAGATACATTTCCTGAAGAGAAGTAACTTGTCCAAGGTTTACATTGCAAGTGACAGAGCTGGGATTAGAACCCAGGTCCTGTGACTTCCAAGCCCCTACATTTTCCCACTGGGCCTCGCTGTTGCTTTTCTAAATGCAATTTGATTTTGCTTTAGAACACTTTAGAACAGCCCAACTCCTGCCCGTGTACTCACAACACTTGCAGCAACCCAAGACAAATTTGCAGTGGACCAAATGCTACATATGTAAAGAGCCTTAGTGATCACGTGGATGACTTTCAAAACATTTTCAAAATGTTATTCCACATTTTAGCCAAATCTTAGTCAACAAAATGGAGAATGGCACAGGGAATATATTTTGGTAGAGTTAATGATGTTCGTATTTTTTTTCTCCACACTGCATGAATTCCCTGGATAATTTATCGGTCTCCCATTTAACTTTACCTGTGAAGATCTGATCTTACATCTAGAATAACCTATTGTGGGGATTCTTGCAGATGTTTGAAGTCAAGGCCTCATCTGCCGTAACTGTGAATTTGTCTGCTGTGTGACCCTGGGCAAGTCACTTCACTTCTTTGTGTCTCAGTTGCCTCAACTGTAAAATGAGGATTGAGACTGTGAGCCCCATATGGGACAGACAGGACCTGTGTCCAGCCAATTTGCTTGGAACCACCTCAGCACTTAGTACAGTTTCTGGCACATAGTAAGCGCCTAGATACAAGTATTAGCACTTATTGAGTGCTCACTGTGGGCATAACACAGTACTAGCTGCTTTGGCAGGGCTGGCGTCAGATACTTGGCTGTCAGAACTTTGTCACCTAACAAAAACAATAATACTAATGTAATAATTATTGTACTTTTTAAGAGTTTTTTTAATGTGCCAACCACTGTACTAAGTGCTGGGGTAAGTACAAGTATAGTTCCTGCCCTACATGGGGCTCACAGTCTAGGAGGGTATGTCAGTAAATCAATCAACTGTATTGATTGATTTTTTAATATGTGCAGAGCACAGTATTAAGAGTTTGGGAATCCAACAATGCAACAGAGTTGGTGAACTTCGACCCTCCCATAAAGAGTTTAGATTCTAAATGGGGAGACAGACATTAAAATAAATTAGGGATAGGGGAATTAGGAGAGTATAAGAATATTTGCGTAGGCATTGTTGGGCTAGGGTGAGTATCAAAGGGGTACACGGCCAAGTGCATAATCTACACAGAAGGTGTAGGACTCAATCCCAATTTTACAGATGAGGAAACTAAGGCCCAGAGAAGTTAAAAGACTCGCCCAAGGGCATACAGCAGGCTGAGCCAGAATTAGAACCCTGATCCTCCGATTCCCGGGTCGAACTCTTTCCAGTAGGTCAGGCTGCAGGAGGGAAAACATTTTTCTTGCAGTGATCCCATCTCGGTTGCTAGACTACCTCCTGCCTTAACTATGGGAGACATTATTCTTTCCACGCCTGTGGCTTTTAACCCCAATGCAAACCACTGTGTGTCTTTCCCCACTGTCTCTTTACATCCCTCTCCCAACCCATCCAAACTCAGTAGCACTGCCATTGCATAAAAACCCTCCACCCAATAATCTAATCTTCCTCCTCCTCCCTTCTTCTGTTTGTATAAATCAATCAATCAATCATTCGTATTTATTGAGTGCTTACTGTGTGCAGAGCACTGTACTAAGCGCTTGGGAAGTACAAGCTGACAACATATAGAGACAGTCCCTACCCAACAGTGGGCTCACAGTCTAGAAGGGGGAGACAGAGAACAAAACCAAGCATACTAACAAAATAAAATAAATAGAATAGATAGGTACAAGTAAAATAAATAAATAAATAGAGTAATAAATTTGTACAAACATATATACATATATACAGGTGCTGTGGGGAAGGGAAGGAGGTAAGATGTGGGGGATGGAGAGGGGGACGAGGGGTAGAGGAAGGAAGGGGCTCAGTCTGGGAAGGCCTCCTGGAGGAGGTGAGCTCTTCGGCTTGTTCTGTGTCACATGAGATGACAAACTCCTAGATGGTAGAAGCTATGCCGTCTTTAATGTGACTTTGACTAGAATGACCACTGAAAGCACACACGCATTACTCTGGGTGCACAGCATAACATCATGGTGTCATATGGAGCATGACATCATAACATCATCATATCATGGAGAAGCAGCCTGGCCTAGTGGATAAAGCACAGGCCTGGGAATCAGAAGGACCTGGATTCTAATCCCGGCCCTGCTACTTGTCTGCTGTGTGACCTCAGGCAAGTCACTTCACTTCTCTGTGCCTCAGTTCCCTCATCGGTAGAAATGGGGACTAAGACTGTGAGTCTCATGTGGGACAGGGACTGCATCCAGCCCGATTATCTTGTATCTACCCCAGCGCTTAGAATGGTTCCTGGCACATAGTAAGCACTTAACAAATATCACAATTATTATGAATTATTAGTATTAAGGACCATTTTGTGGAAGCATATTGAGTTCCCCTGAACGAAGGGGATTTTTTTCCTGGAGTCCCCTGGCCCACTGCTTGCTCCAGTTTCCGCTCCCAGGCCCCTGTGAATACATACCCTGCTTCTAGACTGTATGCTCATTATGCACAGGGAATGTGTCTGTTTATTGTTATATTGTACTCTCCCAAGTGCTTAGCACAGTGCTCTGCACACAGTAAGCGCTCAATAAATATGTTGGACCGAATGACTTCTGAGCTGTGGAACTCGGTGACAGGTTGGGCGCTTAAAATAAGAAAGTTGGACTTAAAGACATGTTGGGCAGAATCTATCTCAGGGAAGGGAGCAGTTGAAAACGACACCCCACATAGAGCACATTAGCAGTTCGAATTGTGGTAATTTGTTGAGAGCATACTAGGTGCCAAGCATTGGGTTAGGTTAAAGATAAGCAGGTTGGACACAGTCACTGTTCCATAGGGGACTCACAGATTGAGTGGGGGCAGTGGGGGGAAAGGTGGTATTTAGGCGGTTACTGTGTGCCATGCAATGTAATAATAATAATAATAATTTTGGTATTTGTTAAGCACTTACTATGTGCCAAGCATTCATTCAATCGTATTTATTGAGCACTTACTGTGTGCAGAACACTGTACTAAGCGCTTGGGAAGTACAAGTTGGCAGCATATAGAGACGGTTCCTACCCAACAGTGGGCTCACAGTCTAGAAGCCCTGTTCTAAGTGCTGAGGGAGATACAAGGTAAAAAGGTTGTCCCACATGGGGCTCACAGTCTTCATCCCCATTTTCCAGATGAGGGAACTGAGGCACAGAGAAGTGAAGTGACTTGCCCAAAGTCACACACCTGATAACTGGCAGAGCCGGGATTAGAACCCATGACCTCTGACTCCCAAGCCCAAGCTCTTTCCACTGAGCCACGCACTGGGGTCGATACAAAATTATCAGGTCCCAGAGGGGGCACAGATATTGAATCCCCATTTTACAGATGAGGGAAGTGAAGCACAGAGAAGTTAAGGAGCTCAATCCATATCTCGCACCCCAAGAGGGAGAAGAAGTTAAGAGAAGGAGGATGAATACATGGAAACGTTATGAGAGGATCTGAGGAGGCCCCGCCACAATCTTGGATTTCCTGCGTGAGTGGTGGAGGAGCCGTATCTCATGTTCAAGTGCAGATTCATCATGAAAGAAAATCCTCTCCACAGGCCCATCTGTCCATTTCATTGCTCCAATATTGAACTTTTCAGGGTTCTTAGATATGCTAGCCAAGTAGAAGGAAATGTAAAAATGAACCCAACTTAACTGTGTTCTCTGTCCCATATTAGATACTAAAACTGAATTATGTTTCCCCATATTCCCAGCTGGCCTGTAATCACTTGTAGGGCTTTTATTTATGGCAGGCATCTAGGAAAAGAGTACAAAATGCATAACATTCTTTAAAGGTGTTAAACAGGCTAAAAGTTATTAGATTTGCCTTATTATTGCAATAATATTTTATCCTTCTATTTTTAAATGCAGTGTAACTCTAAGGGGGATTTTTCATTTAATTAATACTCTGGCCCAATAAAAGAGCACATAAAATCATCATTTTATGACATTAATGGAGTCTGCTTTTCCAGCACATTTGGAAAAAGCAATTGAACAATGATGCATTAACACCAGGTCAGCTGTTTTGAATTTCTAACAACCTGCTCATGCTTCCATGAGGTAGAATTTTAAACACCGTTGATGTGTTTTCAGAAGGAGTGAACGAATCTAGTTAATCCTTTCATCAGCTTCCTCCCCCTCACCCCTATAAGCCACGACCTGGGCCGTATGCCAATTTATGAACACCTCCTTTTTCTCCAAGTACTCATTGATGATATGGAGTGCATAAATTAAAGTCTATTAATGTGCACACACCTGGTGGAGTATGATGAAATTGGGTCAGAGTTATATTTTGGGAAGCCTTCTTGGGATATTAGGATTTTGAAAGGATTGTTTGTTCATGGGAGTGTTGAAGCAGAAGGAGTTGGGTTTTTTGGAGTGTAGAGAACAGTTTATATATGGAGGTGGGATAGGGAACACCTTACTTGAGGGCAAAAAAGCAAATATTCATCCTCCTCTATTTTCTTCTCATCCTAGAGGCCAAGACCTGAACTCAGCACCTCAATTTCTCTGTACCTCAGAGTTCCATAGCCCCACTATTAGCCTGTCGTGTGACCCTGGGCACACAAATATGGAATCCCCATTTTACAAATAAACGTGACATTCAAAGCCCTTCAAATTCCCTTCAAAGCCCTACTGAGAGCTCACCTCCTCCAGGAGGCCTTCCCAGACTGAGCCCCCTCCTCCCTCTCCCCCTCCTCCCCCTCCCCATCCTCCCCACTGTACCTCCTTCCCCTCTCCACAGTACCTGTATATATGTATATATGTTTGTACATATTTATTACTCTATTTCACTTGCTCATATTTATTCTATTTATTTTATTTGGTTTATATGTTTTGTTTTGTTGTCTGTCTCCCCCTTCTAGACTGTGAGCCCGCTGTTGGGTAGGGACCGTCTCTATATGTTGCCAACTTATACTTCCCTAGTGCTTAGTACAGTGCTCTGCACACAGTAAGCGCTCAATAAATACGATTGAATGAATGAATGAACGAACGAATGAGGGAAGTGAAGCACAGAGAAGTTTAAGGAGCTCAATTCATGTCTTACACCCTAGGAGGGAGAAGAAGATAGAGAGGAAGGATGAGTATGTGGAAGCGTCATGAGAGGATTTCCCCCTCCCCCTTCTAGACTGTGAGCCCATTGTTGGGTAGGGACCGTCTCTATATGTTGCCGATTTGTATTTCCCAAGCACTTAATGCAGTGCTCTGCACAAAGTAAGCGCTCAATAAATACGACTGAATGAGTGAATGATCTGAGAAGGCCCTGCCGCAATCTTGGATTTCCTGTGCAGTTGGTGGAGTCGTCGTATCTCACGTTCAGGTTCACTGTGTTACCTCATCTCTTAAAATGGGGATTAAATCCTTCTCCCTCTGATTTAGACTGTAAACCCCAAGTGGGACAGGGACTGTGTCCAACCTAATTATCTTATGTCTACCCCAGTGTCCACCCCCAGTATCCCCAGTCCATCCTCATTTCTAAGGCTATCTAGTCCTCGATCGTAGATTATGGGCCTTTGAAAGTTGTGTTTTCTACTCTAGTTCAGTACGGTCTTAATAGTGTCAGTATGACATCATAATTCTTTTTTTTATGGTAAAAGGTGTTCATTATGTGCCAGGTACGAGACGATCAGGTAAGACACAGTCCCTTTCCCATGTGGGGCTCACAGCTATAATCCCCATTTTACAGATGAGGTAACTGAGGCACAGAGAAGTCAAGTGACTTGCTCTCGGTCACACAGCAGGCAGAGCTGGGATTAGAATCCAGGTCTTTTACCTCCCGGGCTTGTGCTCCTTCAACCGGGCCATGCTGCTTCCCCAAATTCCCAGAGGAAAATCCTCACACCCTGCTCTCTTCTTGGCTGCCCTCCTGCTCTTCCATTTACTGCTGCCAACTTGGAAGGAAATTTTCCCTGCAATACTCTATTAGGCATCTTCCATTTCTGCCTAACTGGTTTAAAATAGGTCAAGAACCTAAGGATTTACTTTGGGATTTGAGATTAATGATGGCATTTCTTAAGCACGTACTATGTGCAAAGCACTGTTCTAAGCGCTGGGGAGGTTACAAGGTGATCAGGTTGTCCCTCGGGGGGCTCAGAGTCGTAATCCCCATTTTCCAGATGAGGTAACTGAGGCACAGAGAAGTTAAGTGACTTGCCCAAAGTCACACAACTGACAATTGGCAGAGCCGGGGTTTGAACCTGTGACCTCTGACTCCAAAGCCCGGGCTCTTTCCACTGAACCACACGGCTTCTCCATCTTCCCAAACACAAACTTTAATACAGTAAAGGTAGTCGTGTGTTCTGGAAGTTTGGCATGTGAGGAGAGTCGATGACAACAGGACACCCAGATAGCTTTGTAGTGAGCTCGGCACGCACAGGCCAGAAATATGTAACTGTCTGAAAACAGAGGCATTGGGAAGTTTTATGAAGCAAAACTATGCCAGATGTGGTGGGTAACAAATGTAACAATATAGCAAGGGGCAATCTTCACATTTAGGACGCAGAAGATATTATCAGTCACGCACTGTTTTTTTTCAGCCACCTCTGTGCACACTGATAAAGTCTCATAGACAGTAGTGTCATGCATTCACAGGG
This sequence comes from Tachyglossus aculeatus, assembly GCF_015852505.1. NCBI lineage: Eukaryota > Metazoa > Chordata > Mammalia > Monotremata > Tachyglossidae > Tachyglossus > Tachyglossus aculeatus. Next base: position 11,285,011 of record NC_052078.1, on the reverse strand, counting down.
GATATTTACTGATGGTATCCTAGAGGCTTGAAGGAGTTAATGCTGCTTCCCAAGAGCCTAACTTAGGCCCTGGAAAAATCTGGCTCAAAACTTCCGTAAATAATAATTCACCTCACTAGTGTAAGTCATTTGGATTATAGAATAAAGATGTATAGTACTTCTGAATAAAAACCCTAATTCTCTCTTTTGTGGAAACGTAGGCACGCTGTCGGAACTGGAAGGAAGAAGACAGTGCTGATGCGTTTTTGTGCGCTGTTGTTCCATTAGATTTAATTGCTGTGAGATGGACTGGTCTCAAATATCATGATTTTCCAGATGGGGAAATAAGAGAGATGGGGAATCCAAGTTTATGGTGCAGTATTTGTGTGAATCATAGAATGCCTCAGGGGCCGTGGGAATGTCAAATCTTTGCAATTAAAAAATTGAGTTGGGTGCTAATAGTGAAACGCTGACTCAGAACCAGAGGAAATGGACGATGGCTCCTCTGATATGGAGTGAATCTAGTTTTTAGATACTGAATCAGCTTTTTGGAGCTATGGAAGACCATGTCATTCCATGCTTCATATTTATGATGAGAACAGTGGTATCTAAATGGACTGTTATCTTTGTTTTTATTGGCATGAAATATTGCACTTCTATTTTAAATGTTATTTTAAATTCTATAAGGCTTCTCCACTTGATGAATATGCCAGAAGAGGAAAATAGCATAGAAAATCATTATTTCCTGACATTAATGAAGTCAACTTTCCAGCACAATTTAAATAGGCAATTGAAAAACAGGGCCCCTTAAAATACGTTAACAAAACTAGGTCATCTGCTTTGCATTTCCAACAATATGCCCACACTTCCATGGAGGAGAATCTTAAACCTCTGTTTTTTCCAAAGGAGCCTGTACGTCTTTATCTTAAAATTCCAAATGTTTCAACAATAGAAGATTGTTAAAAACTAGACAATTATTTTTCAGCACCCATTGATTAATGATTTAGTCTGACAGAGAGAAAGTGGAGAACAAAGAAGTCCATTATAATAATGCACAGGCATTAAACCATCTTCATTAATGGGGTCTTTGGATTCAGTTTAGCATAAAACAAAATATGCCATAAAGAGAGCAGAGAAGTATTAACTTTAAATATCTCTCAAAATTCACTCAGTGAAAGAATAGCCTGAATAATGCCTTTGTCCTCTGTTAAAATATTTTGTGTTTGTCTGTTCATACATTCCATGTGAGAGTCATCCAGAAATCAAATTTTAACCTCCTCCTGGATAAGAATTGTTATTACAGCTATACTTTATTGGTTGATTTTAACATTTAGAAGGCCAGTATTTTATGTAATCATAATGTCTTGGATGAAAGATGCAATAATAACAGAACAGTAATTTCTGTTATCACAATGCAGTGGTCCGAATCGTGGGTAATTTAGATAATAATAGAGGGGAAAAAAATTGTTGAAATGCAGTTTTAGAAAAGATTTTCAAGGATTAAATTTTTGATGCAGATGTGCATCTCTTGGCTGATATTATTATTAGATCATTTTTATATTAACGTGTTCATAGATTATTAAGTAATCCTATTGTCATATCTACAGTAGAGAAGAGACAAGAGAGTGGAAGGAGTATGGGCCTGGGAGTTGGAGGACTTGGGTTCTAATCCCAGCTCCTGTAATTGCTTGCTATGTGACTCTAGGGAGGTCTCTTAACTTTGGGAAAAAAAGTGGTATTTGTTAAGTGCCTAAAATGTACCAAGCATTGCTCTAAGTGATGGACTAGATACAAGGTGAGCAGGTTGTACACAGTCCTTGTCCCACATAGGGATCGCAGCCTTAATCCCTTTTTTTAAAGATGAGGGAATTGAGGCACAGACAAGCTAAGCAGCTTGACCAAGGTCACACAGCAAGTTCCCGGCAGAGCCGGCATTAGAACCCAGTACCTCTGTCTCCCAGGCCATTTCCACTAGGCCACACTGCTTCTCTGTGCCTCAGTTTTCTCAACTGTAAAATGAGGATGAAATACGTGAGCCCCATGTGGGACAGGCACTGTGTCCAACCTGACTGACTCTAGCACTTCAAACAGTGCTTGACACACAATAAGCATTTAATCAACACCATAATAATCATAAAAGTAGAGAATTCCTATCAGAGCTTGGATTCACTCCAAATGGTAACCTTGATAACTGTGGGCCCCAGTGAATTTTTTTTTTTACAACTCAAAAATCTTTTAGGGACACAGAGACCTGGTAATGGTGAAACACTAGCTCTTTAGAAGGTCTTTTTCAGATAGAATTTCTGGCTATTCATTCATCTGATGGGCAGTCCCATTGAGAGGAAGTCATTGCAGTAGAAAAACACAGTGTTTGGAGGCCGCTATTGACAACTTGATGGTTCTAGATGAGTAGTGCCCAGTTAAAAAATAAATAAATAAAAAAGTAAGGTCTGAGAGGATAGTAGCTGTTCCTGTTCAACTCAAGAAAAGCAGCA